>NC_050075.1:2276920-2584875 GCF_009764565.3 Dermochelys coriacea
ATCGCTTGTATGAATTCAACCCACAAGGAAATCCCTCTCCCTTTGATGTGCAAATATTATTCCCCATAATGCAGCTGAGAGTTAAGAACTTTCACTGGAGATTCTATAGACCCCATTTCATCCAAGTGTTTGGCCTCATCCTGCAAACATCAATGGCTATTAGCTAAGATGGTCAAAGGTGCAGCCCCATGCACTGGTCGTCCCTAAGCCTCTGACTGCCAGATGTTGGGACTAGATGACAGGGGATGGATCACTTGATAAGTGCCATGTTTTAGTCATTCTCTCTGAAGCATTTGGCATTGGCCACTGTCAGAAGACAGGATGCAGGGCTAGATGGACCTTTGGTCTGACCCAGTATGGCCGTTCTTATGCTCTTAAACACTGAGGATATGTCAACACTGCAATAAAACAGCTACAGCTGACTCAGGCTCACAAAGCTCAGGCTGCAGGGCTACCAAACTGCACTGTAGATGTCTGGGCTTGACACTCGATGGTCGCAGAGTCTGGGCTCCCGCCTAAGCCTGGATGTCTACCCTGCCCTGCGATTTTATAGCCCAGCAGCCTGAGCCCTGCGAACCCAAGTCAGTTGACCCAGACCAGCTGCAGGTATTTTATTGCAGCATAGACATACCCTGAGTAACTTTACTCCTGGATCCATAGATTTTTTTTTTTTAAGGCCAGAAGGGACCACTGTAACCATGTAGTTTGACCTCCTACATAGCACAAGCAGTAGAATTTCTCTCCGTAATGTCTGCATTAAGCCAGAACTTGTGATAGAACTGGATCCCTGCTCTGAGAAAGTCACACAGAGACTCCTGTGAGTAGTTCAATTGGACTCGTCCCATGAGTTAAGTTAGTTACGTGTTTGCGTGATTGGGCCCTTTATTTGTGATGCTGGCAGAAGAAAGTGACCAAAGAGTGTGGGATTCTCCTCTCACTTACAGTAGTGAAATTCAGGAGTGATTCCAGAGTAGTCAGCTGAGTTAGTGAGAATGTGAGAGGAGAATCAGGCCCAACAATTGTTACTATGTTGAATTATGAATGTCCAGGTCAGAGAAGATATTATACATTGTGTAAAAAGGGCAAGAATGATTGTGTCTCAACAATAGGTCCTTATCTAAACTAATCTAAGCAAGGGTTAAACTGGTTTAAATGTGTCCACATTAGGAGTTTGCACAGTTCAGTTAGATCCATTTAGTTAAACTAATACACTTTTCTAGTCCAACCAAGAGCTAAGGTAAGATTTACTTTTGGAATGGACCGATGGTATATGGTATTATGTGGGTGTCGTAGCTTTTGTTTGACAGACACTGAACAATTAATTCCATCTATTAAAGAGAAATGTAAACATTTGCAGTGAATATTTTAGAATTAAACCAGATTTGGTGGGGGGCTTATCCTAATCACATTGTCCTTTTTATGCACTGCATTGTTATAATCAAATCCTGCTAGCCATCCACAAAGCATGCATTAGCCAGATGTAACCTATCGACAACAGGTAAAGCTCATGAGGAAGTATAAAGCATACTTCACAATGCTGTGGTTGAAAATTACTCTAAATATAGCAGAATTGGTAGGATGAGCACATGGAAGAAGTCAAAGGCTTTTTCTGTATTTTAACTGGAACCTAATTCATGAGTACACAAATAGTTGGTTGAAATATTTTTTCCCCAGGCACAAAAATTTCAATCAAGAAGTGAACATTTCTTCCCCAAAATGAAATAAGATTAAATAGCAGCAATGCAAAACGGATGGAGACTTGTTGTTGTTCTGGCAGCAATTGACCATCAGGTTTGTGGTTAAAAATAGTACAGACATGAGATAAAGAAGACAGTTCCTATCCCAGAGAACTCTCCATCTATATGTGACAGAATACAACAGATTTCCCACTTGCTCACTTCAGGCCCCAGTGATAGTTTCGAAGGACCAGTGGCTGCAGGGTCAAAGCCTGTTGAGTCATCTTTGAGGGACCGCATCCCCTCCATCTTTTCTCTTGAAGAACTGCATTCGGCTCCCTTTGAAGGCTGATCAGTTAATGTTTGTACTATTGTGCTTTGAGAATGTGAAGTGCTGTCAAAATGTTACCATTAAGACCATCCTTGATCAGCCAGAGTGAGAATACTGCTGAACAGTATGAACCAATCCTTTCCCACTGATGTAAACAAGCTACTTCTGCAGACTGTCAAGGGCCTGCCAGGATGAGTATCATGAGGTGGCTCTGACCGTTAAGCCTAGGTTATCTCAGGCACTCACTACAGAGGAAATGGCCCCACTGCTTAGCTTTTGGTGTAGGAATCTTTTTTTCCACCTCCAACCATTAGTCCAAAGGTGGATTAGTTACTAGACTGGATCAACCTAATCAGTACCTACACACCATGAAATGTCCATTCTCCCGCACTTTCTTAACCCTTTATGTGCCCCTGTGCAAAGGCTTACCCCTGTGCTCGCCCTGTATAGCAATCCCATCTTTCACCAGACTGGGTTCTCCTCAGTCAGTTCTTTCCCATCCAGTCTCACTGTTTATACTACTCTCCCTTCCCAGCCAACATACGCTTCCCCTAGGCTGACCACAAGTGTTAAATACTTGCTGGGAGCCCAGCCACACCTCAAGGAGTCTGTGGCTGCTAGGGTACCCTCACTTCTGCTTCTCTCCTTCCTGCCCTCTGGCCTCTCCAGAATGGCACCCCCAATACAGAGCATCTTAAGCTTTGGCCGTATGTGCCACTTCTGCATAGACCTTTACAGGATATAGGGTAGAGACCACAAAGTTCTGTTTTTATTTGGAAAAAAATTGTCTACTGCAGCACACAAGAGTAACATTGCTCCAAACAGCACTTCTGAAAGCATTTCCGCCCTATTAAAACAATAAATTCCAATGGTTCCAAAGAAGCTGTTTAAGATCTCTTGGGCCAGAAATCCATTTTAACAACAACAACAACAAAAAGTCCCTCAATACAGATGTACCCAATACACTTCAGAACTGTTATGGTCTTCTGAAAAAATAAAATTCATTTTTAAAATGTCTTTATAATACACATTGAAAAATGTTTTAAATATATTTTTATGATAGACCAAGCTGAGTTCTAAAGAGCCATTAGGGCTTAGTAGGAAATAATACACATTTAAAAAATTGTGTTTTAAATACACATTTTAGGACTGTCACAACACCACTGAATTTCAAGGAAAGAGGTTTTTTCCCCTACTCTCTTTTCTCCAACTAGCATAAAATAAATGAATATTTCTACACACATGTGCCTACTTTAAAACTGAATGCTGATGGTTGGTCTTAAATGGATGCAAGCTAGGAAGCTCCAAATTTAGGTTGAAATGTTCTCCTTTAATTAGCTCAATGCATGGTGCAGCTGATGTGATACCATCTTGAGGCAACTTCAGAACTGTGGGTGACATTACATACCATATAAGCTATAGATGCAATACCCATGTACAGCTGGGAATGTAACAGACAGCACTGCAGCCTTGCTTGTGGATTATTTTTGGCTTTTGTCACTTCAGGGCAGACTCTGTGACTTCAGTGGAGTTTCATCAAGGATGAATTTTATCCTTTGTGTCAGATCCAGCCCCAATGTGCCTCTGTGGTGGCTGGACCATAGCAGTGCATAGTAAGGATTTGTTTATCTGGGGAAGTTATTCTGGAGCAAGGTAGGCTGTGAATTTAAAGGTCTATAGCTGTGCTGGCATAGCTCCCCATAGGGGCTCTCTAGAATAAGCTAAACCAGAAAAAGGCACTCTTAATACGCTTCCAATGTGGATCAAGCTAAATCAGACTTTTATTCCAGAGTCAATGTCCAGAGAGCCACTCTGGTCAATTGCCCATGTAGACAAGCGCTGAGATTCTTGCTCTCCGCAGCTAAGGAGGAGGTGCTTAAATGTGAGACGAAGTGCCCCTTTTCCAATAGGAAAGTTTGTGGGAAATGGAGGGCTCTTTTTCTAGGGCAGAGATGAGCTCTTCACAGTCTGGATGAACATCAGCCAACCTGGGTGTGTGCCCTGAATACAGAGGGTACATCTTAGATGATGTTTCCGTTCAGGTCAGCCAGAAAGAGGGGAAAGTAAGGGGCTCATCCACAGAAAGAGAAACGTCCAGGGAAAACCCCCACAATGATTAAGGGAGGAGAGAGCTCCCCACCAAAGACTGTACAACAAGAAGAGAAAAGTCCCCCAATGACACAGCTGCCTTCAGGGAACTTGCTTCCCTCGCAGTTTTTGAAATGTGGCCCCATCACCATAGGTGAACACCGTGTGATTGGTATTCTTGGAAACTGATCCCAGATGAGAGACCTGGTATGTCTTTCTCCTGTCCTGTGTCAGCTGACTGGGGCCTGGAAATAAAGTTGAGTCTCTTATCAGAGACTCTGTGTGTGTGTCACACCATTATTACATGGTGTTAGATGAAAACTAACTTAAATACTGGAGAAAAAGGAGCAAAGGAAGCCGGATGAATCCTTTAGTTTGGAACAGAACCTAGCAGAGAACTGGAGGGAGGTATTTATAGCACTTCCAAATTATCCTGGAAGCAAGTGGCGTTCAAAGAAGCTAGACAGGGTGAATGGTTATTTGCATTGTGGTATCACCTGGGGTCCCAGTTGTGGATCAGGGCCCCATTGTGTTAGACACAGTACAGACACATGACAGCTGTGGCAGGTGCATTGGCACTGGAGATTACTATACATTCTGGTGGCATCATAAACGGGACTGCTGATTGCTAGGCCACTTTGTGCAAAAATGCAAGAATACGATGATCCATGTAAACATGTTTCTTGTCTATTATGTAACAGAGCTATGCAATAAAGCTAATACATATGCACTGGAACAGTTAACAAATGGGTCAAAGCAAAGTTATTGTGAGAAATAGAGTAGACTTTGCAAAGAACAATGGATATTTGAAGAGATAGTGAAAATTGTGCTTCCCAAATGAAAGTATTATAACAAGCATGAAAAGAACTGAAGTGCACCGAATTCAAGATGTATGTATCACAGCATCAGGATAAAATACAAAGGTAATAGAAGGTGGACACAAAATTTGTTTGCAATAAATGTGCAGGTAATCATGACACAACACAAAGGTATATGGCACAAGGGTTGAGCTAACATACATGAAATAAAAGCAGCCATTTTCCAAATGCATGTATGCTGCTCTGCCCAAATAACAAAGAAATACAAAATAATGTTCATTTGGGAGCGTTTAGCTGGTGGACAAAGCCAGGATGATGATGCAGAATTAGAGCTTTTTGTTGGATCTCTTAAGTTTACAAAGCCAGGCTCTAGAGATTGATTTGACACTAGGAATAAATGAGGAAAAAGTTAATTTCACAATAGAGGCTGGAGCTTCATGTGACATAACCACAGTAAGTGTATACAAAGCATATAGTGGTAATATGAAAATGAGGCTTGTTTTAAATATCAGATACAAAATGAGCCCACTACTATAAAAATTATATCTGCTAACTGGCACAAGTGCATTTGGTTTAAATGGGAAAGATTACCTCTGATTAAAGGGTTAAATTTTTTACCCAAAACCAAGTTGCTGTACAGCACATCAAGTAACAATGTAATAACGCATTATAAATCCATTTGCTCACCCTGGGATTCCAAATGAGTTAAATAACAGATAATGGCCCTCAATTCATGCATGGCTTGCTTTTTATTTTTTTTTTTTTGGTAATTCCCTTCGATATATTAGTTCAAGCACACCCTGTTCAAGCCCTGACTGTACACACTCACATGGTTTAGCAGAAAAGTCAGGATAAATAGCAAAGCATTTGATTTTGGAAAAATAAAACACCCTGGCCGGATGCAAAGGAGCAGTGCTTGGCACTGTTAGAAGATTCCAATATGCCTCTCCAGGCTGCATTGGGATTACCAGTTCAGAGACTCACCAACAGAAGGACAGACACCATAGTTCCAGCATCTAATATCCTTCAGGAGCCAAAGATCCTGAGCCCTGAAGTTGTTATGAAGGAGGAATATACCACAAAGCTAAAAGAAGAAATATTAGGGTAAAGAATACTTAACAGTTACTCTCACTGCAGGTGGGAGAGAATGCTAGATGCAAAGGGAAAGTGGCTAGCGACCTGCCAAAATTAATGGCTATACTATGAGCTCTCAGGTCATATGTCCTAACTTCTCCCCTTTAAGGGGAGCCCGACTGGAGGACTTGAAGATACTTAAGTAAAAGCAAAAAGATGTTACTGGCTGGCTGTCTCTTGAACAGGCTACTGCAAAAGGAACAGAGCCTGGGATCATCTGCTCTATGCATCATTAATTCCCAGCAGACCTACATATATTCCAGTGAGATTAACTTCAGTTCCTTGCCTTCTTTGCCTTCTGCGGCTGTGGGAGTATGCCTGTTTGGGCAGAGAACAAAGTGCTGTGGATAGGGGGAACTGAGTAGCTCGGCAGTAGACCTCTTTGCCATCATACCTAAAGGGTGAGGAACAAGTTTTCCTGGGAATTCTTGGGATCCGTGTTGTACCTATTCTCTCTGTACATCTACTGGTCCAAAAATGTCGTCCACCAAGGTGATGTGACATGGACTTGCCTTACTAAATTTTCTCTTCCTGGGGGATTTTCCCTGGTAAGGAATAGTTGGATCCTGTAACTTTTTTGTGTGTCTGTCAGAGTTACCATCATACACACTCATAGAGGAAGAGCTTGTGAAACTACTGTTAACTTCCTGAAACTCCAAATGCCCGTGTTCATGTCATGAGTAGGTCACAGTCAGTGATCAGTGCCGCTAAAGTCCAATACAAGCAAACTTGCAAGAAATTTCTATAAACCAAACTCTTTTCAGTACGAACTATCAAAATAAATCATAACGAGGATAATTAATAATTGTGTCAGTGACCTTGAAAATTAATATTTTTTCCTATTCCTGTAAACAGTCTGAGTTTCCTTTTTATTACTATTTTTTTCCACAGTAATTTGGCATAAACACTCCTTTTCACATAATTTCCCCCGTTGACTTTTGTCTCCTTGGCAATTTCTGGCTTTAATAAAGAAAACCTAATTAAGAAGGAGCTGTTGATTGGTTTGCTAGTGTAATTAACACAGGTGATGCTAATGAGTTTCAATGAAAACAGTGCTTTATAGGGAAAATAAACAGTTGTACTGCATATGGCTTGAGTGATATTTGCATTTTAGGAAGAAATTATGATGGTTTTCAAGCCTCATGTGAGTGGTTTGTGAGCGTGGGAAGGGGGGGATAAAATATTTTATAAGATGCATTAGTGGAGCTAGACCAAGCTGAGTAAACATCATGGTTTGGATGTATTAAAAATCAGATTTCTCCAAACTCATTAATAGCACTCACAAGTTTTATCTGGCTGAGGAAAGGAAGAAATAATTAAGTTTTGCCTTTTTCTGAGTGTGTCAAAGCTGCAGTGCAACCATAGCATCATGAAGAGAGAATCTTGGGTCTTTGCTTTGTGATGCCCCTGAGATTGTGGTTTCAGGGATGGGAGTAGAGTTGGGAGGGAAGCCCTGTCCCTCCCTGTTTTCCCACTCCATCCCTAAAAATAGATGGCTTGGGTGGGTGGAACTGTGAAAGGAACCTTGGGATTTTGGACCACTGTTTTCATCACCTTTTGTGTGTTTTTTTTCCCCTGTGAAGAGGCAGTCTGGCCCTGAGAGTAGAATTATGACCCTCCAAGTCTAAATCAATGCAACACATGAGTCTTTATCTAACTTTGAAGAACCTGTCTTTAGTGGAGTGGGGCATGTTGAATTTCAGCTAGAAACATGAAGACTGTAACGTTATCCAATTACCCTTTCTGCACTGCAGTTTCTTTATAAGCTTTTTCCAATAGCATTGACATTAAAAAGCGGGGAGGGATAGTTCAGTGGTTTGAGCACTGGCCTGCTAAACCCAGGGATGTGAGTTCAATACTTGAGGGGGCCATTTAAGGATCTGGGCCAAAAATTGGGGATTGGTCCTGCTTTGAGATGCCCTCTTGAGGTCCCTTCCAACCCTGATATTCTATTACATCATTTTTTGTACATGGTCTACATTTCTAGAAGGCGTTTGTGGATGCCTAATTTACATAGCTTTCATTTTGCAATGTGAAAGAAAGTGATGGTTATATTTTCAAGGGTATGCTCCCTTTTGTTCATCCCCATTCTTTCTTTAAATCTTCCTTTTATTTGTTTTTTCCTTTTTTTCTTTTCATTTTCATCTCATTTTTCATCATCATGTAGTTAGTTCTTTTTTTCAGGCTCATGCTCCACTTTGTCTTGTCTATTGCTGTGTGACAGAAAAGCCAGAGACATTCCTTGTCTGGCAGTACACCTCCAGGGACATCTTTTGAACTCTCATAATTTGTATTTATTGCCACCCACTTTGTAAGTTCACAGTTTAATTTGCCAGCAGTGGCAGTGTTAGGCCGACACAGTAAAACAAGATAACGTTAAAATGTCAGAACGAGAGGGGGCATGAATGATGCATTACCCACTGCTAGAACTTGCACTTGTCATGCCTTTCCACCAAAGTGATGTTAACTACCTTTTGAGAGCCTTATCTGACTGGTATTACTCAGAAATAGGATCATTAGTTCACTGCTCTGATTAGGAGGTTGCTATGGTTGATTAACTCTTCTGGAACTGGGCTTATGGTAGAAACATTAAATGAATCTCACTGGGTTATACATCTAGAACTAATTTTATAATTATTTATTGCAATTATTTGTAGTTGTTTACATGTGTATTTCCATAATATGGGGCTGATCTGATTGAATCAAAGACATAGGGGATATATTTTAAACCATATTTTCTGGGGGGATATTTGAAATTGTCTAGACCAGTGCTCTCAAAGTGGTGGTCCGCGGACCGGTGCCAGTCTGCGAGCCATCGGCTGCCGGTCTGTGCGCACATTGGGGGAAAAAATTGCCGGTCCCCCACATCAGATAGCTTGAGAAGCACTGCTCTAGACTGTTAAGCTCCTCCTCCAGTGTCAAGTACCCTTTGGTTTTTTGTAGAGTGTTCGAAGTAACCTGGTTATGCAAATTACTTTAAAACTCGGAAATACTGCAATTGGATTTTCCAGTTTTGGACAAACTGAATTTTGTACTGATAGTGCTAGGGGACGCCGCAAGCTTCATGCATGCCATGGCTAAAATCAGGCTTTATACACTTTTCTGGGGTGTGTAGAAAAAGTGCTTTGTTTAACAGCATGCTGCGGCTTCCAGAAAGATCAACGAGTGTAGCCCAAGGAAACACACTGGTTAGTAGCAATCTGGTGCTTATGCCTGCGATGCTGGCAACCAAACTGGATGCAAAATTATTGCTAACATTTCTTTTTCTTGGATTGTTTGCCAAATCTGAAAAAATTAGAAAAAAAACAAAACAAGTATAGCAAACATTTCAAATATTAGAAGATTTGCTGCACTGACACATTATGAATCAATGTGGGAATGTATTTTCCAAATGCTGCCTTACCTTGGTTTATTCATTGTAGAGACTGTTTCTCAATGATCTCATGACCCCAGATACCACAATGCACAGTTAGTTACTGTGTACTGAAAACATTGGGATCCACTCAAAGGGGAGATAAACAATGGAACATTAAAAATAATGTATATTCTAACTGTGTCTATTTGTTGTATAATCCAGTGTCCATTTGTTGTATAATCCAGTGTCAACAATTTAGCTGCTTATTATTTCAGTGCTTTTTCATTTCGCAAAGAGTTTATTCCATGTTCCCACCTGGCATGAATAATTCCAAACTGATTTAAGACAATGCATCAGAAAGAGTGAGATGAAATAAATGCTCTTCTACTGCTATTATGTAATATTCTACCCAGCTCTCATTGACTTCAGTGGGAGTTGGATCAGATGCTAATCCAGGGCCAAGTTGTGGACTCCTTATGCATGTGGGTCATGCTATTGACTTCCACAGAGTTATAGCTGGGAGTAAAATGAGCAGGATTTGGACCAAGATTAGTAGTAAAAAAGAAAAAGGTTTGAAGCACCAATTCACACTGTTAAATCACTTTAGTTAGTGGATTTTGACCATTGGAAAAGAAGTTTTGCTTTGATAAATTGACATAAAGATCCCAGTGTTACCAGAAACACTTTTTTATGAAGCTGAACTGAGCCATCTGAGGCAGAATTTACAGTTGCCTCCTGCCATTGTACCAGTTGACTGTACGTTATCCGGTGAGTTAAGGCCAAATCCTGTCTCTTACTCAATCCTTTGACAAAAGCAAAGTAATTGCCTAGATTTGGGCCATGCCTTCATGCCCAGATTGGGCCATGCTACTCATATGAATGAGGGCTGCGGGACCACATCACCGATTTGCAGTGGGTTTTGATACACTGCTACTACCACCATCATAATTGTGCTATATTTAAAATGTAATCTCTCGGGGGATTTACAGCTGCTGGTCCGACTCCAGCTAGGTCCAAACCACGCACAGAGCAAGCCAGAAGTGTGTGCCTACAAAGGTGGTATTCAGCTTACATCCCCATCCTGGTGGTAGTTTTGCACAGGGCCAGTTGTCTTGTGTGAGCTGGAGAAGCTTGAGAGGCTGTCCTACCTTACCTGATGTTAAAAAGGCCCCAGGAGGCCAGAACCACAATCCTGGATTGGTGTAGCATAGGTGTATCCTAGCGACTCGCCCCTCTTCACTGCCACTTGAGCAGACCCCCACGTTAGCTCTTCACCGCTGGATGATTTGCCTTACACCGGGTGGACCCTTTGTCCACTAAATCTGGTTTTAGGGCCAGATTATTCCAAGAGCTAACTTGTTCAATGAAGTCGAGACTTGCCACTACCTTTCCATGGGTTGCATTGTAGGACCCCCATCCTCAGTTGGTGTAAATCAGCATTGTTCCATTGAATTCAGTGGAGCTACACAAATTTACACCAGCTGAGGATCCAGCCCTACACTTTTATTGCAAGGAGATCTTCCTTTTACCAGCACGAGCGTTTCTTGCCTGCAGAGTCTGGAATTAGGTGTCTCGTTTTGAAGACAGGATCCTCATTTGGCTTTAAAAAAAAAACAAAAATGGAAGTTCCATTTGGAAACAGATATGCCAAGTGATTGGAAAGAACCTTTCCTTTAATTAAAATTAAATAAATTGCTGTGACATTTCCAACTTTTATGATGTGTTTGAAATGTGTTTCTTGGGGGAAAAAAGGCTTAAGTGCAGACCCGATCTGTTAGACTGACAAGAAAGACTTGAAATTTTTTCTCATCATAGCAGAGTGTTCTTCAGGGACTGGTGGATTTGTCTGTCCCTACAAAACAATTATTGCATCTGAATTATGATGCTGTTTGACACCTCCTGTTCTAAGAGCTGCCTCCTCAGTGCCTTTTTGCCTTGTTGCTCAAATAGTCATGCGTCTCATGTCATGTAAGAAAAAGAGAGAACAAAAAAGAAAGTATCACCAATTTTGCCTACCTTTTTTTGCTCTGAGCCAAGGCTTTTGCAGCACCATTAGGATGTAGATTATCATATTTAAAACCTGTGATGACACCATTGTACCCATCTGAATGATTAATCTGCTCATTAAAAGAGTGCCGATGGGCTAGTCTAATTGGAACATGGATCTTCTTAAAGGACGTTGCAGGGTCGGGAATAGGAAATATTACTCATACCATAAAGTAGGGATTAATTATGCTACTAAATACTACTGTGTGAAATTTACATATGGGTCTGGTCATTGGCAAAGGGTTAGCAAAAGTGTATCTTCCCATTTTTGTAACCCTAAAGGCATAAGGAATAGGCGCCTAGGAAAAAGCATGAATCTTCACCCAGTGTTGTTTAAAAGCCAGATGTATAGTCAGATGCCACAGGAAGGGGCAGTAACACAGGTTTGTATCAATTCATCACAACTGTTTAAACTGAGATGATTTTCAAAGTACAAATTGCAGCAGTGAGACAGTTGGAACAATACTTCCTTTTAAAACATTCTAGCAGCAAATAACTGCACCATGCATCCCCTTTCTTCTGGCTTGTTGGGGTGCTCCGTGGTGGAATGTGCTATGGCAGGTGCACAAGGTCAGGAAAACAAAACCAAGCATACATACCTCTTTCTTTGACAGTCACCTCTGATTGTCCCTTGTCAAACAGCTGCCTCTCTTTATAGATGGGGTATGGAGGCACAGGGTAGATAAGGGACTTGCCCAAAGTCAGAAAGGAAGTCTTCCCCAGACTCCTGAGTTTCAGTCTAGTTCCCTGTCCACTAGATCTTCCTTTCTGGTGAAGGTAAAGCTATATTGTAATCAGAGTTGGGACCACTCAGGGAAAAGAAAAAATGCAGTTGTCTTTGAGTTCTTATTTGCCAAATCTCACAGGAACATCATCAATGTGAACATATGAGTACATAAATAGAGTTTCCTTAATATAGCTGGAAAAGGTGTTAAATGTATCTGGGTCATATTCCTTATAGAAAAGCCCCATAGAATCAAATTTAAAAGGTTAACTTTTCCAGAGTTCTTTCTGGCCCATCTTATAAATTCTGAAAATTTATTCAATTCTATAGGATGATCCAGCAAGGAAAAGCACTATAGAAATCTTAACATTTGCTGTTAAATTCTGTAGCACATTGAGATATTGTGATTAATAATTAAAGGCCAGCTCCAGCAAATGCTTACTCACACAAAATCCCAGTGGGACTACTCATCTGAACAAGTATTATTCATGTGAGTAAAGATCTTCATTTAATTAAATATATAAACATTTCTGTATGCGGAATTGCTGTAGCCGTGTTGGTCCCAGGATATGAGAGACACAAGGTGGGTGAGGTAATATCTTTTATCGGGCTAACGTCTGTAGGGAAAGAGCTCCTCGGAGGCTTTCTTCAGAGACCAAGCTTGTCTCTTTCACCAACAGAGTTGGTTCTCACCACCTTGTCTCTCTCAAGATTTTCTGTGTCATTTATGGCTCTGTTATCTGGTCGCCCTAATGAGTTTATCTAAGAGATGGGTCAACATTATTATCCCAGTTTTGCAGATGGGGGAACTGAGGCATGGACAGATTAAGTGACTTGTGTAAGGTTACATGGGGGGTCTGTGTAGAACCATGAAGTGAACTTAACTCTCCCAAGTCGCTGTCCAGAACCTCAACTACAAGTCCATCTATCCTTCCTCTCTTGGCTTGAACATCCCAATCCAGCCATGCACTTAAGTATTTCACAGTCATTATGGGCTTCAGAGGGAGTACTCATGTCCTTAAAGTTCTGCCCGTGGTTAAGTGCTTTATTGGTTGGGGCCTTGATGCTTTCAGGAATTGTTTTGAAGTCTGCTTTTCATTTTTAACCTCTTCTCCTGACTCAGTTACAGGTTGGTTCTGCCATGGAAAGTCCTGTATCATGGAAATAGGCTTTGATCTGTCATAGATTACAAAAGATTTGGTGTCATGTCCATGATAAAAGGCTCTTGATAATTACATGTGGTATGTTCCCAATGTCAAGTCAGCCACAGGAGAACCTGTCTCCATAAAAGGGACTCATCAGTGCCCAGGTACTCTGGTGATTAGGGCTGTATAAATATACAGAGTAGCTATCCAGCTAGTGATCCAGCAAGCCAGATGGACAGGATTCACTGAGCATGGCCGGCAGCCAGTTGTTATAGATAGTAGTTTGCCTTGAGGGTGGGGGAGGGAATGTAGAGCTTCTTACTGGCTTCCAAAGTGGGAACTGATAAAATGTTGGCTTTCATAATTGCAATCCGCCTCCCCAGCAGCAGAGTTCAGGATCCCCTTTGAGGCTGTTTTTTAATTCCTTAAAGCAACATAGAAGAGCCAGAAGTACTCTTCAGTAAAAAAGAATACCAGAGTTGTGCTTTAAAAATAGGCTTTTGGGATATTGCAAGTTTTTGCTGGCAAAACAATCATCACAAACCAGTATTTTTATTGCAAGTAATGAGATCACTTGGACCTGCATGGGAAAACTTTATGAGCCACTTTTACAGTAGGTGAAAAAGAAAATACAACGCGTGATTTGAGCTAGCAAAGCATGTCTTGGAATATTTAGCCTCTATTGCAGATAATGACCTGCTGCTATGGGGTCCTAAGTGGTAATGTTAACAGTAAGCATATTTCTGGCATGTTTGTCAGTGTTTCAGTGAGCCCTGACACTGTGGTGCTGATTTGTGGCTACGGGCAAAGAATTTTTTAATAATGAATGTGTGAGAAAGAGACGGCATTTATTGATGGGCCGTGTTGCTGATACTGTTGTTTACATATTTGCAATGATACCGCCCCTCAAGCTGCTTCAAACTTATCAAATCACTTCAGCTAACTCCCATGCTACTATCAGCAGTGGTCCAAATCTGTCACAAATGCCAACCTTCAGCGTGTGTTTGAAAAGATGGTTAACGGGGCTGAGCATTTGCAGAGATGCAAGCCAAAGTCAAATGAGATTATTGCACAGAATATATGCTGTTCAATGGCTGTATCATATAAGATACAGAGGCTACTTCTGAAACTCTTTGAATATTTTATTGATTATGATATTGCCTTGTGCTTTTTTCGGTTTTTGCACAGCTTTTCTTTTCGAGACTCATGTCTGGTGAGTTTTTTTTTTTCTTTTTCAAACAATTTTTTTTTCAAAAGAGAAAGGGGAGATTGCCCATCTGTAAAAGAAATAAATGGTATTTCTCCTGTCAGAAAGGTAATTTCCTTTTTTTTTTTTTTAGTGCTGTGAGGTTAAGAATCTCGCAGGAAAAAAATGGCACAATGGAGAATAAATTTTACCCAAGTTAAGTATGTGTGAGGGTTAAAAAAGAAATAGTGAGCCCTTGATCAGGACCCAATTTAAAGTGAGATGTTCAGCTAAGGCCAGACAAAATAGCTTCTGTGAGGCTTTGTGTGACGTGGAAGCCGAACATAGAGTAACTTCTGTAAAATGGCCCCCCTTTGGCTTACAAGTGTCTTAAGTTACGTGAATGAGGAAAGTTTTTAAACAGGCCTTAGAGTTTGACATAATATCTCTCAGCTGGAATCAGTGCTTGTTACAGTGAATAACAGCGTTTTTTTTTTTTTCCTTCTTCTTCTTTTTTCATGTCTATAAAAGTGATTGAGTGACTGTTAGTGAATCCATGATGCTCCTGGTCTGTGTGTTTGACCTGGGATCTGAGAATCTCTTGGAGCAGTGGGAAAGGCTTAAAGCAATAATTTAGTTAATCACTAGTGCATAGGCCAAACAGCCTTGCTTTGCCTTGATGTTAATCAGGAAGCAGTCAAATGGAGTATATGGGCCAACCTGTAACAGGACTGAGGTGAAGTCAGCTGTCACCATATTAAAAATTATTGCAATCTGTAGGTGTGCTGAACCGTGTGTGATGGGCATGTCATTCTGTAGCTGAGCTCTGAATTTAAAGGTGTGGCATCCTAATCAGCACCACAAATTAGAATTGTCTGATTTGCATGGATTAATAAGGGGAGGTCATTGCCTGGAGACAGGTCAGTGATACCACCAGGGATTTGAAGAAAAACTTTGATTCTTCTTCCTCCCCCACACCCCTCCTTTCCATGAAGTAATCATGCTGTTCTATTGTCAAAGGAGCTCCATTACTTATAAAGGGAGACTTGTCATTTAAATTCATCTAAGTTAGGACACCACTGAGCGCTGTCAGATGTCAATCACAATACAGCAGGGAAATGTTTTTCAACAGATTTCTACCTTCCTTTCTCCGCAGTACAGAGTAGTGGTATAAAGGGCAGAGGGGGGCAGGGGGAAGGGGCCCTGAATGTACTTCTTAGAGTTAGATTTGTTTTTCATCTGTAAAGCAGTGTTTCTGAAGGTCTGTAGTAAAGAGTCATTGTCATTTTTATCATGGCGAGAAAGGAGAATACAGGAATATTGTTTAAAAAAATCTAAAGTTTTTGGTATCTGTGGATGTTTTTTTTTATGGATGGCGAGGCTCGGGTTTTTTGTTTTTGTTTTCCTAGAAATGTCGCTTGCTAATAAGAGTCTCCTCTGCTGAAGTAGCTTTGAAACATTTTGACTATACAGAGGGTGTGTTGAGCCCGCCCCCTTTCACCAAACCTCTTTCGCCTTTGGGTGGCTGTCTTACAATTCTGGTTTAAGTCTGGTAGTGATTGAATGTCCTCCCTACCTGACGTGTGTTCAACCCAGTTTCATCACACCCCGTCCTCCCCCCCATGCAATGCCCTCATTGCCAGTTTCAGCGGATAACCTAAGGATCGCATGAGTCTTAGGGTTGAACTGCTAAGGGCAAGGATTCCCTGAGTCTTCAAGCTGAGCTAAGAGACATCATGTGTTCTGGGTTAGGGCCCACTCTTTGGCGTGAGAAGGCTTGGACTACCACCAGCCGGGGTGCACAGTGGATAAACGGAGGACTTCTCGCCTCTAGAGATACGAGACTGGCACTTCTTGCTCGATTTCGAAAAGTGGGCTGGGGAGGAGGGCAGAAGCAGACAGACATGCTCTAGCTGTGAGAATGAACTTAGTTTCAATCTGAGTTTTCTCAAAACATGTACTAACCCCAATAAATCATCACCATCATCTACTGCTAAAGGCCTCTCGCTGGGCGGTGACAGGCTCAAGAACCTCTTACATTAGTCTTTTCAGACCCCAGTTCATCCAGTGGCCATTGTGTAGGTCAGAGCTTTTTCTCTTGGAAGTGACACAAGACCATGCTGGTGTTTGCCCCTAGGAATGAGGGGGGAGGGATGACCATAAGGCGCCTAGTAATGTTAAGAAAAGAGCAGATGCCAGGCTCACCATCAATTTTGTGGCTGAAGATCAACGGCAGGGGAGCACCTGGCAGCTGTTGGGGTGGCCTGTGCCAGTAGGTGTCACCACAGCCAGTCAGTGGCAGTTTCTGGGAAGCATTGTGTGTTAGGTGTGATTCATTGGTAGGCGCTTTTTGCCCTGTCTCCAAGAGTTACTAAATTAAACACTTTTTTTCCTGCTAAACTGTAAATCTGGAGAGACTCATTAATATAACGGACTGTTCTGAATATTATTGTGAGGCAGATACACCATCTTTTTTTTAATCAGTGTTTTTTATCTTTCCAGGCTGAGCAAAGTGCAGTTGTACTGTAGTGTCCTTCTTGACTAAAATATGCCTAAGTGTTTATTTAGATATGGACGGATTTTAAGCATGCACGCCCCAGGATCAGCCGTGCACTGATCTAAACATTTACTAAGAACCAGGCAGTTGGCCACAGAATGCCCTGAGAAAATGAAGTTTAATCATGTGGAAAACTTTGCCATTTGCATCAGCACAATAATACATAGATAAGTGTACTTTCAGTTCCTCAAACAAAATAAATGGCGTAACTAAATGCTCTATGAAGTTGAACATCATATTATATACAACTCCACTGTAAAACCATTAGAAAAAATACAATGAAAATCCCCTATTATGCAAAAAGGTACATGTAATAGTTCCTGAGCAAAATGAGATACAGTAAGAGGTGTAACTTTATGGCTCATTTTCTCTCCATTAGCTTCTTGTTTACAGAAATCAGGTGCAGTATCCATCCAAGCGTAAATCTGCTTTGAAATAAGATATCTAGGGCCTGAATCAGCAATATTCTCAAGTATATATCTAACTGCAAACAGGTGAGTACTCTCATTGACTCATATCTTAAGTTAAGCACATACTTAACCTGGTAAATCTGGGCCCTAAACTACAGTTTTAGGACCCAATCCTGTACTGAACTCAGAGAAGGCATGAGTCGACCCATGCGGGGGCTCATTGGACAATCATGGTCTTTCACTGTAGAGCATTGTTTTTTTCAGTACTATCTACTCCAGGACAGATTCTGATCTTCAACCTCTGTAAATCCATTGATACTATCAGTGAGGAGAACCATCTCTATTTAACATAACAGCATTGAACCAAGGATGGGAAGACCAGTACTGAGTCATAAAACCCAATTATCACTTTTCAAAACATTCTCAAAATACACTTAAGTAGAGGTTTGTTACACAAACATCCAATTAAAGAAAGAATTTGTGATGGATGCAGGAATACACTACTCACAGACTGACTGTTTACTGCTGCAGTTAACAGATGGATAGGCCAACTGATCCACAGATGTGTGGCTTATAAATATAAACTAACGTCTTACTAGTGATGTATATCTGCAAGTGGCAACAAATTACTTTCTATTTAACTCTTGGCTGTATGCTAGGGGAAGATTTGTAATAATACAATAGCTGTCTATAGAACTGGTGAATATTTAACCATTCATTACTTCAGTATAAGTTGGTAACTACTGATCAGAAAAAACCCTGTTCCTTCTGAATATTAGAATGTATTGCTTTAAAGTTGTACTGCCAGGCTTTAAAATGTTTGATTTGTACTTTAAAGCACAAGGCCCAAACCTTGTATTCCAAACTGTATTTTTCAGTTGCTTTAAGCTAATTAATTCCTATTTCCCCACTCCCATCCCCCAAAAAACCCCATTCTAAATTAGAATAAATAATTTTTGAGTGGGGAGAGAGATGAGTCAAGTTTTAGCCAGAAAATGGAAACCAGTTCTTGTGGCATATAATTATTTCAGCTAATAAAATGTAATATCTCTGTTCATTTCAAATAATGCATTGATGAAATGCAGACTGAGGGGATATGCATTCTATTGTTATATTTGCTGTTTAAATAATTTATTTGCAAAAAATCTGAAGGCTGCTTTAGCTGTAATTAATTATTCATTAATGACATGCTAATTGCACGGTATGTTTGAATATTTAACAAAATGCAAAAATAGGCACTCTAGTTAAGTTTTTAATGTAAGGAAAAGATTCTTTCCTACACCACCTCTTTTGAGGAAAAAAAATAAATGGGATAGAGTGAGTGGTAGTAGTGGCCTACTTTCCTTTCACTCTCTTCAGTCACTCTTTGTACAGTGGAATAAAATGTCCTTATCTAGACTTAACAATTGACAGGGTGGCAATCCCTTGACTTTTGTCCAAATGATTTCTCAACAAAAATGGCTTAATTATCGCTTTCCAGAGCTTTTTGACTAACAAAAGGCCACGGTTCCTTTTCTTCCTTTCTTTCCTATTTACTGTATATGGAACCCTTTGAAATGCGATAGTTTAATCGGCGACACCTTCTAACTGGGGGATTTCTGAGTGCTGGAGCCCTCTGCAGTGAGCTCTTATTGCTGTGTGTGAACATTACCCTGATTAGGAGATATAACCTTTATTATGACAAAGCCATTCTGGACTTTAAAAATGGGGGTGGCGGGGGAAGTGCCTTTCCAAGCCCCTCCATGCACGACAGCAGATTTGTTATTTTCAGCTAGTAAAAGCCAAGCAGCATGATAACAATGCTTCTTTAATAATCCGTGTCTGAACAAGAGCAGTATTTTGGCAAGCTCGTTAAAAATGTTAATTATTACATACCTACCGACCATATCTTTCTGATTTTTGTGTGTATGTGTGTGGGTAAGAGAGAGTTTATAAATAACTTGTTAGTCATTCCTTTAAAAATATTTTTAATTTGATTTGTTTTGTTTTATAGTAGCAAAATATAAGGCCATGAATACCAATCTTTAGAGCCACTGCCCTTGGTTTTGGTCGAATGTATGATTTCAACCACAGTAAGGTAAATTGCATGGGCACTCTTCTGTTTGCCTCTATGGCTGGTGGTCTATCCTATAGATTGGGTTGTATTTTCGTGCTTAATTAGTTGGTAACTCCCATTAACGTTAATAGCACTTACCAATGTGCATCAGTGAATCTGAGCATATACTATACTTCAAGCTCTGGTTGAATTTTATGGCTTGGTTATATTATTCCATGGTAAGATGAAGAGAAGAAGAAATCAGAAGTACTCGAATACTGAAACTACAGTCCATTGGTGATCTTCCTAAAAACACCATCCTAGCCACTATGGATGTAGAAGCCCTCTACACCAACACTCCACACAAAGATGGACTACAAGCCGTCAGGAACAGTATCCCCGATACTGTCACGGCTAACCCGGTGGCAGAACTTTGTGACTTTGTCCTGACCCATAACTATTTCACATTTGGTGACAATGTATACCTTCAAATCGGCGGCGCTGCGATGGGTGCCCGCATGGCCCCACAGGATGCCAACATTTTTATGGCTGACTTAGAACAACGCTTCCTCAGCTCTCGTTCCCTAATGCCCCTGCTCTACTTGCGCTGCATTGATGACGTCTTCATCATCTGGACCCGTGGGGGAGAAGCTCTTGAGGAGTTCCACCGTGATTTCAACGATTTCCGTCCCGCCATCGGCCTCGGCCTGGACCGGTCCACACGGGAGATCCACTTCCTGGACACTACGGTGCTAATGGGCGATGGTCACATGGACACCACCCTGTGTCGGAGGCCTGCTGACCGCTATTCCTACCTACATGCCTCTAGCTTTCATCCAGATCATACCACTCGATCCATTGTCTACAGCCAAGCGCTACGATATGGCCGCGTTTGCTCCGGCCCCTCGGACGGAGACGGACGCCTGCGGGATCTCTGTCGTGCATTCCTGCGACTACAGTACCCACCTGCTGAAGTGAAGAAACAGATTGACAGAGCCAGAAGAGTGCCCAGAAGTCACCTACTACAGGACAGGCCCAACAAGGAAAACAACAGAACGCCACTAGCCATCACCTTCAGCCCCCAACTAAAACCCCTCCAACGCATCATCAAGGATCTACAACCTATCCTGAAGGACGAGCCATCGCTCTCTCAGAGACAGACCAGTCCTTGCTTACAGACAGCCCCCCAATCTGAAGCAAATACTCACCAGCAACCACACACCACACAACAGAACCACTAACCCAGGAACCTATCCTTGCAACAAAGCCCGTTGCCAACTCTGTCCACATATCTATTCAGGGGATACCATCATAGGGCCTAATCACATCAGCCACACTATCAGAGGCTCGTTCACCTGCGCATCTACCAATGTGATATATGCCATCATGTGCCAGCAATGCCCCTCTGCCATGTACATTGGCCAAACTGGACAGTCTCTACGTAAAAGAATGAATGGACACAAATCAGACGTCAAGAATTATAACATTCAAAAACCAGTTGGAGAACACTTCAATCTCTCTGGTCACTCGATCACAGACCTAAGAGTGGCTATACTTCAACAAAAAAGCTTCAAAAACAGACTCCAACGAGAGACTGCTGAATTGGAATTAATTTGCAAACTGGATACAATTAACTTAGGCTTGAATAGAGACTGGGAATGGATGAGTCATTACACAAAGTAAAACTATTTCCCCATGGTATTTCTCCCTTCCACCCCACCCCCCACTGTTCCTCTGATATTCTTGTTAACTGCTGGAATTAGCCTACCTGCTTGTCACCATGAAAGGTTTTCCTCCTTCCCCCCCCTGCTGTTGGTGATGGCTCATCTTAAGTGATCACTCTCCTTACAGTGTGTATGATAAACCCATTGTTTCATGTTCTCTGTGTGTGTGTATATAAATCTCTCCTCTGTTTTTTCCACCAAATGCATCCGATGAAGTGAGCTGTAGCTCACGAAAGCTTATGCTCTAATAAATTTGTTAGTCTCTAAGGTGCCACAAGTACTCCTTTTCTTTTTGCGAATACAGACTAACATGGCTGCTACTCTGAAACTTGCCAGTAATTGGTAGCCAAGATGGTAGGCTATCAATGCATGTAAAGCATGTACAAGTTTATGCAGGTAATTTAGGATCACAGTAGAAGAACCAAAGATGCATTAGCTCAGACAAAGTTTTCCTAGCCTGTCCTGTTGTTGTTATTTGCAATTTTGATTATGTCTAAAATAGTATTTGTTATGCTAGGGGGGCTTCTGACAATACCAGTAAAGTGACAGGATCCCTCCTCTGAGGAGCTTACCAACTAATTTCAGACATAACAAAACAAGGAGAGGTGTCAAGACAATTGGAAGGGGGCTGAAGGACGGGGGATGACATCAGTAAGATAGGTTTCAGAGTAGCAGCCGTGTTAGTCTGTATTCGCAAAAAGAAAAGGAGTACTTGTGGCACCTTAGAGACTAACAAATTTATTAGAGCATCGGATGCATCCGATGAAGTGAGCTGTAGCTCACGAAAGTTTATGCTCTAATAAATTTGTTAGTCTCTAAGTTGCCACAAGTCCTCCTGTTCTTTTTATCAGTAAGATAGTATGGTTACTCAGTGAGGCCTGTGTAGAGAATGATGAAGTAAAGGGTCTTTGTTTAAATTAATAAATGTAGTTGTTAGTTAATTTCTTGTAGGCTTTGCAATAGAAGTAAGTCTTAAGGGGAGGCTATTAAGGAGGAGACGGTAATGACCTTGTGGGCAACCTGTGGAAGTGGGTTCCCTGTGTCTAGGATGGTGTGGAAGGAAGTGCAAAGGCAGTCGTGGGAGAAGGGGACAATGGGGTGTGCAGGTGAACATCATGAGCATAGGAGGGGGTGTAGTAGAGACAGATAGAATCTCCTGAGCTGGATTTATTTTGACATTGACAGTGGTGTAAATTACTTGTTTGTGTAAACTGGTCAAAAACCAGGTCAGAGTTGGACTTGCACAGGCCTGGCATTCAGTGGATGTGCAAAGCTAATGCAGGTCACAGAGTGCCAGGGATAGTAGCATGAGGAGCAAGTGACTGGAGGGTGAAAATAAGGCAGATCCAAACACGTACACTTTAACGCATGCCTGCGCCATCCCCGATGCACTCAGGGCCAAATCCAGCCCTGGTGTAAGTTAGCACAACTTCTCGGTCTGATGTTATACTGATGTAGTGCCCAGGGAGTGACTTTTGGTGGAAATAGAATCAGCATCAGGCTGGACTCATTTATGCCAGGGCTGAGTTTAATCACCACCAAATACCACATCAGAGTAACTTGCCCTTGCTTTTCACTCCCAGACCTGTGCAAACTCCTTGCTTTACCATATCGACCCATTTGCTCCTGAGGCTGAATGCACTGCGCCGGATGTGTAGCACCGCTTGCATCATGGTTGAATTTGGCTCTGTGGCATGTTTCCATGGTCATTCCTAAGGCAAGGGGACAAACTGTATGGCAATTACACAAGCATACAGGAGAGCAGAATTTGGTCTGCCTTAGCCCGTGAGGACATTCCTGTTGCAAATGTGACTTTTAACATTGTATGGCAATTAAATGCCAGGCTCCTGCCTGTAATTAAGAGTTTAGATTATGAATTAATATTTGAGAGTTTTCATGGCATTAAATATAATAAGCTAAGTAGGAGGAAGAAGCTGAAAATGAGGGAAAAAGGTCCCATTGAAATATATTCAGACATGACATTTCCTTATGTCGATAACCATCAAGAGCTTTGCTTCCCCATCCATGAAGACAAGAATGTCACATGTCAATCAAAGGGAGAGTCGCCAACAATGGATCAAGAATGAATGAAACAAAGTAATGTCTGCCTGGCTTTGGAAAAGCACTGACTGTTTTTTTGGTAGTTTAGTATAAATAAGGCCCACATTCAGGCACAAGGGATATAGGTGGTAGGGATTAAAAAGTTATAGTGCCTTGTTTCTTTTTGAAGTTCTATTCTCCAGTGTGGAGGTGTTATAAAAATAAGGCATTATGAGCCGTCACAGCAAGACCCAGATTTTTAAGTCATTTTAAACTTTTTGCTTTTGTTATTTACAATCACTTTTTATCACCTCTGTATCAGTCAGATTTTCTTTTACAAAATATGCATACTTCCTCCTAAATGACAAAGGAGTGGCTTGCTCACAGTCTTCCAATTTTATTGTGAGTCTCACAGTATTTGATGCATTTCTTAAGTCCCCAGCTCCTGGAGTCAGGTGACTATGTGAGACAATCAACTTCCATTTTTGAGAAAAATAAGTATGTAGCCTTCATGATTTCAGAGAAATGCTTGAAAATGTGACTCCTCCTAAAGGCTCAGAAATCAAATGGTGTCTAAATAGATCCCCAAAGTTATTTTTAAAATTTAACGACTTGTAATCCAATCTCATAATTTTGGGGTCTGACTCATGACATAACTATTATTCTGTTACTTTTAAAGTTGAGAGAGAAGCTCGCAAAAACAATTAGTATCACACACACACACAAATTCTTATCTGGTGCTTTTGTTTTCCTCCAGAAGTACTCATCATCTTTGTTTGCCAATGTCTCTTTGGTACCGTGATGCACAGACTAGAAAGCCATGCTTCAGGTGCAGGCCCAGCGATATAGCATAAAGAAGGGCTTTTACCTCCTTGCTTTGTGACATGCTGCCTTTGTGTATCCAGCGCAAACTGGTGCTGGTCTTCTCTGCAGCCATATCACATATCTCATTTAGTGTACACAAGCAGTACCATGGTCTATGATTTTCTAGACATCCCCACTGTGACCAGATGGAAACGTTGGCCACACCTATGAATCTTTATTCAGATAATGCCTTGATCCCTAGCATGCAGGATGTATTAAGGGACTTCTTGTCCAATATTACAGTGCCAGCTACTTCTGGAGAAGTGCCTCTCATAGTATTTTCATGTTCATGTCCAGCTCAGTGGTGTCTTTTGGAGCTGTTACCGGCACAGATCAGACACCTCTCAAAAAAGGTACGGGGATGAATTGGCACAGGGCAAATGCTTAGCACTGGGGATTCATGGTAAGCCTTTTCCAGTGAATGGCATCTATTCTCCTTCTGTGAATATATGTAGCTTGCAACTGAAGCCGGTGTGGGTGGACGGGGGTGGACGGAGAGGTGCTTATCCACTGAGGGAAGAATAGGATCAGTGCTGATTGAATCTGTTTGATTGGCCATGTGGGGATGGATCCATTACCATGAGCACATTAGTGCTTTAAGTCAGCTACAAATAATTGAACTGCCTCCTCAAACATGGAGTTTGGACACCCTGTGACTCTGCCTGTAATGGTACTTTTCTGATTTCAGTGAACAACCAGTGTGTAATTTTTCTTGTAGAATCTGAATGTACCTGCAATCATCTGAGAAACAAAAAACAATGGAGATTTTCCCTTGATTGACCTCTCGTGTTCTGATCCTGCCACCTCCATGGCCCATGGTTGCATTGTGTGTGGGCAGAGAGCAAGCCATAGAGAGCCTGCCTCCCATGTGTGCTGCAGAATCTAAATGTTGACCTCCCAGGTATCTGTATCCCAGTGCTCTTTGTCTGTTTTAGGTGCTTTCCTTAGGAACCAGAAATCAAGTTTCGTTTGGTCTTTTAAATTTCAAAAAGGAGAAAGGCATGTTCTTTATTTTTGAATGGGAAGATGCATGTGATTTCAGGTAGAATTTAGATGCCTCAAGAGGACAGTTTTCAGAAAGAAGCTAATGCCTGCTTCAAAAAGGTACAATTTAGGCAAACCAACCTTTTGACCTTCTAACTTTGAACTGACAAGATTGCTTGTTCAGTACATCTGTTTTTGTCTGTAATTATAGTCCTCTGCAGTGACAATAATGACATTTCTATAGCAGAATAAACCATGTTTTGAGGCTAACTTTCCCAAGGGGAATGTATCTCTTAAATTTTTTTCTTCCTTTTGTCAAAGCAACCAAAACCTAATATCCCATTTGGAAACCAGAAGCCAGGAAGAAAGAGTTAAAGTGTCAAGTGCTGAAAGTACTTGGATGTCAATGGGAAGTACTGTAGAATGGGGTTACTTTAAAATGGCAAATAGTCCCAGATCCTGTTGAATGAAAAAGGGCAAATGTCACAGAGCCTGATGAAAAAATAAAGATAAGGTTAGGGATCATGTGACCCAGACACATCCCCAGCCATCCAGCTGAAGGGTGGACCCAACCAGCATCCTGCACCTCTCCCTGCCTTTAGATCTGTACGCACAAAGCAATGATTTATGGCTCATTCAGTGCGTGTGTCCGTGTGTGTGTGTGTATGTGTGTGTGTATTGTTTGCTAGGGATTTCTGATTCTCTGGTTCCAACTGTAAAGCAAAAATCTTTTCATGCCTTTCAAATAAACTATGATCAGTGATGGTGTCTCTCTAAACATTATTTCTAAAATCATTTTGAGGCCTATTTAATCCTTGTTCCAGACTCAATTCTGCTCCATTGAAATGAATAGGAGTTATGAAAGAGTAATAACTGAAAGAAAGGCAAAGGCCTTTAACTTTGAGCCACAAATTGTGTTCCTGGCAGCACAGCACGTGTCCCCACAATACCAGTATGGAGGGGACGCTCTGCTCTGGGATCTCTCCATTCCTCCATCGAAGTAGGAGGTGGCCACATTGCCCCTTCCTTTCCCCATGGGGCAAGGACTGGGGAGACTGGAGGCAAAGAGCGGATGGTTTTGTACTGGACAGGGCTGGGGCATTCATATTGTTCCCCCTCCAGACACACAGAGGTTACACAGGAAAGCAATACAGTCTGGGTTTGGTGTTTTCAGGATTAGGTTTATGCGCAGCCTGGTGCATTTCACTTAGTTACCAATAAACCATAGAAAAATGCCCAAGTGCTAGTTACTAGATGGTTGATTTTCTTTGTCAAGGTTTTTTTGGATAAGAAAGGGGGTTTGGATTGATTTGACAATGCTTTTCAATTTTTTCCCCATGGAAATGAAATGAAAAAATGTGACTGAATGTGATTGAAACTGGAAAAAATTCCCCCCATCCTTCCCTAGGGGAGGGGCAAAGGGACCACTCAAAACACCCCCTTCAAACCTAGAACCCCACATTTTTCATGTCAATTCAGATCTAAACAAAATGAAATTTTACATTTTTGTTTTGATGAAGAATCCAAAATTTCCATGAATTTTTTTTTTTTTAAAAAAAAAAGCTCTTGGAAAACCCTGGCATTTTTTGACTACTCCTAGTATTTACACAAACCCTGTTCATTATTTTCCAGCATATAGGAGCAGAAGTTGACATTCTGACCTTTTCCCAAGTGTCCTACACTATATTTTGAAAGAGGCTGAATATCAATTCATTTTTCCTGTTGCAAAGCTTAAAAATAAAGTAAATGTAAATCCTTCTCATGCCCCCTGAATATGTTCATCTTAGAAATAGGTGCTCTGCCTTTATTATGAATGCCATTATTTGAAATAAACATAAAATGCCAGTGTTGATTTTTGGCATTTAGAAATGTGATAGTCAAGAAATGAAATTTAAACATCATCAGTGGAATGGGACAGACTTGTGTACATGAGTGTCGCTGCACAGGAGTCTGTTGAGATTTGCCCATATATATATTGGCTGAGAATCTGGACCCTTGCGCCTTGTGTGTTTTGGACAGCAGTCCTGGAAACATTTAGGCAGGAGAGTAGATCCATTCAATGGGACATGCCCACAGGTGTAAAGTTACTCCTCTGCCCTAGTGTTTGCAGGACTGGGGCCTTTGTTCCGTAAACTAATAATAGGGCCTGCCATGGCAGAGATAAGCCCAAGGTGGAAGGGCAGGCTTAGCCTGTCGTGGCCCTGATGTGTGGAGTTGTAGTATTAATTGTTAGTGAATATTCACTTAACCACTGGAGACTTGTGCAAATGTTCATAGATCCTGAATACTGCACTCGTTTTAGTGTGCATTAATATTCACGATTCACTATTCATTGTGCATTATTCTGTTCTTTAAAACATTTGCTATCCAATCAAGGAACAGAAAGAAGCACCACAGGGCTTAGGTGAGCAATCATATGATACTAGTACACACAGTTTGCACATATCAAACAGACTGAAAATTATTTGTCCAAACTGTTTGGTTATAGATAATGGACGCATTCAGAGGAAATCAGGATCTGTTTTCAAATGATTTGCTAACCAGAAAATAAGGGTGACAGTCATCATGAATAAATAGACTGGCCAGCGCTAGTAAAACCAAAAACAAAGAAAACTTAAAAATAAAGCTAACGTTTTCCTTTGTTTTTAAGATATAGTTTTAGATGCACATTCATTTGTGGAAAAAAGAAAAGGAGTACTTGTGGCACCTTAGAGACTAACAAATTTATTAGAGCATAAGCTTTCGTGAGCTACAGCTCACTTCAAGCTTATGCTCTAATAAATTTGTTAGTCTCTAAGGTACCACAAGTACTCCTTTTCTTTTTGCGAATACAGACTAACAGGGCTGCTACTCTGAAACCATTCATTTGTGGAGACCGACTAAAAGAAATGTGGAACAGTCACACCTGACTCACTCGCATTTTGTATTTCTAACACTCAAAAGTACAATGCTTATGGTAATGAATTTTATCTATTACAAGGGAAAACAATCACCTTTGATGACATTATAGAATAAACACATTTAACAGCATGCTGAATTGCTGAAGTATCATTTTCAACGACCTCATTAGTGTCACTTAATTAAAACTTCCTGCTCTTGACTTTGATGCTGGTGCAGGCAAAAACACAGAGGGAATTGAACAAACAACTGAAAAGGGAGGGGGCATCTTCTGGTGATAAATAGCAGTAGTTGTTAATGAAACCAAATTATGTCCCATTTTCCTGCAACTCCGATAAAATAATATGAAACGCACAGCAACTTTGCATCAAACAAATTAATCAGCCGTCAGCAGATTTGCCTGATAATAATCTCCTGCCCTTATTGATCATTTTAAAAAAGTTTTTTTTTTCCTGAACACAAGCATTAGGTTGGTGATAATTAAAGCTTCAGCTTCAGAAATGCCGTAATAACCGTTAATTAGCAGGATGCTATTTTCAACATAATTTGCTAATTAGGCAGGGAACTTATATAGTGTATGTATCTAATTATGAAAGGGTCTTGCGCTGTAGACTCATGTGACTGGGGTGTAAATGACACCATTGGGGGGCTCTGGCAGGTTTTAATTATTTATTTTTAAGTATATTGTATTCAGAAACATTTAGCCAATTTAATTGTATGGAGTAACTGCTTCTTTTTTTTTCAGCTGGCTCACTTTTGCCTGATGGTTGGTGTATCCCCGCAATGAATAAATACCAGGGAGCCAAACAATCTGCTGGCTAAACTCTGTTGATTTCAATGGAAGTAGGCCAGCAGGAATTTTGGCCCAATTCATCCTTTCATGTGGGCTTTGTGCTGGGCAGAAGACAGGGTTTTCAGATTATTTTGATTGTTGTGTTCTGAGTTTGTAATTTTGGCCTGGAAATTGTGTACATGGTGCTCGTATGGAATTAATCTCTATTTGTCTGTCAGATGCAGTTCATGCTCCGTACAGGACCCTGTAAATCTGCTCCTGCTGCATGACCACAGTCTTTTGATTTCTCTACCGTGCAGCCATAGATAACACATCTAACACACATCTCTCTGTCTCACTTAACCATGTTTGGATGCCTTTTTTTTTTTAAGGGACATTCATTTAATTTATTTGCAAGAAGAAAACTTGACTAAGATCGATCTATTTTATCTATAAAAATTAAGAAAAAGAAATCATAAAATGTGGATGACGTAACATGCAAAATAAAAATTATGGCCATAATCCTGCAAAGACCTAGATGCTTAAAGTTAAGTATGTGCTGAGTAGGCCCATTGATTTCAACGGAGCTACTCGTGCTTAAAATTAAACAGATGCTTAAGAATTTTCAGGGTCAAGGCGCATATATATATATAATGTGTGTGTGTGTGCGTGTAATTATAAATACTTGTGCTTTTTTGTACATAGTGTTTAAATTTAGCTTTTCACACTTGCAAAAGTAACATGGTGCTATCATCTGCAGACACACGCTGGCTTTCTGGATCATAATAATTGATTTCTTTTAGCTGTTTTACCTTTTTTCAAATAAAACTGTATTTCTCTTTTCCCTTTTCAAAAGAAATGAAAACTTAATTCAATAATAAATGAGCTCCAGCTTAGCCTAAGAGTCACTTAACTTAAATCTTTTTGTAGAGGTTCCCACTTAAACAGCTTGAAAGACAGTAAATCATGTTGGGGAACGGACATCCCAGTTTCATTGCCACGCTGCGGAGCTCGGAATTAATGGCCATCTCTTTAGAATGTATGGATGTGCCTTCCAGCTGCTGGGCCTGACAGTGTTATTGCTCAATTAATGGGATTTTGATGTAATTGCAGATCGGAAACATAGCGCCTAAAAATTATATTTTTCCATAAGAATTGCATTTTATCATCTAGCTGTGGGGATGAATATGCTACGTAATGGGGCTTCTATCAGTTTTTATTTTCCGATAACTTATTTATATTGGTTAGTTGCTGCCAACTGCAACTGCTCAAAGGCCTGCAAGAGATACAGAACTATATTTATAAGGGTTGCCCTGCCTGCTTATGGCTCATATGATAACTAATCTCTCTGTCTCATGAGACAGGATTCAGGAGAGACTGTGGGGAATCTTCCTCCTGAACATGGTAGGAACAGGAAAATTGTGGAGGGGCTTTCCTTGAGTTCTAGGGGTAGGCTCTAGCTATATCTAATGCATTCACTAGCTGCTGGCTGTGAAAAAGCTTTGCTTCTCTTTGAGCCCTAAAGGGGTGGAATTAGATTATCATTATTTTAAAGCATGCACAGCAAAGAGATGGAAAAGGACGCTGCAGAATGGTTTATTGCAATCAGAATACATGGGGATAAAACATGTTATCCAGTGGTGAAGGTTATCCCTTCTATGTCCAGACAGCACCCAGCATGATGCAGCCCCTTTGCACGCTACCACAATATCTATGTTTACCACTAATAATCTCAGAATGATGGGTTTGTAGGACTCCCCATCTCTGAGGACTCAGAGGACGGTTACAGTAAGCATCACAGCAAGGGTGGTTCCGGGTTATCCTTATTGCATGGACTACAGACATAAGGTGAAATGTATGATTAAAATATATATATTAATTTTCTTAAATAACACATGGAATAAAGCATATGCACATACAGAAGAGTCCTAGGTAGATGAATAAATAAAAGCCCTACCCAGATTTACTAGAATAAACATAGTAAAGAGCAAAAAGAAAAGGAGTACTTGTGGCACCTTAGAGACTAACAAGCATAACAGGTTTCCAAAAGGAATGATATAAAATTCACACTTCAACACTTCTTTTCTCCAGCATCTTTAGGTGATCTCAGAGTTGATCAATAAGGTTCACTATTAATGATGCCTACTGTTTGATTACAAAGACTGTTTCAGATTACTAGTGTCCTGTCTAATTCCAATGCTAAGAACATTCCAATGCTAAGAACATGCCAAGAATGGTCATACTGGGTCAGACCAATGGTCCATCTAGCCAAGCATCCTGTCGTCCAACAGTGGCCGGTGCCAGATGCTTCAGAGGGAATCAACAGAACAGGTCAAATATTGAGTGATCCATCCCCTGTCATCCAGTCCCAGATTCTGGCAGTTAGAGGTTTAGGGACATCCAGAGCATGGGGTTGCATCTCTGACCATCTTGGTTAATAGCTATTGATGGACTTATCATCTATGAACTTATCTCATTCTTTTATGAATCCAGTTGTAGTTTTAGCCTTCACAACATCCCCTGGCAATGAGTTCCACAGCTTGACTGGGCATTGTGTAGAGTACTTCCTTTGGTTTGTTTAAAACCTGCTGTCTGTTTATTTCATTGGGTGACCCCTGGTTCTTGTGTTGTGTGAAGGGGTAACTAACACTCAAGTCTCCATATTGAATTTATTAAACAATAGATTAAATGGGATTGGCCCAGCCACATGATGAACAACAACAGAAGCCAAACCATAGTTTCCCCTCTTTACCTGTTTCTCTGCACTTTGATTGGTTAAGGGTGTCTAATTTGCATAATCACAAAAATATCATTTCTTTATAACTGCACTGTATGGAATCTCAGTGCTCTGACGGTACAGCTATTGTTTGCAAATCAGAGTGTGGCGATTTGCATAATATCTGTGCAGTTATTTTTCAACAACTATGGTATGATTATGCAGATCTCTTTACTCTGATTGGCTACTCTAATGCCTCTGCTCCTATTGGCTCTGGTACTTGGAATTTTCAAGCTATTGTCTGTTGCAAATGTGTCAGTGGCATTGGGTTCTCTCTCTCCCTTCTGCAGAGGCATCAAACCCCTAAAATAGTTACTTGAGGCCAGATTTTTAAAGGTATTTAGTCACCTAAAGAAGGAGATGGTGAGATTTTCACAGGTACCTTGAATTTAGTTAGTTTCGGTGTTTACACTGTATGGGCCTGTGTCAATGTGAGTTTTTACTGTTGGTCTCAGCGGGAGGAGGAGTTTCCCCGTTGTTTTATGTGGATCTTTCACACAGCAAAGTGTGTATGGGTGGGAGGGGAATCCTTTAAAACACTCCAAGAAGATGTGACTATAAAACTTCAAAAAGTGGCAGGAGAGCGGGGTTGTGCACTTGTAAATCCTGAAACCTCATTTAAATATATATACATTTTAAATTGACTGTCCTTTTATTACCTCAGTAATACACAGTAAATTAATTTTGATACATAATATTTAATAATATCCCAAAGCCAAGATATTTAGCATGTGGTGGTGCCCATAAACCAGTACATTTATTAAAAATTAACACTAACTTTTAGTCAGTATTAAAAAATATTAAATTTCAGCATGATCTTTTTGGGTGGACCCATGCACATTTCTGTTGAGGTCAAATAGACTCAGTATGGGCACAGGGGTCTGTGGATGTGGATCCTGATGCCAGATTTGGGGTCTGAGTTTGTAAGAGTCTTACTTTTTGTCTATAAATACTGCAGCATTATATAAACAGTAATTTTGGTCACTGAGGTTACTGAAATGTTGACAGATGATGAAATCTAGGCTTTTATTGTTTTATGATAGATCCCGTACATAAATTAACTTATTTTCTTAAAAAACATGACCCCTGACCTGTAAATGACTGACTGTAGTTTAGGATAGGGAACAAATCTAAATAATAAAGATACAAAATGCTGTAGGTAAAATAAATATTAAGTGTAATGAGTATGTGTAGCCACTAGATGGCAGTGCTAGGTGGTGTTGAGGTTTGTGGATGATGTAATTGGTGACTGAGGGTGACAGGAACTTCCTGTCAGGATTCTTAGATTAGACCCATGTTTTTAGATATGCGATATCTTGTGTAATCCGTGTCGGATCTATTGCACTCTTACAGTTCAAAATCATTTGCTAAGAAAATCTTCATGCAGAAATATTTCTTGCCCTTTTCTCATTATTAGGACAATTTCTTCTCTGTCACACTGGTGTCAATCCAAAATGACTCCGTTGACGTCACCAATTTACTCCAACGCAACTAAAAGAAGAATTTGCCCAACTGATTTAATGGAATCACATGCATTTTCAAGATTATGCTGCCTCATGCTTTCCTATACCAGAATCTCTGACCACAGACTATTGCTTCGCTTGGTAGGTTCACGCTCAGCAGTAAAGCCCGTGGGTAGATGGACTGTGTGTAAGATGGACAGTGCCGCTCCCACTAATGGCTGAAAGGAAAGGAAGCAATTTTAAATGACGTGCATGTTCGTTGCTCATCGGTTGTGCAGGGTCAAAGGAAGATGACTAACCCAAACCAAAGAAAGTTACATGGCCTAATCTCATCAGAGCTTCATTAAATGAATGTAGGTGCATTGTGCAGACCTGTTCAAATATTAATTCACACACCATGGCAAGATGAATACAAGCAAAAGGGATGAAGGAATTAAATGCAAACAGCTACACTGATGTGCTGGTGCTGTTTTGAGTCTGGGGCTGGCTTGATTTCCAATATGAATTAGAGCAGTTACAGGCTTGCTCTAAGCTATGTCCCTCTGACTCTGGCTCTAAGGGGCCATTCTGGCAGCTGAGAATAGCCAGTGTTGATACCTTCTAGCTGTGTCTCTTATGCTGGCTTGGAATTCCCAGCTGGCCAGATCCATTGGCTTTCTGGCCCCATTATATTGGCAGTGTATCAGAAAGGGGCCATCTGGGAAGGGAGAATTGAACCTACCATGAGCTCTTCTATGGTGACTTTTAGTCATTCTTCTTTTATTGTTTTCTTACTACAAATTAGAGGTTGTTCAGATTGTGAAAGTATTTGTCTGCCCTTTTAAGTATGAAGGTACATACCGTAGGGTCTAGCATTGTCAGGACATCACTGCAAGTCAAATCTCCTGAGTTAAAATCCCAGGATTGGTTCCTCTGTTGTCCAAACAAATCACATAACTCCTTGGCCGCAGTTTTTACATCTGTAAAATGGGGTGAGAGTCCCAAATTTAAAGGAGTGTTGTGAATGTTAATAAATGTTGAAGTGCCTCGAAGATGAAAAATATTGCATGAGGGTTTTATTACAAACTACAAAGCATTTGTGTTATCAGCATGCCAAAAAAAAAAGTGAAATATTTTTAACTGCTTAAAAAACCCATTTTTTTTTCATTCTGAGAGCGTTCATAATTGCCTAGCTGGATTTTCTTCAAACTTTATATTAAAGTGTCCTTTAGCGTGAACATAAGTATGCAAAATTTGAGCTCAAAAGTCATTTTGGGGAAAGTTATAAGTCACTGAAAATAGGGGCTAAGAATGAGTACTTTGTTAGGCCTAGCTTACACAGTACGATAGATAGTTATAACTATCACAGCTTTCCATTCTTTGGCTTTTAGCAATTTCCATGGAATGACAAGAAAAAAATGGTGCTTCGGGATATTCAGAGCTAAATAATGGCCCATCAACCTAGAAGAAGATCGTCCCTTGAATACCTTGAAGCAGTCCATGATTTTCTCAGCTGTAGGTGTTCAGATTTTTTATCACATTCTGTGAACACATCCCATGTTTACCTCGTGTTTCTCTACCTTCCATTGTAATTGGTTACTGTACACAGTGTGATGTGTGGATTAATCTTTCAAGATTTTTATTAATTCTTATGGCAGTGTATGAGTCTCTGCAGTGTTTTAAGATCTGTTTTTGTTTTTGACTGCTTCCTTGAAGGACTTGGAAGCTCCTGTTTTTCATTGTTAGATAACACGGGTCATTACTAACTCACTTTCCTGGGTGTGGGCTTGGAATATCAAACTGAGCTGTGTGTCAGTTTCCACAACACACTGAAGAGATTATCAATTTTCTGTAAAAGTCTATTTTAAAAAAATTGACAAGGAACTGGACGGAAACTCATTTTTTGAGGGGGAATTAGAAAGAGTTGATTGTGACCTCCCATGCTCTGTAGTGTCAAGGACAGATGGGAAGATGGTATGAATCAATATATGTCAACTGCACAGATGGTACAGTCATGCAGTGCCCATAACCTGATCTCCTATCCCCTGAAACAGAAATTAATAATCCCTTCGTTATAGTCAATGGCTGCCAACCAGCTGAAAGATCAGAGTGCGACTTAGGCTGGAATTCTCCGCGAGGTATTTGAAACAAGCTTGTTAGTTGTTTTAAAAAGGGGCCGGGAATACATTCTGGACTATCGTCTATGGGCATGTGTCACAGGGTCCACGCACTGATGGTGGAGCCTCCTTCTGGCCATCCTGGGGATTAGCTCTGCTCAGGCATTGCATCCTTCTCTGGTGGGGTCCCTCCTGCCATCCTCTCATCCTGTGGACCCCTCTCGCTCCAGGAACTGCAGCCTCCTTTTCGTGACTCGGCCCTCTGGTTCCTCCTTCTGTGGAGCAAGGGAATGTGTGTGTGTGTGTGTGTGTGTGTGTGTGTGTGTGTGTGTAACAAAGTCTTTCTGGATCAAATCAGGCAGTCCATCTCCTCTGCCTGGTCTGTGCCATGTCCCCAGTGGCTGGCAGGGGAACCTGGGCACGCCTGCTACTCCAGGTTCCAGCTCGGGGGCCCTCAGGTCAGCAGCCAAGGCCTGCACTGTCCTACCTTGCTGCTTTTCCCTGAGCCTTTCCTACCATCCTGGCTTCCCCGCTCTCTGGGTTTGCCAGCCTCCCAACTCCCTCCTCTCAGAGAGTAAATATGGACTACCTCCTAGCCCCCAATGCACCTCCCTTCTCCCAGACTCCTTCCTTGCAGGCTGCTCTGTTGCCAGCTTCCTGGCTTCTATTGGGCCCAACTGAGCCTTGAATCCCTGCTCCCTGTCTCTTTCATCAGGTGCAGCCTGGGCAGTTAACTGGCCATTTAGCCATCTTAACCCTTCCAGGCCTTGTGTGGGGTGGACGCTCCATTACAGCCTTAAACATAGCGCAAAAGTTGGGGTGCTACTCTGCTGGATGGGGACAGGCCACTGATGGGAGTGTGAGCAGACTGTTCAGTCCACAGAGCCCTGTTCCATGGTGCCTGTGTGTGGCAGAGGAGTGGGAGCCTGGAGGCCTGTGGAGCAGAGAAGAGGCCATAGATCTGCCATTATGTGGGTGCTCAGGCCTGAACCCCTTGCAGAGTAGGTGCAATAGTGACTCAGTGACTGGGTCGGCAGTAGAGTGGCTGTGCAGCTGCCCTGCACTGACTGACTCGGAGAATTCATTCTCCTCTAGTCCTCTTGAATCCCCTCTGCACAGTGGGGCGGTGTGCAGTTCTTGGGACGAGGTAGGGATGTCCTTGGACCTTTGTCCAAAAGAATAAGCAAATCGCCATTGGAAGATGTTAGTGACAACTCTCACCATTTTATTGAGAGTCTGGAGATATTTGGGGTCTTTCCCCAAACCCCAGCTCCGGGAGTTATGGGTTTATATAGAAATCTCCGTTTCTATTATTTTTTTAAAGAAAAGTTCTAACTCCAATGGCTCGAAAACATCAACCCTAAAGGCGCAAAAGCCACATGGTAAACAAAAAGAACCCTGAATGTATTATTTCTAAGCCAATCTCCTGATTTGGGGGGCTGGACTTATGATTTTTGAACCCTTGGAGTTAACAATGTTGTGACCCTCTTTCTGCTGGGCATACTGACCACTAGTGTCTGTGAGTGGGGAATCAAAACAATGGCTGTGGGAACATCCTCTGCATTGTTCTGCGTGGAACTCTTGAAATACAGATTGTCAGGGTCGCTATCTTCCCATGGGAGAGGGTTGGCTCATCCTTGCCACTTTTCTGAACAGCAAACAATTCTTGGTTTTAAAGGCTACCCGTAGAAGGAGACTATGTAATATAATCCACTCCTGCAACCCACCAAAACAAGTATTGGCACGCCTGCCCAAGCGCCAGCCAGTAATGATGAATTCAGTATTCCTCCCATGGACTAATTAATGCGCTACAACATATCCCAGTGCAATTTGCAAGTCACAGATTGCATTAGGTGATACAAATGACTCATTTGTGAACCTGAAGGATGACCTTTGGCAGGACTAACTTCTGACCTCAGAAATATTAAAGAAAGGTTATTTCACCTTGCCATTGTCTCCAAATGCCAAAATAGCCCAATTAAAAACCTTGACATGGAACTATAGGAGCAGATGTGAGTCCTAAAGGGCATTAATTATTTTCAGTGTCAGCTGGTTGTATAACTGAGGCCAAATGGGAGTTTGAAAGCTATTAAGCCCCTGTCTTACATGCATTGGGTCTAAGGTTTGAATTCAAAATTAGGTGTATGGTTTCATTTCATTTGGGTAGGCTACACTGAGTTTAAGTGCTGGTTGTCCTAGCAAGAGACGTGAGCTACCTTTTTATATAGTTACTGTAAGAAGACCTTTAAAATATACCCCCTCAGTAATAGCAATCTATTTTAGCATCTGTATTTATGACGAAATAATCATGAGTCGCCATGCTGAGAGGTCAGAAGCCCATGCATATGTTCAGCATTGTTTCCCTGTGTGCTATTTCTTCCTCCTTCCATGACTGAGTGCCAGTGATCTTGTTGTGCCATGTGCTTGCTTTCTTTCTTTTTTTTTTTTTTTCCAAATGTGGTGACAGATGAAGATATTGTATCAAAACTCAGTTCCCATATGGCTAATTTCTATATTTGTTTTAACAACACACAGATTTATAACAAATGAAAACACAAAGACTTGACTAATCTTGGCATTCTTTCTACTGCTGTGTAATTTCTTCCTCCAGGTGGGCTTTTATTGACACATACTGAAATGCCTTGATGTGTCTTAAAAAAGAAACTAGTCAGACCGTAATTCACTCAAAGACTTTCATTTGATTGGGGCAGCATCTTATGTAATGCTCAACCTATTTCTCCTTTCCCCTCTCCGCAACCACAGTGGTTTTAAAATCACACATTTTCTCAGAGGAGATGAGCAAAAGATATGTGAAAAGTTATTCAAGCAGTACGAGTAAGAAGTGTCGTAGTCAGGTCTAATTGAGAGGGGTTTATATGCCTAAAACCTGTCTTGGAGTCTTTTTTTAAATTTCCCCCCTGCCACGTGTTCTCCCTTTAACCAGTCACAAAGAAGGGCAAACGACAATGGATCTTGGATACCACGGTCATAAGCATGGAATAAAAATAGATAGATTCAGTTTGATAAAATGGCTTAGGCTACCATCCAAGGGAAAGACTTCCAAACTTCAGTTATTTCCTGAAAGGTATTTTTTCTCACCTGCCAAGGACTGTGTGTTCCCAACGTGACTCTAAATCTCTATACGTCACGTTATATTTTATTTATCATGCTGGTACGTATTGCATAAAGGCACCTTCTGCCCATCACAGCTTCTTCAATAACCTCTCTGATGTTGGTTATTAATTGTCCCATGAGATTTCCATCGCAGGCTGACCATCTGACCCCACCTCTTCCTTCCCCATTAGAAACAAGGGCTTTGTTGCTCCAGCGCTCCCACATTGCGTAAACCTTAGGAGGGAGATAGTGCTGGGGAATTTGGGTTATGCTTTTGCTAAAGTATTGCGTTGTCATGGATATGGGTCTTCATTTTGTTCCTGGAGTCAGGTGATCATAGAATCATAGAATCATAGAATATCAGGGTTGGAAGGGACCCCAGAAGGTCATCTAGTCCAACCCCCTGCTCAAAGCAGGACCAAGTCACAGTTAAATCATCCCAGCCAGGGCTTTGTCAAGCCTGACCTTAAAAACCTCTAAGGAAGGAGATTCTACCACCTCCCTAGGTAACGCATTCCAGTGTTTCACCACCCTCTTAGTGAAAAAGTTTTTCCTAATATCCAATCTAAACCTCCCCCATTGCAACTTGAGACCATTACTCCTCGTTCTGTCATCTGCTACCATTGAGAACAGTCTAGAGCCATCCTCTTTGAAACCCCCTTTCAGGTAGTTGAAAGCAGCTATCAAATCCCCCCTCATTCTTCTCTTCTGCAGACTAAACAATCCCAGCTCCCTCAGCCTCTCCTCATAAGTCATGTGCTCTAGACCCCTAATCATTTTTGTTGCCCTTCGTTGTACTCTTTCCAATTTATCCACATCCTTCCTGTAGTGTGGGGCCCAAAACTGGACACAGTACTCCAGATGAGGCCTCACCAGTGTCGAATAGAGGGGAACGATCACGTCCCTCGATCTGCTCGCTATGCCCCTACTTATACAACCCAAAATGCCATTGGCCTTCTTGGCAACAAGGGCACACTGCTGACTCATATCCAGCTTCTCGTCCACTGTCACCCCTAGGTCCTTTTCCGCAGAACTGCTGCCGAGCCATTCGGTCCCTAGTCTGTAGCGGTGCATTGGATTCTTCCATCCTAAGTGCAGGACCCTGCATTTATCCTTATTGAACCTCATTAGATTTCTTTTGGCCCAATCCTCCAATTTGTCTAGGTCCTTCTGTATCCTATCCCTCCCCTCCAGCGTATCTACCACTCCTCCCAGTTTAGTATCATCCGCAAATTTGCTGAGAGTGCAATCCACACCATCCTCCAGATCATTTATGAAGATATTGAACAAAACGGGCCCCAGGACCGACCCCTGGGGCACTCCACTTGACACCGGCTGCCAACTAGACATGGAGCCATTGATCACTACCCGTTGAGCCCGACAATCTAGCCAGCTTTCTACCCACCTTATAGTGCATTCATCCAGCCCATACTTCCTTAACTTGCTGACAAGAATGCTGTGGGAGACCGTGTCAAAAGCTTTGCTAAAGTCAAGAAACAATACATCCACTGCTTTCCCTTCATCCACAGAACCAGTAATCTCATCATAAAAGGCGATTAGATTAGTCAGGCATGACCTTCCCTTGGTGAATCCATGCTGACTGTTCCTGATCACTTTCCTCTCCTCTAAGTGCTTCAGGATTGATTCTTTGAGGACCTGCTCCATGATTTTTCCAGGGACTGAGGTGAGGCTGACCGGCCTGTAGTTCCCAGGATCCTCCTTCTTCCCTTTTTTAAAGATGGGCACTACATTAGCCTTTTTCCAGTCATCCGGGACTTCCCCCGTTCGCCACGAGTTTTCAAAGATAATGGCCAAGGGCTCTGCAATCACAGCCGCCAATTCCTTCAGCACTCTCGGATGCAATTCGTCCGGCCCCATGGACTTGTGCACGTCCAGCTTTTCTAAATAGTCCCTAACCACCTCTATCTCTACAGAGGGCTGGCCATCTCTTCCCCATTTTGTGTTGCCCAGCACAGCAGTCTGGGAGCTGACCTTGTTAGTGAAAACAGAGGCAAAAAAAGCATTGAGTACATTAGCTTTTTCCACATCCTCTGTCACTAGCTTGCCTCCCTCATTCAGTAAGGGGCCCACACTTTCCTTGGCTTTCTTCTTGTTGCCAACATACCTGAAGAAACCCTTCTTGTTACTCTTGACATCTCTTGCTAGCTGCAGCTCCAGGTGCGATTTGGCCCTCCTGATATCTTTCCTACATGCCCGAGCAATATTTTTATACTCCTCCCTGGTCATATGTCCAACCTTCCACTTCTTGTAAGCTTCTTTTTTATGTTTAAGATCCGCTAGGATTTCACCATTAAGCCAAGCTGGTCGCCTGCCATATTTACTATTCTTTCGACTCATCGGGATGGTTTGTCCCTGTAACCTCAACAGGGATTCCTTGAAATACAGCCAGCTCTCCTGGACTCCCTTCCCTTTCATGTTAGTCCCCCAGGGGATCCTGGCCATCTGTTCCCTGAGGGAGTCAAAGTCTGCTTTCCTGAAGTCCAGGGTCCGTATCCTGCTGCTTACCTTTCTTCCCTGCGTCAGGATCCTGAACTCAACCAACTCATGGTCACTGCCTCCCAGATTCCCATCCACTTTTGCTTCCCCCACTAATTCTACCCGGTTTGTGAGCAGCAGGTCAAGAAAAGCGCTCCCCCTAGTTGGCTCCCCTAGCACTTGCACCAGGAAATTGTCCCCTACGCTTTCCAAAAACTTCCTGGATTGTCTATGCACCGCTGTATTGCTCTCCCAGCAGATATCAGGAAAATTAAAGTCACCCATGAGAATCAGGGCATGCGATCTAGTAGCTTCCGTGAGTTGCCGGAAGAAAGCCTCATCCACCTCATCCCCCTGGTCCGGTGGTCTATAGCAGACTCCCACCATGACATCACTCTTGTTGCACACACTTCTAAACTTAATCCAGAGACACTCAGGTTTTTCCACAGTTTCGTACCGGAGCTCTGAGCAGTCATACTGCTCCCTTACATACAGTGCTACTCCCCCACCTTTTCTGCCCTGCCTGTCCTTCCTGAACAGTTTATAACCATCCATGACTGTACTCCAGTCATGTGAGTTATCCCACCAAGTCTCTGTTATTCCAATCACGTCATAATTCCTTGACATCACCAGGACCTCCAGTTCTCCCTGCTTGTTTCCAAGGCTTTGTGCATTTGTATATAAGCACTTGAGATAACCTGTTGATCGCCCCTCATTCCCAGTATGAGGCAGGAGCCCTCCCCTCACAGACCTTCCTGCCTGTGCTTCCTCCCGGTATCCCGCTTTCCCACTTACCTCAGGGCTTTGGTCTCCTTCCCCCGGTGAACCTAGTTTAAAGCCCTCCTCACTAGGTTAGCCAGCCTGCTGGCAAAGATGTTCTTCCCTCTCTTCGTAAGATGGAGCCCGTCTCTGCCCAGCACTCCTCCTTCATGGAACACCATCCCATGGTCAAAGAATCCAAAGCCTTCTCTCCGACACCACCTGCGTAGCCATGATGTAGTGAACGTTCAATGTAATGTATCAGAAATATAAAATAAAGGCTTATTTTCCTATTTTTAGTTTGGTTAGCGCCTATTTGATCCAAATTAGCCTGATTAAAATCTTCTCAAACCCAAATAGCTAAGGATCGTGGCTCTGTTGCTATTAGGCTGGTGGGCATGCAGGGGAAGGGATAGATTAGTCTTGTGGTTTCGTCAGAGGATTTGAAACAATGAGATCTGGGTAGTATTGCTGTCTCTGGCACAGATTTACAGTAACTTTGGGTGTCTCAGTTTGTTCTTTAAATTGGGGGCAATAACGCTTTAATATGATAACAGTTAAAATGGGGTAAGTGCTTTAAGATCCAAGGATGGACAGTCCAAAGTAGAAGTGTCATGACGTCTGGCAGACAAATGACAAAAACACTAGTCCCCCGATTGTCAGATTATGAGTCTCCCACCAATACAATCAGAGCAGAATTTTTGCAAAAATTGGAAAAGAAAAGTATTGGGAAAGCAAAATTATCAAATTGCAAACTGTTTCTGTGTGCTTCTGAAGAGTTAAGTCAATGGCATTCCTGTCACCTTTCTCGTATCTGTGTGCCCTTCTGCTTAGCTATCATTTCCATGCACTTGTAAACTGGGGTCACGCTCCCTGCAAAACGTGGCTTTACCACAGCCACAATGAAACCAGATAGATGAGAGAAAAGAAGGAAAGTGAAGGGAGAAGAAGAGAGGAGGAGGAAAACCTCTGTCGGTCTATTGATGCAAAACTGTCCTGATTGCGTCAGGGGAAGCAGGGAAGAAATTGGTCCATCGGCAGATTATGGCATGGTTTCTCAGTGGGGTCTTTGGCTAGCTATGGTCATAGGTACTGTATAATAATCTAGACATGTAGATAGCTTGGTGAGTCTGATTCCACTGTACAGGGTAGCTGTGCAGAAACCATTTTTTACTTGGTGAACTAGCTGAAGATTCTTTAAAGAAAAAATGGTGACAATATAAATATAGGCCAGCAAAATTAATCCACATCCATCTTTGCAAATTTCAGTAATGCATACTTGTAACAAGAGTTCTGGGTATGGTTGCCTAAGCATTTCTGTTCCAAAAGGCCTTTTCCAAAAGCTTATAATTTTGGCAAAATTTTACCTTTTTGGGTTGACATTTTTCATGTTTATTCAGAGTCAAGGTGTGAAACTTATCAGAAAGTTCGAGCAAAATCAGTTATGCAATTTTTGAATATGGCCAAAATAAATGTTGTGACTTTGCTATAAGCATGTCTGGTGCATCAATGGTTTGGGTGTATCAACTTGACATTTAGCCGGAATATAGTCCCTTGGCTGTAGAAGGGTCTCCTGGAGATCTGTTGAAAATCTGTCTTGAACTGGCAGAGTTGCAGTGGTTTAAAAATCATACCCTGCTCATGCATGCAGGCTTCAGTTATACAGCATTGGGCTTTTTACAAATGATCTCCCAGAATTCCAGTGGCACTGTGCCCACATACATGTGTATAAATTGAGTGTAAATTCTCCCTCAGTATGTAATCTCACAACTTTCTACTGTTTCTGTGCATACATGGCTAGGAGAGTGGGCTGGAATTCGTGTGTGTGTGTGTATGTCCATCCCCAGAATATGATCTATCAGGATGTGTTTGGATTGAAACAGGGCTCTGAAGTGCCCTATGGAATTTTTCTCTTATAGATGTAAAGATGGTGTGGAATAATTCCATGCAATAGATGAAGTTTCTTATGAAACCATTCTATAAGCCAGATGAAGATGCACAAGGAATGAGACAGGTCTCCAAAGGAGCCTCTGATGCTGATCCTACATCAGTGGTTTTCAGCCTGTGGTTGGTGAACCCCTGGTGGTCCACAGATTATGTCTAAGAGGTCTGAGAAAGGTTGTTGTCACTATAGAACAGTGGTTTTCAACCTGTGGTCCGGGATCCCTGGAGGTCCACAAACTGTCTAAGATTTCCAAAGGGGTCCACACCTCCATTTGAAATTTTTTAGGGTTCTGCAAATGAAAACAGGTTGAAAACCACCATTCTACATCATATATTCATGTGTTCAGTGGATTTCAGGCTATGGGATGGAACAGCAGCTGCAATCCCTTGTGCAGCGTATGCCAAGATTTTGCACTGGCTTTGCAAGGTTGGGAGACAAGGAAGAACGTGTGTCTCAATTTCTACCCCCACGCAACATGAGTAGGATGGCATATCTGGTTGAACACCAAACTCAGAAGGTTGAGCCCAACTGGGAAATAGAACTTTACGGCTTGCTTGTGAAGATTTGACCTTTTCACTAAAGCTCTCCCATGTACCTTACACAGGATGGCATTTTGCAGATGACCAGAAGTGCTGGCTTCCTCTTTAAAGTAGAAAGAGGAGCAAATTCTGCATAGGATTACACCCGTGTGACCCCACTGAAGTTAATGGGATTACACAGGGGTGGGCACATCCGTGTAGAGTTTGGCCTTCCAAACTCATTTCTCTTCTCTGTGGTAGAATCCCACCAGTGTCAGTGAGCATGTGGAATAAGGGATGCAAATGTAGCAGAAGTTTTCTTTAAGTGCCTCTTATAGTAAATGGAACCCAATGCATTAAAATCCTCTCGTTCTCAAGCAGTGGAAACACACATTTTTAAAATGGTGCTCCTGCATTCCTGCAGGGAATGCACTTTTTTAACCAGTGGAAATATAGTGTAGAATATCTGTGATACATTATAATAAACTTTGTTCCACATGGTTTGCATTGTCCTTACTTATGTTTATTGTGTGGACATTTTTCCTCTTTTGGAAGCAGCTGGAAAGTGTAAATTTCAAGTTTAACTAGGTGTTTGCTGTTGCCTGTGGATTTTTTTTTCTGGGAGCAGGTAATGGTGTGACTCTATTTTGGAGAAGGCTATCCTGACCAGTTGGGTGCAGCTCACTCTGCTGTACTGTCTCTTTAAATAAGGCACGCAGAGTTCACTTTCTGAAGTTCATTAGCTTGTGTTATCAATAATTTAGGATAATATTCCAGTGGTGCCTCAGTGCCTGGACCACCTTATTTTCTCTGTCAGCTTTCTCATACCCTAGCAGTCCAGTGAACTTGATAAGTGTCCCATCATCCTGTTAATCAAATTACTTATGAACCAAAATTGACAGTTTTCATTAATTATAAAGGATTATTCTAATTGCAATTCAAATTTATTCATTTAGAACAGACGGCATTCAGTAATATTTCAGGAAATTTGCATATTAAATGGAGAGGGTCGTCCATTAAGTATGGTAATGTATGCATATTTCCTTATTTTTAACTTCTGGGCCATATGCACTGCTGCTACTTCAGCAGGTGAAAAACCAGAACGTGCTTAATTTGTTCAACAAACACAGGGGCCATAACACATCTTTTGGCATGAACCACCATTGTCCTTCTCCCTTTTTATTCCTTCTGCTGTCAGCCCCAAAATGACTGTTATCCTTCGAAGAAACTTTTGATAAACCTGCTTTTAAAAAAAAATTGTAGGCACAGCTGGTAAGAGTTGATTGAAATGTTTTGCCATCGAAGCTGTGTTCATTAATTTCTTCAAGATGCTGAAGCAGGCATTAAGGTTGCCTGCTGGAGTCCTTCCCAGTGTCATGTGGAACAGCAAGGGGGCTAATCGTCATCCTTGTAACATCAACTGGTTACCCCCCTCGTGCGATATGAACCTTTCCCCTCCAGTGAAAAATGAACCTGTCTGAGACAAAAGCACAAACTATGCATGCGATGAGACAGTGTCATTATTCAAACCTGTATAGGGCTGTGCTCCCAGATCATTAAGAATCATATCTTCATGACAATAATAAGCAACTACCTAAACCCTGATCCAAAGACACATACAGGTATATTTATATCAACCCCTTTATCAATATTTTTTTAGCTCAGGAACACAAAATGCTGTAGATGAGCTGTAGCCTTATTCTTTGGAGCATTTGCTTGACTTTTAAACAGTTAAACAGTTTAATCACCTATGGGGAAAATGGTGTTGTCATGAATCATGTGACCCACCTAGTAAGTAATTTAACTAACATACCCAGAAATTACTGATATCTTGTCTTAATGGTTTTAGTAAAACATCTGTCAACTCATTCATCTTTTTTTTTTTAAATCCTTTTCTTCGAAGAGGCCATTGCTCATTTAACTTGTTCTTAAGCAGGTTTCTTTCACTTTCTGGACAAAACAAAAATCTTTGCTGTTTTTATTTTCAGATATTTTATTTTTGTTGGACACGTTTCATTTAGGCTACTTCTATCTATCGGTTCGTCTATTTCACATTAAATTATTTTTTAAACTGTGTTATGGATTGAAGGTTAATTCTGAATAGCAGTGTGAAAATAAGTGCATCTTGTAGCAAAAGCAAAGGGAAGTGCGGATGAACAGAAAATATATTGCAAAAGTTAATTATACCAGGTTGGGCTCTAATGCTCACGGGTTCTGATTTTGCATAGCACTTGATACCAGTGTGATGTAAGCACCTGCTTAAGTATTTTTCTAAATACCGATGGACTTATGCTTATCTTTCCACACATGCTCAAGTTAAAGTGCTTTGCTGAATTGGGACTGTAGGCAGTAACTGAAAGCTAGTACTGGGAAACTAACTGTGACTTTCTACATGAGCTCTGTGAAGCTGAGGCTGAACACACAAGGAGACATGCTCTCCCTGTAAAGACAGTGGTGTGATGTACTGTATTATCAGGAAGGTATCTTACAGAGGTGTCTTAGGGAGTCATGTGTCTTGCAGTACAAGGAAGAAATCCAGAGGTTTGCTTTGCAGACGCTGATGTGGAGAAAATACTCCAACCCGTCCGAGGGACTAGAAAAGCCTTTATACTCTGGGAAGCTACACTCTCGGTCCCTGGCTCAGTGCTTTGCTGGGTCAGGGCTATCACTCTGAAAATTACTCCTCCCAGTTCAGTGCCAGCAAGTTGCCCTGTGGCCCAAGAGGAATTCCCCTGAAGGAGATCACATGGTTTTATCATCATTGCTGTCCCTTGGAGTTTCTATCTGGCTGGGGAAGCAGTTAGTTTATGTATGAGCTCTATTGTTAGTGGTTGATGAGACAATGTCCTGAATCAATGCTTCCCTTGGTGCCTTGAGTTATTCCCCCTTCCTGGCCAGGGCTGTGATGGCCCCTTACCTCCCTCTGTCAAAGCCCAGTGAAGGTTGTGACCACTTTGTGCCAGTGAATTCTGCCTTTGTAGCATTTCTGCCTCAGGTTCCCCACTGTAGGAGTAAATCTGGTCCCATAACTGTACTTGTTGGGGGAAATTCTCAGGCAAACACTCTTCATTAGCCTGGAGTTAAGAGTGGAAGATTCGTATCACTCACTTCAGCCAAAAATCCCTTAAAGGAATGTTGTAGTTTTCTCCCAAACCTTTAACTTACCCCTGGGTTCATAGACAAGCCTTACCCTTGGTCAGCCCCTGAACTGTGAAACTTCGGCTGGCTAGGCTTAGTTTTGGCTAGCGGTGGGAAGAACTCATGTTGCAAATATTCCCCTCTCCTGTGGTCGTGAATTGTTCTCAAATGGACTTGATATTTACTAATTTATTCACTAGTATTTCCTATTCATTTAATGGAAAGTCTCAGGCCTTTGGAAGCTCATAGGCTTTTGCCCTTTGGCTGCAGATATGCCTATATGCCTATGAGGCAAGTGTATATTATCTTGGTCTTTATGCTGTCCAGCTCAGAGTTAGATTTCTACATTGAGTACAAAATGTTAGGAAACGCACAGCGGACATCTGCAGTTGCCCCAGGGCAATATGGAAATGTTATGGTATTACCCTTGTGTTAATTATATGGAGGGACACGGAAAGAAATGCCTATATGGCATCCATACTTGTTCATTTACATGGAATCTACATGAAACTTTACAAAAGTAGCAAAAAACAATTTTTTGTTACAAGGCCAAATTGGATAAATCGGGTCTGAAATTTGTAGTGTAAATCTTAGAAATATGGTGAAAAGTGAAAAGCCAGACAGTTTTTGAGCTCCATATCTCTGAAATTCTGTGTGTAATTTGTCCCAGACTTTCCCCAAAAATTCTACAAAATTGGTATAAGATTGCAGCATTTGACATTTCAGGTGTGTGAAAATCACTCTTTTAATGGGAAGACCAATGAAACTTCAAATGTTAGACCCCAGATATTGCAGTGGTTAGATGCTGAGCCACAGGTTGGTTGAGGCTTTTAATAGTTAGAGCAGATGTTTCTTGAAACAAATAATAGGTCATTGTTGCTGTATATTTTTTTATAACAGTCATGCTATAAGATCTAAATTTGCAAGTGAGATACTATTTTCTACTGTACAGAACAAAACTTGGAATAGCTCTTAATATAGCGGTTTTGATGCAGCAAATTTCAGTATGATATATGTCTATGTATGTGTCTACTGAGTAATATATTGGTGAGAAATAGGTCACTATTAATGGATAGTGGTGCACATAGGATAATTTATTAGCAATGTGTCAGGGGCAGATACAAATGAAGCTTAGGTGCTGGCTACCTGTGGCATGCCGCAAACAGACGAGATCAACAAGATAGAAAAAGAGAGGGAGGTTGTCGTGGCCTTAAGGGAAATGCAGAAAACACAAAGAAAAGGACACCTCTTTTCCTTTGTTTTCTGGATGTAATAAAATATGCAGACTGGCATTCTTAATTTGTTGCTCCTTTTGTTTAAAAAGTGACCTCAAATGAGCTACAGTGCAAAAGCATTTATGTTGTTGTGTCCTATAGTTAGTCTTCACTTTACAGGCAAGAATTGTAACTATGAACCGGAAATACCTCTGTGTGTGTGTGTGTGTGTGTGTGTGTGTGTGTGTGTGTGTGTGTGTGTATACACACGTACTTTCTGTGTATTGTCCAAAATATAAAAATGATATCAACACCCCACCACTGCCGGTCTGGATTTCCGCTTATGAGTCTCTCTGATTAAACGCTGCAGCAAACTTTTGTCACTTTCAGCTTCTGTCTTATTTTTCTGAGGGTTGTAGGTAGAAGGCATAAAATGAACAGGCCTCAAGAAAGCAAACTGAGAGCCATAAATGAGGAACAGGAACTCAGGCACAGAGCACATATGCTAAGAAGCCAAGTACATTTGTTCTAAGAAATATTTAAAGATGAGAGAAAATGACCAGGTATTGCTGAGATTAGTCAGCGAGCACACATTAATACATTTTTCATTGAGAAAAGGAAATCATATCTAAATAAAACATGTGGTTTTAAAAAATCATCTCTGCCTCAAAGATTAAACATATGATTTCTTTACTCTGGCATCTAATTTCACCAAGGTAGCTGAAGCTCACAGGTATCTTTGAGATCTTTTCTGAACAGTAGGTATATAGAGGATTTCATGGGGTTTTGTTTTATTTATTTATTGTATTCTCTGGTTAAGTTCCATAAACCATTAATGGCAAGTGAGACTACAATGTTTTTTAATAAGTTCAAATGGCAAAATATGCATCCAGGCAAGATGTTTATATGGACAATACATTTAAAACTTTATTAAATACACTTGGAAATGGAGAATTTATTATATCATAATTCAGACTTGGAATCTGTGTACTCTAGTGTCGTGCTTCCAGCAGTGGCCAATATCTGGTGCTTTGGGGGTTGGGGGGAAGCTTGTATTCATGCATGCGCTTATCTAGAATATTCTGCCAGAGTGAAATTCTGTCCGTGAGATGGGGGTCGGAGGACCCTTACTTGTCCATGTGGCAATTTGCTTATGGTTGGAAGCTTTGGGTTTACATACTCCTATCTTTAGCATGAAGTTCGACAAATGATTAAACAGTCGTTAAATTATCCAGACCTTTCTAAAATCAAGTTACAGTTTCTTAATATTCTTCTATAGACATAAGGCTGATCACTCCCAACTACTTGATTGCAGGTGCAAATCAAATAGTTAAAGAATCTGGTTGGAAGGATAGCCTTGTGGTTAAGTTACTAGACTGGGTCTCAGAAGACATGGATTTTAATTTCTGGCTCTGCTACAGATTTTTACTGGGATTTTGGACAAACTGCGTAACCTCTCTGAGCCTGAGTTTCCAATCTGCCGCTTGCACGTTGTATTGCTTTATCTTGGCTGCTAAGATTGTAAACTCTTCGGGGCAGGGTCAGTTTCTATGCATATGTGCTCTCATCTAGTACAGTGAGGCTGAAGTGCGCTAGGTGCGACTGTAAAACACAGAATAACCATCTTAACAGAGGCACAAGCACTGTGATTTGCACCTGCAGTTTGCTTTGTAGGTACAAAAATGCAGATGAAAATTTGGCAGGCAAAACTAGTGAGCACTTTCTAACTACTCAGCGTCATGTGTGACAAGAAGTGTCACGTTTCACTTTATCATTTGCTTTGCTGCTACCGGAGATTTTTTTTTCTTGGTGTGGCATAATATTAATGTTTTTCTCTGATGGCTTCCAAGCCTGGGGGTCAGAGCTCATGTTTCACCGCACGAGACACCCCACCATAAATCTCCTTAAATAATACAGAAGGCTGGAAAGGGTCACTGCAGAAAAAGCCAGCCAGTCTGAACGAAGTGGCATTGATGCATGGCAGAAAAAAGAGCTTGGATCTGGGCTGTGCTGGGTAGGTACCGTTTAGAGGACAGCTTTCATGTACAGAGGAAGGATATGCTTTGGTTTTCTTGTGAAGAACCCCTGTGCTTGATTGCAGCCAACCACCAAACTTTCTTGAGTTAGTGCTCCATTGTGCTCCTTGACTCAAAGCTTCATTAATATTTTTCCTCCTCAAAATTATAAATCAGACTGAGACTAATCCTGTTGCCTCTGCACACATGGAACTCCCATAGATTTAATGTTCTCTTTGTGCAGCATTTTTAGCACTGAACCCATTGTTTGGCAATAAATCTGCATTGCCTTACCTTGCATGATTTGTATTTATACCACTTTTTGTCCTGGCAGGACAGAAGTAATTCATAGCTGCCCATAATACACTCTGTGCAGTACATAGCAATTTCTTGCTGCACAATACATAGAGGTTATTTTATGGGATTTGCACAAGACCATGGGGATGAGCAAGGCACAGAATCACTGATAAACATTTTAAAAAAATAAACAGTAGCTTTATTAAAACAGCTTTTTCTAGTTACTTGGAAACTTTCTGTTCCTCTTATAGTTTTAATAATGATAGAAATAATCATAATTTCTTGGCACAAATGGCTAAAGTCCTCTGGATGTCCTACCAAACTTAAAAAGCACAATTATAAAAAATAAGGCAATACACCTTAATATAGGCCACTCTACATGGTGGTATGGAGGGTTATAAAGCTTTTATCATCATGTATTTGGGATAAGTACAGTAGTCGCAAGTGATGACTGAGTTAGAGACACAAATGGGAGTGAAAACTTCCTAGGAGATGATATATCTCTCACTCACACACAGCATTGCATTTTGATGCCATTTATTTGTGTCTCCTCTTTTTTCTGCAAGTGACAAGTTATGTAAAATTGAACTGTTTCACCTTTCCCTTGGGTGGTGCCTTGAGGAAGAGTCAGTGGCCTTTGGTGTAACTCCTTGGAGGTCTGTAGGGTTGGTTTCTAGCTGGGACCTAAATACAATAGGTGCATTTGATCCTAGTTAGGCTCAGCACCTGAAAGAAGAGCTCTTGGGGAAAGAGACAGGGATCTGCTGATCAGAAGTCTAGACAGGGTGCTTACGGAGCAGCACAGTAGTTAAGAGCCAGTATCTTTGAAGGACAGTGTTTGTGAGTCAGGCCAAGGGCAAAAAGAGGGAGAAAACCATAATGGGAGACTAGAGAGGGGCAGAATGGAGAGAAGAAGAGACCAGGAAGTGGTAACTAAGGAGAGACCATCTAAACATGATCTAGCTTGTGGTTAGAGAGAAGTGATATTTCATCCTATTCAGATGCAGGCAGAGGAGGGGTGATGCCCCCTTTTGGACCAGCTCAGGCAATGTTGGAGAGACTTGGGGCTAAAACCCCATGAGTGGGAGCATGGGACATGCCCCTCAGTACCTCTTGCTTCACTTGCTCGTGACCTGGCGAAATATCACTCAAGTAGCTACGCAGAATGTAGATGCTATCAACATAGAGGAATCAGAGCAGAAAACATCTTCGATCTAGAGTCCTCAGGCACTTATCTTTATTTTGGTGTCTCCCTTCCCTTCCCTCTCTCTTTTTTACATGGTAGGTATGTAGCTCAGTGAGCGAGCCCCTTTGCTGCATGGCTGACAATTTGGGATCTGATCCTGCAGTCTTTTCACATCCAGAACCCCTACTGACTGCAGCAGGAGCTCGCAACACGGAAGGACAGCAGGGGTCTTAGATCAGTACATGCTGTTGTGTATTATATGGGGCTGTGGAGAATCTGGGCGCAACAGGGATAAGTGCAGGACACAGTGTTAGCCTTAACTCAGGGTTCCCCGGCACTTGCTGGTTGATTTCATGCCTTTAATATTAATGATATATCTACATCTATATATAAAATACATACTTGCACATAGCCACTGATTAAAAGTGTTATATAAGAGCTAGATATTAATTATTATTTACAGATTGCTACTTTAAACTGCTGCTGTTTCTGAAGCCACTAGTTATGGTTGTTGCAAAACTAGCTTTCCTGTTCCCATTATTAACATTAGAAAATACATTACTCTGAGTACACACCAAGGAAAATAGATTAGCCTAATGCAGTACACTTATAAAGATCCGTTTTGATAGGATTTTAAATTCGAAACCGCTTGCTTGTAATCAACAATTGCTGCTACTCTTTTTTTTTTTTTTTTTTTTGGCATCTTAAACTAAAACATCTATTACACGAGCCACCTGTGGTGATAAGTGAATATGCTCTGTGAAATTATTTTAAACACCACCAATTCACTAAAAGTGTGTATTTATTCCTTGTATTTGCAAGCTTCACATATAATTTCACTCCCATACTTATTTGCACTATAATATCAAATTACTCTTAAACTGTTTTTGTGTAAGATGTCTGCCTTTAAAAAAAGATGCATTTGACTATAGTGTGTCCTCTACCCCTCCCCCCCGCCCCGTTCCCTGCTCATTTAAAATACTTTTACTTTAGTTGCAGGTGGTGTATGAATGGCAGGCGGATCTAACCCTCCTAAGTAATCTATTGCAGATGAGATAGTGAAGCTGTCACTTAGGATGTTATGGTATGAAATGAAACTTGAAACAACTCTCCGCTGGAGAATAAGGAAGTATTCGTTAAAGATGCAGCTCCTAAAAAATAAATAGCAGAGCCAGCTACTTATAGGGGCAAATCCTGGGTAACATGGGGATTAAGACAGGGAATCTTCACTGGAATGGGGGAGGAATCTTCTCCCAAAGTCTATGGCTGCTCTGACTTTCCAGTGCAGGCTCAGGGCTTTTGCCTCAGTTGTGCCCCTGCCATGTATGTGTGGTTGTGTGTGTGTGTGTGTGTGTGTGTGTGTGTGTGTGTGCAAATAGAAGGGCAGGTCAAGTGGCTCTGCTCGCACTCGCCCCCAACCCTCTCTCTATCTGCATGGAAGGAGCAGGACTTGGAGCTACATCCTCACAACCCCCCATGTAGGATCCTGGCTTCCTGCTCTCCCATTGGGCTGGAATGGCATCACATTTGCTGACTGGATGAGCCCTTTTCAGTGGTGGGCAGTGCCAAGAATTGCTGCAGGGTGCTGAGAATTTTGGCTGGCAAAACTCAGTGGCAACACTGCTACTTTGGGAAATGATCCAAGCGTTTATCTCCGAGTGTTGCTATCTGTTTCTCAGAAGCACCTCAGAGAATTATTGTTCCATTTCCCCCTCCCCCCCAAGTGCTAAAGTGACAGGAACTTAAATCTCTTCAGTGCCTTCCTCTGCTTAGAGGTGTAGGGGGCAGAACAGACAAAAGTGGCAATCCCTGGTAGCAGTGCCTCCAGAACACCAGTCTCTGCATGGCAGTGGCCTTACATATTTCTGTAATGAGTAAGAAAAATTGTTTTATGGTAGTTTAATAAAGCAGGAGACAAATGTTGCCCCTGTGCAAAGGGACTGAATTACACACTTCATGAACTAAATTAGTACCACAACGCTTTGCTTTGTTCGAAAGGTGATATGCATTTACGGGCCCATTTTTCAGCAAGATAAATATGACACACGCCAAGACTTCCCTGAAGTAAATATTGTAAATAATAAAAGACTCTGCCAAGGAAAGCTGAAAAATGACTTAATCCTCACCCATTTATACTGCAATGCCAAAACACCACTGACCGAATTGTATAACAAACTGCCCATTTAATCAGCTCTCCTTAATATTACAGCACAGGTTCACAGCATTTCCAGGGATATTCAGTATTCCTTGGTTTAATTGTTCAGCATTTGACTTGAAACATAATGCATGTGCACACAGGAATATTTTATACCAGTAGAGTACTGAATTAGTCCCATATGTTTTCTGACTGGCTGCATTTCACATTTGTTTTACAAATGAATTCATTTACTCTTTTGTTTAAATATTTGTCAAAGCAGTTTGTCTTTCTGGAGAGTTCTCTGCTTTATTTTTATTTCTGCTTTGCTGCAAATGTTTGCCAATTTCCCTGGGACATAGGGATTGCCAGGCTAGATCAGGGCCCAGGTCTGTCTAGGCCAGTATCTATCTCTGACAGTGGCCAGTATCAGCTGCTTCAGATGAAGGTGTGAGGACCCTGCAGTGGGCAGATGTAGGCTAATCTTCCGCTCATTTTATTTTTTATCTTTATCTCAATTGTTATAGATTGCCCCGGGGTGTTGTGATGGCCAAAAATATAACTGGGTTGAGAAAAGTACTAGATATATTCATGGAGTAGGTCTCTCAATGGCTATCATCCAAGATGATCAGCGGTGCAACCATATGTTCTGGCTGTCCCTAGACCTCCTACTGCCAGAAGCTGGGAGGGGAAAAAAGGGGTGGATCACTCCAACTGCCCTGTTCTGTACACTCACCTGGAGCTCTGCTTCTGGCCACTGTCCGAGACAGGATACTAGGCCAGATGGACCCTCTCTGACCCAGTTTGTTGGTAGTTATATCCTTAAACCCTGAAACATGAGATTTAATGTCCCTTTGAAAATAACACCATTAACTGTGATCACTTTAGATAGTCTTGTCATGAAACCTGCTCCACAATGATTAGTACATCAGGGAGTTCAGTCTGCTGACTAACAGTAATAACTTCAGCAAGTCTCCCATACTAATGGGTATGGACAGATTGGGAGGAGAGACCTACTACACCACAGCCCAATATGCAGCTGCTAGGGGCCGGATCTTCGAAGTGTGGAGTGCTCTCAAATTGACTTCAGCGCACTTCACAGAATCGGAGCCTGGCACAAAGAAACATTGAAGGCTAGTGAACGCTTGGTGAATTATCAGCATGAAGCTGTTTAGCATAAGTTCATGCTTCAGCGTTTCAGCTGGTCATGGACAGAGGTCAGGAAAGGATTACCCTTCCCCCCCAATATATTTTTTTTTAAATCTCCCCCCGCCCCCCGAAGCATCAGGGAATGCCACGTCAGGGTGTAACTGATCGCCATGTGTGGGATCAGGAAGGAATTTTCCCACAGGTCAGATTGGCAGTGATCTTTTTTGGGGGTGGGGTGGGGTGGGGGTTGCCTTCTTTTGCAGTGTGTGAGTGTGGGTCACTTGCCAGGATGATCTGGGCATAGCTTATTTGATCATCTTCCTCCCCTTGCAGAGTCCTTGGGCACTGGTGCCCCTCAGTCCTTCCTATTCTCTGCCTGTGACGTGTCATAGTTCAGCATCCTGTGGGCTATAATACATTGGTCTGATTTTGGTTGTTGGGTTTAGTGTGTGGGTGCTGGTGGCCTGTGATATACAGGAGGTCTGATGAGATGATCCAGTGGCCCAGTCTGAGCTGAGATTCTAAGGCTTCTGAAAATAAGATGTCCGGGTAATGCACTTGATTGGATTCTTCTCTACATGGGTATGAAATTGGAATAATTTCACTAAGGATGATGGAGTTACTCAAGATTTACGCTAGGGTAATGGAGACCAGAATCTGGCCCACTGTTTCATGTTAAGGCTTTGTAAACATGAAAAGATCTCTGCAAACACGTAAGATGGAATTTTCAAAAGCATATAACGTTGGCCTAATTGGGGATCTTCACCACTGAACAGAGTTGGGCCTTTGCTGAGTGCTTTTGAAAATGCCACTCTGATAGTATCAGTGTTTTAACAGACAGACTTCTTTGCTGTGGTGGTTCACCATAGCGTGTACTCCGCACGTGTGAGATCTTTAGGCATGGACAGTCAGACTTGTAACAATGAGACATGGGCTTTAGGGAAACCACATTGTGTTATGCTTTGAAGATAGTGTAATAAGCTAATTGGAAAGCTACATGAGAAGAGGTTTCAGTGGTCACTTTGAATCCAGCCCTGAAGACTGACTACCTTCAGCTTCCATTGACTTTAACTTTTGTGATTAGAGCGGCAGTTGGGGGCACTTAAGACCCTGGAGGAGGCATTCAGCTCCATGTAGGATTGAATCCTTAATGCATATAAATAACTCACAACCCCAGAAAAAGAACTTTGACCTTTTTATGTGCTTAAAAAATCAGGGAAGCTGTTGAAAATTATTTATGCTTGTGTGCAATGAGTGATATTTTTATATGTATATACATTAACTGATCAAAGACTTTGCACTTTATAATCTTAATGAAATATAAATTTAATCCATACTTATCAACCAATCAATCTTGTTCTCAACAAAATGAAAACATTTCATAATTATTTCCACCCGCACAATACTAGGAAGGCCCTGTGCTCAGCAGACAGAGAGAAGTTGGTTCCGAAGGTATGATGCATTTATAATATAAATGGCTCTCAATTCGTATGTAGGTTTGTATACATCACAAACGTGGGCATGACAAAGAGAGGCTTGATTCTAATCTCTCACCTATATGAATGAGCAGAAATTACATGGAAGTCAATGGTGTAAAACTGGTTGTGAGAACAGAACCAGGCTCAGTGACTTCCCTGTTTTGCCACCTTGCTTTAAGGGGGCAAAGTAGGATCACCATCTCCCACAAATAAAAAAAAGATACTTTCTTCAATGCCCAGTATTGCACAGGGAAGATTTAGTCTAGCACGTCCATGGACTTCCGTGTGCTTTGGATCAGGCCCTTGAAGAAGAAGGGCAGCCCATCCACACGGTGAGCATGTGTCCCATCCAGAGGGAATGCCAAAGCTTTAACGAAAACCATGCTGAGGATGCCTCTTCTGGGAGAACGGCAACCACAACTTGATGTCTGAGCCCCAGGGCTGCCATCAGGAGAAGAGAAATGGCCGCTGTGAGGGAGGGTAACTATTTTTAATTATTTTTTTGCCTGACTCGTAAAAGAAAATAAGAAATTACAGTACCCTGGCAGATCAAGATGATACTTGTAGTGTGGGAATTTCCCTCTGAATCCCTGATTTGTTTCTGTTTGGAAACAGGATTGAGGAGGATTCTGTACATACCTTTTGCAGTAGGTGCTACAGTCCTTTGTCATCTCAGCAATTTCCCTAACCTGAATCACTGTGTTATTTGACATAATTGAAGAATGTCCGCTGCATTTATTAACTACTGACAATGGGCTCTGGCTGTAGAAGACCCAAGTAATGATAGGCCCTTCTCCCCAAAGCAGTCATAGATCCTGATCCAGCAGTGCCCGTGTGAAACTCCTGCACAGGTGCAAAGGTTGCCCACGTGGATCCTGTTACAGGATCAGGGCCCAAAAACATGCACAGCCAACACCAGGCAAACTAGGGGACCTAGTGGAAAGTATCAGCTGAATTCCTCCCCCACCCTTATACACTGTAGGGTTAGAAAAGGGCATTTTTGAATCTGAGGAAAAAGTTTTGTATCCTGGTGAGAAAACCAAAGCCTGATACATTACAATATCCTCCTCCTTCGTTCAGGAACTGCACTTACCTGCATGAGCAGACATGACGCTAAGGGGGATGGTGCTCACAGTAGTTGCAAGGGAAGTTGAATAGGGAGACCCAGGTTCAATTCCCTGCCCTGCCACAAACTTCCCGTGAGACCTTAAACAAGTCACGTAGCCTCTCTGTGCTTCAATCCCCGATCAGTAAAATGTGGCTAATAGCACTGCCCCATAGGCACTGACTCTGTGAGTGCTCTGGGGCTCAAGAACCCACTGAAAAAAATTAGGGGCTTGATTAATCTTTTGTGGGCCTGTGGCCCCACTCCCACTCCACCCCCGAGGCCCCACCCCCACTCGGCCTCTTCCCCCAGAGGTTCCACCCCAAGGCCCCCGCCCCACTGATCCTCTTCCCTCGAGGCCCTGCCTGCTGCTGGGAGAGGAGCACCCACCGGCAAAGACAAAAGTCAGTGCCTGTGTACTGCACTGCCTTTGAGATCCACTGACGAAAGGCGCTCTGTAAGAAATAGATATTTTTATTAGTGTTTGCAAATTGACTAACTGCATCATTCCATGGAATCACACTACATGAATTGCAGTCTGTGATGGCAATCGGACATTCTTCTGTGTTCATAAAACATATGTGTGTGTCTGTACGTGGACGACGAGTTCTAGGTTTTATTCTGGTGTTGGTTTGTTGACTATGAGCAAGTAGAGCTGTAAATGACAGTGTTGTTGGCAGATGTATGTCTCTAGGACAGTGACTGTCCCCCTTGCAGGAGTCTCATTTATCTTGTGTACCCTCAAGTTTCACCTCATTTAGAAACAACTTGCTTACAAAATCAGACCTAAAAATACGAAAGTGTCAAAGCCAAACCAATACTGAAAAAATTGCTGACATTCTCATCTTTACCATATAATTATAAAATAAATCAATTGGAATATAACTATTGTACTTACATTTCAGCATATAGAGCAGTATGAACAGGTCATTGTCTGTATGAAATTTTAGTTTGTCCTGACTTCGCTAGTGCTTTTTATGTAGTCTGTTGTAAAACTAGGCAAATCTCGATATGAGCCGATGTACACCCAGGGGTATGCATAACCCTGGTTGAGAATCACTGCTCTAGGACACTGCTTTGGGCCTTGGCAATGTAGTAATTCTGATGCATGTGGTAACTGTGATATAAGCATATTTTAAAAGTTGCCTTTTGATACGGTGCACCTGCCTGGCTTGGTAATGGCACACACTTTACTTTGTGCATCCTGCAGCAGGTCTAATGGCTCAGGCTTTAGAGTGAGATATGGAGGCTATGTCACTTGTTCTGCCCTAGAGCACCTCAGCAACACGAGGCAACCACTTTCAGTAGTTACCTGTTGATGGCTCCTTGGGGGATTTTGTGAAGTGAGTTGATCTGCATCTATCTACTGTTTAGAGAGAGGTCTACCGCCACAGTGGGGCTCCCTGGGAGTCTCAGCAGAACGGGGCATGGAGACAGAGCTGCTCTTCAAGGTCACTGTGAGAGACGCTTGTGCTGACGTGTGGATGCTGAGATGCCCATGCTGTCTTCGTGCAGGCATGACGCCCATTGATGTCAGTGGGAATTTTGCCTGAAGATTGGGGGTGTGATTCAGACCCAGGGTACTGATCCGTGAGGTGAGTTTGACTGTTCCTCCAACAACCCCCACCCCACCCAACGTGTCTTGTACTCTTTTTTCCAACATACTTCCCTGCTCTCTTTACTCATCTAGCACTTTATCTTATGCCAATTGCCAACGGTCCCAAGGGGGTGTTCCTTCTTTAGTAGATATCAGCCAGCTGTGTCCCTTACCCCTTAGACTGGAGTAAGGGGTAGCAGGCAGAAGCTTGACATAGGATCTGCTATGCTAGAAGAGTCCTTAGGCAGCCAAGTCTGCCGGGTATATGGTCATTTTTTGCCAGGAAAACTGTTGCACCTGAGGTCAGAATCTGGCCCAGGGTCCCTCTCTTTTAGTCGAGGTTTGGCCTGACGTCATGTAGGCAGAGATGACCGGCAAAAGGGAGGGAAGTTTGCATAAAATAAGGAGACGATGTTTCTTGTTTCCCAAGTTATGCACCATCTTGATTCACAGTCCTTTGAAAAATAAGAACGATAATGTAAATAGCAGTATGTCACTGCTGGAGAGATTGTGGAAAGAGGTGGCTATTGAATTGGTGGGTATGAAGAAAATAATTATTCTGTTACCCCCCTCCCCCCCAAAAAGAGATTGAATTTAACTGAGATCTTAGCAAAACTTTCTCCCTGTTGTCTCGCCTTGTCTGTTCTCATCAGCATTGCTTAGGAAATTTGTAGCTCTCTTTTGGTCGCACACAAATCCAGTCCTCCCTAAACACACAGACAATGTAAAACACCCCTGTGCTAGTTTTCCAGAAACCCAGATGTGATCATCTAGATAAAATGCTAATATGTCTTTTTACCCAGGTTTGGTCATTTTCCTAATTCTGTGGCCAGATACCCTTCTAGATGATTTTTAATGAACCCCTTTTATTATTATTTTGTAATGACACATGCCTCCAATCATTGGGGATGCTGTAGCCAAGCTCTGAAGCACACACAATGCCTGTAACATTTTTCAGATAATATTGTCACATATTTGGAGCAGGAGGCCCTTTTTGAAACAGTAATTTGGTCCCTAAAGAGTTCTTTAGCCTCTGCCTTGTCTGCCCACCCTGGCCAAGCTGTCGAAGAGAGCAGCCCAAGATAGATGGTCTGGATTTGTGTATAGTAATTTAAAGCATCCTGCCTTTCTGTGCTCTCCTGCTGGAGAATTTATTCAGGAATCTATTTTATCTGCAGCATTACTTGCATATACAGCTCCTTGGTTTTTATTTTCCCTTTTAGTAAAACCTTTATTAGAATGCAGATGAACCCTGACCGCAGAAAAGGATTAAGTGAACAGATTCTTTAAGTAATAAATCTAAAGGCATATTACATGCAAGGAAAAGGGATTTCCCTAGTGTTTTTGGATTTATAAGTGCCAGAGGCTAAACAACTTACAAGGGCCCTAAGATTGCTCCTTTTTTCAACCTGGGACATGTTCTAATATTGTGACATAGCTAAGAATTAAGCTGGCTTACTAAGTAGAAAACATGTAGCGTAATTGAAAATGCACCATACAGACAGGAATGCTTGATGCAGCAACGTCCTGTTACAAAGATTACACTGATTTATAGGGAATGTCTTAACTCCTAATCCCAGTGACATAAGATCACATTGACCGTGTATTCTTTCCTAACTGGAAAAATAAAAAAGGAGGTTAATAATATATATGGTGGAGAAGGAGAATAAGATAGAGAGGGCCAAGCCAGCCTTTCCTTTCCCTTTAAAAGAATTTAGCAACTTCAATATTTTTATTATGATGTTTTTGTGTTTAGCTTGCCTGGGAAGCACAGGTATTTTATATTTCTGAAATGGTAGCTGTATTGAAGAGGGAGAGACAAAGAATTGGGGCTGGATATTGTGTGGCATAAGCTGTTTGGAAGAGCTTAGAAGGGAGAGGAAATGGTTGGGGGCAGGGGGCGCTGGAGGCAGCCAGAGAAATAACCTTGTAGGTAAAGCAGGGTCTGGGAAGCAGTTGAGAAAAGAGAAGAGTCGTCATGGCTTGAAGCTAAAAGGCAATAAAGAGAAGATGGTGAAAAAAGGTATTTTCTGTAGACCACTGGAAAGGGAAACTTCAGGGAGAACACCAGCTATCTCTCAATATCACTAGAGTCAGAGATGGCGATCTGCTTTTGAACAAGTCCAAGAGCAGCTTCTCCTCCATCTCTCTGCCACGATCAAAATAATCAGACACACTACTTTCTGCTCAACTCACTTTTTACCATCAGCTTTTGGTTCTTCCTGCAGCTCTTTGACCACGCCACCAACTCATTCAGTATAATCTCTTCCTCCCCATTTCTGTTCACTTGAAAATCCAGGGGACCCTGTTTTTAGATTCATCCTTCTCTCTCTCCATTCATCCATCCATACATCCATCCCTGGGTGACTTCATCTGCTCCCATGGTTTCAGGTACTATCTCTGTGCCTTTGTCTCCCAAATCTGCTTTTCCAGCTCTTTCCCTCTCCCCTGTGTTTCGTGTTGTCTCTCAGCCAGCAAGTATTTGCTGCTCCAAAACTTTGCTTCAAGCTTTCATTAAAATAAAGTGGTTTCTAATCCTCATGTTGGTGAAGATAACCTTGACAACATAAACAGATTGGAAGTTGATGCAGTGATCTCTTCCTGAGCCTGCAGAGAGCCTGAAACAATAACTCTAAGAGCATACCATCTCAGTTATCTCAAAAAGAAAAGGAGTACTTGTGGCACCTTAGAGACTAACAAATTTATTTGAGCATAAGCTTTTGTGAGCTACAGCTCACTTCATTGGATGCATGTATTTTCCACTACATGCTTATGCTTATGCTCAAATAAATGTGTTAGTATCTAAGGTGCCACAAGTCTCCTTTTCTTTTTGCGGATACAAACCAACACAGCTGCTACTCTGAAACCTGTCAGCTATCTCAGTGGATTGTTGACTCTTAAACCTAAAGACAGCAGCATTAACTTCAATATTGTTAACTGTTTCAGTGCTGGTCTTTTGAGGAGAAGCACCCGGCTAATGTGCATAGGCCACAATTGCAAACAGTCTCCAATGCATTCCCAGCTGTGAAATACTTCAGCTTCCTCCCTGGTGACTTGTAGACAATGTAGTTACTGTCCCTACAAAAATCTGTGGCGCATCAAAAATGGAAAATGTGGGCACAGCATAACATACATTGAATTCAATGTCAAAATCAGGGACATGGCCACTTCTGTGCTGATTGTATATTATTTTTGTGCATTTTTTGTTGGCTTGCAGATTTCCCCCCACCCCCCTTTATTGTGAAGGGGATCATATGGTAGCATGTAAATGGAACTTAGAGAGATCAGTCCTAGAATTTGGCATAGTACAGAGACTAGATCTTGAAATGAAGGATATTTTGATAACTTAATTATGCAGACCAATAAAAGGGAAAATTAAGTTGTAAATCAAATGAGAGTATTTTGGAAGCAAGTAGGAAGAATTGGTAATTTTTAAATATGTGGTGGAAGAAAAGTCCTTGGGGAACAGGCAATAGCCAACAAATATTTTAATATTTATAAAGGAGATCTGCATTTGTAACGAGGACTGGAAGCACAATGTAGGTTTTGTCTCCCTCTAATGGCTGGTCCATATAAGAGGTTTATGAGTCTTCTACTTAATCCTTTAATTGATTCAGTAGAGGGTTCATGCTCTTAGCTCTTGCCGTCAGCCCAAGAGGAGTTGGTTGCACATGCCATCAAGTAATCAACATACTAAGTAAAAAAAAAAAAAGGTAATATGAATAAACAAGACAATCCCAAAAGTAATGATAAACATGGGCTACAAACAGGCGGGTAAGATTTGCAGAGTGCAATTAACAGTGCATGGAAAAAATGAAGTTGATGAATGGGAGGAATTTTCCACTTCAATAAAATCAGTACGAAATGTTTAGAAGCCCAAAAGCAATAATAATAAGGTGCCATTTAAGGAGAAAGCAGGGCCTGTAGGTAGATGACAAGGATGATTTTTTGACAGAGACCAAGTCATTGCTATAAAATATTGAAAGAACCCTTTGCCTCACTGTTCAGAAAGGAAAATCTGGAGAATTGCCATTAACTGATGTAATTTTGTGGTACGCTAAGGAAGAAGAAATAGTGAGGGATATTATGAGAACATCCAAAGAGTGACTGAATTTGGGGACCAACTGGGATGTGTGCATGTATTCTGAAGGGAATGGCATGCAAGAGAAGGAACTGTTAACAAGTACCTTTGAAATATTTGTTTGAGAATTACCCGTGGGCTGTGGAAATGCTCGTTGATCACATTGTGGAATGGGAATTCGGTTTGACTGCAGGCCTCTAAGCTGAAAGCTGCGGCAGGGAAAGTACCAGCAGCACTGCTTACAGGCAAAACAAGAGCTGAAGCGTAGCTTGGAGTAAAGTCACAGTTGTGACCCTCTCTGCACAGCCAGGGGTCAGACCAGGGACAGCCACACAGTCACTGCTTCCCCTTTGCTCCAGGTGAGAAGTAATCTGTGCCAAACCTATAGGTGGAGTGGGTTAGTTTTCCTTCCATGCCGGTTCAGCTGCACTGACTGGTGCACTGAGGGGATTGACAGAGATCAAAGCACCTGCTCCTCATCCACCTGCATGAGCCGGGGAGTGGCAACCCCATGGACACTGCTCACCCCTTCACGCTGCAGGCTGTGATGTGAATAGACTTAGGAAGTTGCCATGTGCCCCCAGATGCCTCTGCATGGTTGTGTAATGGGGGGTCAGAGTTGTGCCCTGAAGTAGCAGCTAGAAGGGTATTGTCTGACTTGAACCTCTGAGAAGAGCAATCAAACCCAACGAATGAATAAAAATATTGTAAGATAACAAAATTGTGGCAGGTTGGTCATGGACTTAATATACCTTGACATGAGCAAAGCTTTGCTCATCTTCATACACAAGAGATTAATCTACAAGGTCAGTCCATGGATTAGCTAACTGAGTGGGTACAGAACTGGCTTCAGGAATGAAGGCAACACTTTCTGAGCAGTAACTGTTCAAAATGGAGGAAAGCGACTCCTGTGCATGCTACAAGCATGCCAGGTCGCTGATTACATTTGTTGAGGCTACAAAACTGGAAGCATTGGGAGGCGGTCAATACGTTAGGAAGAGGGCTCTCAAATTCAAATGATGTGGGTAAACAAAGAACATGGCCCAGGCTAGAGAAATCCCCCCTGCCCCCCGAAAGCTGTGTACAGCAGGGGTTCTCAACCCTTTCCATAGCCTGGACCATGTCTTATACAGCATTTGCCTCATGGTCACCTACTTTCTCATTCAGCATCACGCAGGCCATCTTCCTTCCCACTGGCAATTGTGTAACATCCACATGGCATTGACGCTGACCTGGAAAAGTAACATTAGGAAAGCACTTTTTTTTAAAGCTTCTTTTCACGTGATCTAGCAGCTGGAAACAAGGAGGAGGGAAAGCAACAGGGGCCAGATTTTTTTCAGAGCTCTGCACATTATGACCCTGATTTATGCAGGTATTCCTGTTCAGGAAAGCACTTCAACACATGATTTATTGAAAGCATATGCTTAAATCCCATTAAAGTCAACGAGACTTAAGCACGTGTCTGAAGTTAAATATCTGCTTAAGTGCTTTCCCAAATTGAAGGTTACAGTGGGGTTGCTAGGTGCTGAGCTGGTTGGAAAATCAGGTCCCTGTGGAGCACTTGACAGTCTGTCTCTGAGCTGTTTTGGGTATCGGGCCCCTTGTTATAAGTAAGCTTTCCCTGCACCAGCAACAAGCACTGTGCATGGCACACTGATGGCCCAAGGATGACTGGTTGGGGACCAATGATGGGTAAAGCCTTTTGGATCAGATGGAGAGAGAGAGACTGTTGATAGCTGTTGTAGATCAAACCCTGAAACCTTTGGTGCATGGACTTAAATAGCACTAAAAAGAAAAGGCAAAGAAAATGTTGAGTCTAAACGAAGTTGGAGAATTCTTTTACTACTGCATAAGGGAGGAGAAAGGTCATGTTTGGAATCCTGAGTGCAAATCTATTCCTTATTATGACAGGGCAATAGAAGAAGAGAAGGTATGGCTCCATGTTACAGGGGTACCTGGACTGAATTTCAAGTTGCTTCCGAAACAAGAGGTCTGTATTCTTTAGGAAAAGAGATTCAGAAAGGTCCATTGACATGTACAGTTCTAAGAGGAAGAGAAGACTGATGGCAGGATGCTACTTGAGCCGGTGTCAAGCACAGGAACAAGGGAGCTGGGGTGGGAAGACAAATAAGGTTTGGATGGTGAAGGAATTTAGGAAGAGTCACTCTTACAAAGAGAGAAGTCAGGCTGTGGAATCAACTTCCAAGGACAAGGAAAGCTGTGCTGCTTTGAAGAAAGAATTAGACAAGTCTTTAATGTTTGAGGGTAGATCTACTAATGGAAAGAGAGGGGTGGACTATATAGGTCAAATCCTGCTTGCTTTGGTGAAAGTACTGAAAATTAAAACACACAGAGCAATACAGGTAAAACATCAGAAATGCCAAAAGAATTCTTTATTTCCCTAACTCTTCCTGTTGCCTGTCCCTTCAGGGAAACTTGAGTAAATGGACAAGTTTTGCAAGTCCCCTGAAACGTAGGTGCCTCTGAGCCATTGGAGGGAGGGAGTTCCAGAGTGAAAGGCTCTTTGTCTGTCCCTGGAACTCTAGACCTTGTCATCAAAAGAACAGCATTGCCAGCCCCAAGTCATCAAAAGAGCCAAGCCCCGGGGGAAAAAAATCTTGAGACTGGGTTAAAAATCACGAGATCTTAAAAATAATAACCTTGGGGCTCTTTTTCTTTGCCTTCTGGTATTTGAACCTTTAGGACTCACATCTTCAAGCATTTCTCCATTAACATGAGGGCCAGAAACTTTTCCTTTAAAGTGAAAGTGGAGGTCCTCACGCAGTATCGTGGGTATTTAAGAAAAGCCCCCAGTACTGTGACACTTGCAATAAAACGGCAAGAGTTGGCAATGCTGGACGAGTCTTTCTGACTGTGCTGCTGGTTTAAAAATATGAAGAGAGAGTTCCTCAGATAACCAGCATCCGAACCATAAAGGACTTTGTAGGTCAAAAGCTGGATATTGCTGGGAACAAACAGTGCAGGTTCCAAAGCACTGTCCTAATAGGGTCCAGTTATGAAACACTTCATTCTCGAGTATCTAAACCCCAAATGGTGGGCACTGCAATAGTCCAGTCGGGACTGGCTGTATCTACACAGGCATCCCTATAGCTGTCTATAAACCGATCTACCATCATTCAAATCAATAATAATAATCATAGAGCTCAGAGGTCCCACAATAGAGATTAGAGCCACATTGTGCTATGGCTTGGCTAATGCATGCAGTCCTTGCCCTAAAGAATTTGCAGCATAAATAAACACAGTAGGTAAAGGATGGCAGGTGGAAGCACAGGTGCAGAGATGTGAAGTGTTTTGACCAGCATCACGCAGCAGGTCAGTGGCCGAGCCAGGACTAGAACCCAGGCATCCTGGGTTGCAGTCCAATGGACCATGTGCATGGGCAAACATACTACATAGCATCCTGCTGCTTTAAGCTGTAAGTCTGATATTAATCTATTCTAAAAATATAATGTAGGCAGAGTAGACTGTATTTTAGGAACCTTTTTCTTTATTTCTTTCCTGACTGGAAAAGATGGCCAAGAAAGCTGAAAAACTAACTGTCAATATCTGATGCCTTTTGCGGCTCTCTTTCGTGATCAAATAAATAATTTGTAAGGTACAAGGATGTACCCTCTGCTTAGCTCTCACCTGCCAGCACTGCTCTGTGCAATCTGATTAAGAGATTTCAGCATAGAAATCTTCCTTTCGGCTGTTTCCCCTGGAAACAGAGATCCCCGTGGGCAGGTTAATCATTTGAGTTTGCAATTCGTAGTCAGGGGAAGCCAAAATAATTCCTCACTTTATGGAATCTACGGTGTGCTACTAAACTTTTAATGTTTGGAAACGAAAATCATAGTGTTTGGACCTGTGATATAACAACACTGTTATACTTTGGAAATACTGGTTTAGAATAGATGGTTCTTCACAACAGCACATGCCAAAAAAAATGCATTAAATCCAGTGGAACACAGAGGCCTGCAGGAAAGATGAGAACAGAATCCATCCCCCTGGTATGGGGTGTTGCTCTGTACCACATGGACTCCTTGTGCCCTGAAATTGTAGCCTTATAACATGGGGACGCAGCTATGTGGATCTACCAGGCCTTGTCCCCTGGGGTGGAGAGTGCATTGGGTATGTGGGGTACTTCAGAATAAAGACTAAACAAACCTTTCTTCTTCCATTGTGCTTGTCAGGGTTGAAACCCAATATATTGAATAGGACCCATTATAATTTCCCATTATGACAATTCCAATGGTGCCATTACTATAGCAAGCGTTTTCTATGTTTGCATCATGTTCTTCAGCTGCATTGCAATGGTTCCTGCAGAGCAATTATGGTAATTGCTGTCAATGCATAGTAAGAATTAATTTATCCTTGTGCAAGTCCACTTACTCCATGCCGTAACATCCAGGATGAATTTGGCCTACAATATATTGCAGAAGTGTTCTCATAACAATAAAGTTCCTTTGAAATCAGTAGCACTTTGCTTATTATTATTATAATCATTCCATAATATGCAGTTGGGGTGGGGGAAGTGAAGCAACTGGAAACATTATGTAAAATAGGTGGTGCATGGATATTCTGGATTTGCCTTTCTAATTTAAATTACTTGGTCATTTAAATTTAAAAAAGACAGCGATCATACCAATACACTCATATTGATCTACACAGTCTCATACACGTTTCTTGGGATCTCAGCAGTTTGCATGCTTTGGAGAGATGTGTATTGCAAAGGATTTAATTAAGGGGTCCTCAGTGGATATGAAAGTCTGAGTACAGTAATGAAGAGTCTCGTATGGAAAGGATGATGTGTGTGTGTGTGTGTGTGTGTGTGTGTGTGTGTGTGTGTGTGAGATACGTACATCTCTGTGTATGTGTATAAAAATAAGATTTGATAAAACTATATGCATGCGTGCTTGTGAACACACACATACACACCCCTCCTCTATGTTAATGAGTTTTCCCTCTGGAGAGGACAAGTCGAAAGGAGCCAGTCCTTCCAGCCAAAAAAATCAATCGCTTCTTCATGAATTATTGAGATGTTTGCCATCAGTTTCTTTACAAAAAAGGAGTCATTGTTAGATATTTTCCCTCCAGAGTGTACTCTTTGCATTTACCTCATGATGTCATGACATAAAGATGCAAATACTTACGCATAAAAGATTTTAATTCTTTGTTTGTAAGGTGTGTCTGATAAAATATTTTAACATTTTTTTCTCTTCCAACGTTGGCTGTATTTACCCACATGTAGCAAATGTCAGATCTGCCACATCATTTAGCGGAGGAGTGGCTTGCAAGGGATTTTGCAAATTAAAATTAATTTCATAGCAAATGTACAAAATTTCCTCTGCCAATAAGGATAACTCTCATGTGCTCATGCTTGCTAACGAATTGAAGGCTCTTACATTGAAGTGCAAGATGTTACTAAATGAACATTTCTGCCTCTTGCGTAAATAGATAGATTAATGACATTAAGTGAAAGCCCAAGCCTGCTGAAATGTTAGTTTCCTTATGGGGTTTTGAATTTCTCTTCTTTTTTGATAAATGAACCAATCTGGCAATAAAATCCATGCACAGTAGGTTAATAATGTCATAGCTGAACTGTGAAATAATAATGTGTGTACTATCTCTTTGCAAACAATAATCCTTGAAGCCTGATAAATCTATTTGCAACCAACTTGCCTGTTCATTGTTACCAGGCGCTCCTTCTTTGTAAACACAAACAGTTTGTTGTCAAGAATTTTTAAGTCACAGGAGATTACTGGGGCCAGGAGAAGAGGCACAGAGATTTATAGGACAGAAGGCAGGTTAAACCCCTTCCTCTGCCTTGCCTTCCTGTCGGTCTCGCTCCCCTAGTAACTTTCTGAGGATTTTAAGAAGGGTCTCCTTGCTACCCTTTTACTGTCAAGCCCACCTCCCAGTTTGTCTGTTGCAACACACTCACTCATTACTTGCAGAAGTACCATTTCCCCTGCATGGCTTGTGAGGAGAGCTGGAGAAATGGTGGAAAGCTGTATTCACTAACATGCTCCCTAAATCCGGCTTGGAATTCGAGCTGGCCCCATCTCAAACCTTTCTTTTTGTTGCTTTTCCATGGATGTATCCATTTTTGTTCCCAAAAGAGATCTGTGAGGAGCTTTTATTCATATGTGTGTTTGTACAGGGATCACCTTATTCTGTGCATATAGGTGAGAGTATCTGGACACCAGTGACCTTATTCCTTGCCAGAAATGCTTGAATGTGTACTAAATATGAAAATACACACACGTCCATGCTTTATTGGCTTTGTGTGCTTGTGAATGAGGGTGTTAGGATGCAGAAAGGGATGGAGACTATGGAAGCCAGTGATGCTTAAACAACCGAATGATCCTGTCAGCATGAGAATCAAGAAGATTGGGGTGGGGTGTGCGGCCAGCAGAAAAGTCCTTTGCCTGGAGAACCTTTGTGAGTGGTCCATGCTCAGAACAAGGAGGGAAGTGTCTACGCTTGGGCCAGATATGGACCTGTGGGGATAGGTCCCCAAAGACAAACCCCACATGGAACCCCCACTGTTCACTGCACAGCAACTCTTGTAGAGTGGCCAGATGGGTCATTTGCCAGCTCAGCGTCCAAGAACTGCTGCCAGAGAAGGGGGCCTTTGGAGAGACACGGTAATTCCCTAGGCCTGATTATCTCCTGTTTATGCCTCTCACCTTAAAGCGCTCCCTTCCTGCACCTGAACGAGCAAGTGCTCTACTGGCTTCTTGAATCACTCCTGTGTATGAACGTGGGCACCTCCAATGAAGGAACATGTGGCATCGGTGTCCAATCACAGAGAGTTCTCTCCAAGGAGTTTACAAAAGCCCAGTTTGCTGGTGAGGCCGGTGCTGAATAGCAGACAAATGTCTAAAACCTGTGGTTGGATGGCAGACCAAAGGGCCAGACCTTGCTGGCACCGAATGATTCAGCCGCCGTCTCCAGTGCTCATGAGCTGCTGCTCCCATCCGGACAGACCGACTCAGCGCTGCGAGGCGCAAAGTGAAGCCGTGGCAATTGGGAGCAGGAGACAGAATCGTGAAAAACCAAACACAACCTCCCATCAAATGGTTAGTAGCAAAGAGACAATTGTTCTATTTACAAGAGCTTGCCTGCCTGGAGGAGAGGCAAAAAAAAATGTATTGGGACAAGCATTTCCTCCTTGTAATGATAAGGAGCTATTGCCTGCAGCATTCAGACTACATGGTTTCACAGATGTTTTTTAAAAAAAATAACAACCAAAGGCCCTTCCAACTAACTGTAGCCGAAACGCAATTGTATGTCAGTCTCACAGAAAGGGGACTAGAAATACTGCCCTGCAGCTTCTTTAAGTCCCAGGGACTTAGTAAAATTAACAAACAATGTTTTAGAAGAAGCCCTATCAAAAACCACTGATTTCAAGTTACTATTTGAGCTTAGGGGTCTAAGTAGCTCAGGGCAGCACGTATAAACTTGACAAACAGGGTATGTTAGTGCTGCCTGCCTACAGCCACATAATAGGGCGATGCAGCTTTTATTCATTCAAAGAAAGGTTGAGTTTGATTGGCAGCTCAGCCTGCCTGAACACGGCAGTCTTTTCCCTAACGCTTCACTGCTATCAATTACAGTTTTAAATATGACTAGTTTCTCATGTAAAATAATGCCAACTTCTGCCTCGAACCTCAGGCCAAAAAGCTCTTTTGTGCTTTTTTATTCCTATTCTCAGACTGCCTCAGGACTCCCTCGCTGCTTTGTATTTTCTTTCAATATCTCACTGAAATGCTGCTATCAGAAGTAGGAGTCATGCAAAACCATGTATTTTCATTACATTAGTAACATTGTGGGTGAGGGTCATTAAACTGAATGGTTTAAAAAGCTAGAAAACTTTTCTTATACTCAGAGGGGTAGCCGTGTTAGTCTGGATCTGTAAAAGCGGCAAAGAGTCTTGTGGCACCTTATAGACTAACAGATGTATTGGAGCATAAGCTTTTGTGGGTGAATACCCACTTCATCAGATGCATCTCTTTGCCGCTTTTCCTATATTATATCTCAAGTTCTATCCCTCCCTCTCTCTCTCTCTTTCTATTTTGTAATAATTTTATTATCCATTACAAACAAACATGGCTCTGGAATTGCTTGAATTTGATCTAGCAGTCAACTTAAATTCTCTTTGGAAAATTTGCCCTACTGACTTGAATACAAATCTCATTTAAATCAGGCAATTTGGTTTAGCTGCCATCTGTTGGCCAGTTCCCTATTATAATTCTGCCGTTGCTAGTAGTTGCCTGATTTCATGTATTTCAGTAAGATAGACATTAATTTAATAAATATTTGGGATGTTGCGCAATGACTTTCATCGTGCGGAATTTAGGTTGGTTGTGTATATATGTGTGTGTGTGTGTGTGTGTGTGCGCATGGATGTATATGTATATATGGATGTATATGTATATAATGTTTTTAAAACTAAAACTTTCTGCATTCTGGATGACAGTGTATACTGAAAGATATGTGTTGCATTGCTTTCAAACCACCCTCCCTCTTTAAAAACGAGTTGCTTTGGTTAATATTAAAAACGATGGGTGTTAACATTGCTGCAAAGCTGCATGCTCTCAGGGGATGATGTTTTCAGAATGATTCCAGAATCGGCTAGTATGTTGGGACACCACAGTGTCTGGAACCTCTGTGAACAGTATTTTAGGACTCTGTTGTACAGTATAGAACATAGCCCCTTCTTGTTCTGTCCCTTCTAAAGCTTTCATGTGATGGGCTCTGCTCCCAACTATATGAACCCTTAAGTTAATCTATATCTTTTTAAAATGTACATCTGATTATCCCCTTACACAAATTCTTGAGTTCTAAATGATCCCCCAGTGTTGCAAGTGTCCATTGTTTATCTCTTTTTTTCATCGGCATTTATCCTCTCCCTTGTGCTTTTCATTTCCCCCGTTCCATTTTGGAGTCTACATAATACAGGGTGTGCTGTGCCTTTGGTGACATCATTTGAAGCTTTCTCCCAACACATCCATTAGTGTCCTGGTAGAGTTGTTTAGGAAAAACCTTCCTCTGCTCTTTCCTCTCTCTAGAGACAGCCACTCTGCAAAGTAACCTAGAAACTCACCATCCTTCTTGGGTGCAATTGCTTCTGATACCAGTTTGGGGCTGGAACAGGAGTGTGCTTTGCACAATAGCTCTCTCTTCTAAAACACCGAGACATTGTTTTGAATGTCACATTCACTTTATCCTGTTTTTTTTTTGTGGGAGGTGGTGATTGTTCTGGGGAAATCATGAAGAAGAACATGTGTAATGATACGTTAGCCAGGTCATACACCGTGTGCTCAGCATTGCCTACTGCTGGATGGAGTCTGTGTGGCTAAGCTGTGTGTGTCAGACTCTATCCTGCTACAAGAGATCTGCAACTACCTAAAACTGAGTCCTTTCCCTGCTGCTGTCATGAAGTTCCAGAAGTCTGTGGCAAGCAGCATGATGGCCAACATGAAATCTGAGAAAGCTATGGATTTATTACAATAGTGCCTTGTTTTCAGCTAGACCTGGTTGAAAATTTTTCAATGGAACAGTTTTCTGTTGGGGAATTGAAACATTTCATGGGAAGGTACTGATTTAGTTGACATTTTTGATGAAAAAGTATTGAAGTCAAAACAAATCCTTCGACCTTCCTTCCTTTCCTTCAACAGGAAATGTGTTGACAAGGTCATTTCAGTATTTCCAAAACAATTTCGACTTTTTGTTCAGAGTTGGGGAAATTTTCAGTATGTCAGAATTTCCTATGGAATAAAAATCCCAAGTTTTTATCACCTACTTTTAATGATCTCAGAGCTCTTTACATACATTCATTAAGTCTTGGTACATCTCTGGAAAGTAGGTAACTATTATACCCATTTTGTAGATGGGGAAATTGAGGCAGCGAGATTAGTAACCCAGTTCCTATCTCTCACCAGTTTTACACATGGACAGCTCTGTTGAATCAAGTGGAGAAACTCCTGATTTACATCACAGTCACAGATCAGAATTACACCCTGGACACCTTACCAGAATGTTGGCCCAGAGGTAGTGCCAAGACTGTAACTGAGATGAAGTGAGCTGTAGCTCACGAAAGCTTATGCTCAAATAAATTTGTTAGTCTCTAAGGTGCCACAAGTACTCCTTTTCTTTTTGAGGAGGTATGATACCCAGTCCTCTGCACTGAATGTGAAAGCACACTTGCAGAGTATGTGTTGTGCGGTTTTGGTACAAGTTCCATGCCAAGAGTAAGACCCTACAACCCCCACTTTGAAAGGATGTATTCCTGATAGTTATTGCATTACATGGCTCACACCTTTGGTGAGATCAGTGACAGTAAAGAAGAGACAAGGACCAGATGCCTTCCAATCCAGTTCCTCCTCCCAAACAAACACGCAATGCAAATACTTTGTGAATAAAAATGTTTTCATACACAGCTCTTTTCATCAGTGAGTTACAGAATATCAGGAATTTTATTGGCAATCTAAACATTACTTGGATTTGCCATTTGAATACTTTCTTTCCTGTGTATTGATTTAAGCCTCAAGAGCAAACAGCAGTCAGCTCATCGGAAGGCAGCATTTGTATGAAACACCGATGCATTGCTAGTGACTGACAGAATCAAAGTTTGGTTTAGTCAGAGACACGGGGTTACATTTCTTTCCAGTGCAACTCTGTGCCAGCATTTGCATGCCATCTCAAGGTGGCTTACAATCATCGGAAGGCATCATTTCCACTGCAAGTGGTGGCAGGCGGAAATGACTTTCCTCTCATTACTGTAATAAAGCATAGGCATTATCCTTCAGTAATGAGGGGGATCATGTTTATCTCTTGTTACCTCCACTGGGCTATGAAATGTCTAAGGCCCGATTAAGGAAAGCGGTTTAGCACGTGCATAAATCCATCCTGATTCAGGACAGCCCAAGCATATGTGTATCTTTGACTTCAGTTAAACTTAACCACATGTTTAAGGTGTCATAGGTTTTTAAGGCCAGAAGACACCATTCTGATGATTTATTCTGACCTTTTGCATAACACAATAAGTACATGCTATATTCTTGAGCAGAGACGTTTTCCTGTATAGGACTGAAAAAATTAATTTGCAGATTTTTTTATGATGTATAGTGCACACACTTTTCTTTCCAATCGGAGGACACAACGTGAATTAAATGACTTAGCCTATAGTTTTACGAAGCAATAATATTTTGGAATAATCAGCAGAATACCTCCTAAATTGTGTGGAAGCTTAAAGGGTTTAGAAAGTTCTTCCGTGGAGATAAATAAGCTGTCAATTCATGATGAAGAAAATCAAACTCGCGCTGTTGATTTTGGCTGTGGCACTTGCAAAAGTATGAGAGAAATTTCTGCCGAGTCTTAGAGTGCTCCATGTGTTAGCATTTAGCTTTCCAATGCCACAGTGTGCTTCTGATAGCATTTTGAGAAGGTAAACAGAAATGTCAAAATAATTAAAATAAAAGATTAACCCATTCAGATATTTTGAGTAAGAAATCAAGCCTACATTGGAAATGAATAGACAGCCAAATTAGGTTGCAAAAGATGCATTTTATGCCAGGAGTGAATGAGTGTGTGTGTGTGTGTGTGTGTGTGTGTGTGTGAGAGAGAGAGAGAGAGAGAGAGAGAGAGTGTTTTCCTGAAGGGCTTTTCAGTCCTAGATTGTGAAACGTTAAAACAAAGATTCTAAACAGAAACCTGGGAGGTATAGAAAATATGCCAACAGCAAATTAGTTTACTTAGTTCATGACTTTAATAAACCCTTGCAATTAGCAGGGCATTTCCTTTTGACTTGTGGTCTCAAGCTATGCATTTCTGTGTGTGATTTTTTTTCCCCCACAGCCCTTAAATGAGGAAAACAAAGTTGATGATCCTGCTTTGCTATAGGCCATTTATACAGACAGTTTAATCATGTGCAAGGCTGTGTTTGAATCACAGCTCAGCATTTCCGAATTCATGGACTGGTCAAAGTAAAAGGCCAAATTGAGGGGAGGTCATCAAGATTATAAAATCTGCCTGTAAACCCATGTTCTCATACACTTGCTCACGATGAGTAGTCCCATTGGAGGCAATAGAGCTACTTGCTGAGTAAGGGATCAGAATCTGGCCCGAAGTGGCCAAATCCCCTTCTTAGTTGCTATATCTGCCTGTGTCCCTCCTTATGCGTACCCTACTCCCTCCCAGCTCCCAGGTACTTTACATTTTTGCATTCTCCCCCCTCCCCTTGAATAAATATTCCCAGTTCTCCCTGTTGCTAAACCCTCTTCACAACCTTCTGACTCAGTTCATACTGTAGCTACCAGATCTGCCCATAAGCCCCCTTGAAAGTGCCTGCAAGCCACCACCTCTATGCCAATGGCACCAGCTCATCCCAGGACTACCCACAACCCCCCCACAATGGCAAGCAGCTGATCCCCACTGACATAATGGCCCCTTATGTTTGCCCAGCCTACAAAATTACAGGGGTCAGAGAGAAAAAGGTAACAGGATGGATGCTCGTGCTCTCTGTGTCTTCTGTGACCCTATTCATGGATTCAGTCCTCCAGAAAAACTGGCCACTTTGTCTGCAGTGCATCTTTGAAACTATAGCCTTAAAAGGTTCTTCTTTAGGTGCAAGTGAAACACCAATGAGAGTCAAGTGTCCAATCCCATGTACTTCAGCCAGATGGTTTTTCCTTTCTGCTTTCATTCATAATTGAACATTAGTTATCATGTATGGCTGTGTTCTGCCACAAGCCTGAAAACAGTGGGGTCAAACCTTGTGTAGATGGATACTTCTCCGACTACCAAGGCTGTGCTTAAGCACGAGGGGCGGCAAGATCTAGGCATAGCGCTGGAAGACAGCCATGTGAGTTCTAATCCAAGTTCCTCCACTGAGTAGCAGTGTGTGTTTCAACCATACTTTCCATACAATGGGGATAATTCTATCTATTGACTTCACAGGAGTGTTCTGAGGATTAATTACAGCTTGTAAAGTACCTTGAAAAAGTGAAGGGTAACATACATACCCATCCATGCACACCCTCACCGCTACATACACAAATATGTGTATAGGTCTTGTACTGGAATAACAGGGTCCACATGGGAAATTATACCAATATAACTATAGCAGTGTAATTATGCCACAACACTTCCTTTTGTAGACAAGCTCTTAGTTATGGCCAGATTCTGTAGGCAGCTATGCATGTGCAGAACTCACTGAAATCAATGAGAGTTATATGTGCAGAGCCATGCAAATCTTTAGATACCCATGGACATGCGGATATAAATTCTGTATCCACACAGGGTTCTATATATGTGCGCATCTGAATTTGACTCTAAGAATGAGTATTATTGGGCTACTTTCTTATCTGCTGCGGGTATTAAAGGTCTGAATTTCAGGCTTTCCCAGTGGTGGTTCTGTAGCAGCAGACTTTGCAACTAGTAGTTTACTTTTGCCAACCACATTTTGTGCACAGGAAAAAGTAGTTTGGAATCTCTGCTAGAATCCTTGAACAGAAATAAACAGTTTCACCCTTAATAAAATGATTTTCTGTGCATTCGCTTTATTTATTTTTTAATATCTTTTGACATATAAAAATACAGATGTAACTTCTGCATTGAAGAATTTCTTTAGGTGTACGAGGGATCAGATATAAGCCATGTCTAGAAGCAATACTTGGCCAACAGCTGAGTCTTTATATGGGTTGTGTGTGTGTGTGTGTGTGTTCATCTATCCATGATTCATTCTGAGGGCTGTTTTAGCCTTCATAAAATATTCATGCTGGTTGTGCATGGTTCTATAATTGCCATCTCAGGCCTTGAATTATTTATAGGTTGTACTGTTCACGTAGTCTCATTTACTGATAGAGCAGATAACACCATACAAGAGGATCCCAAACACTCTAATGCCTGTTACTTTGCATTAAGTAGTGGAATTATATTACTGTAGGTGTAAAATGCTGGCCTTTTCCTCCTCTTGCTTTAATATATCATTTTTGTATTTATAATATGCTAATTGTTAAGATGCTGTTCAGCCTCATAATTCCTGCCAAGTTTTGCAGAAATCAAAATGTGGCTGAAATGGTTTATCTCTTGATCCTAAAATGATTGTTCTTAAAATAACAACAAACCTGCCCTAGCACCCAGACAAATTCATTAAATTTATACATACCTTGAGCTCCTTTGTTTTGGGCTATTGATTAGCTTGTGTATTTAAGTGCTAGCAAACATTCAACAGTCCAGCTAACATAACATACATTTACCAAGTGTATTTTCAAGTTCATTGTACTCAATTAAACACTGATTCTGAATTCCTCCATGAAAGGTGATACCTTTTCTCTCTTTCATAATCTTTCCTACCACCCTCTGCTATGGTTCTTTCTATCATTCTTTCTTGTCCACTTCATAGTTGGTGGTGTTTTGGTTTTTTTTACTTAATATAGAGAATGAGCTGCAAACACAATGTGTTACATTTTTAGTTTTATTTGAAAACTAGTTTAAAACCCCCCCCCTAGTTTTAGACTGGAAAGGTCACAGAGATGGAATTTACATCTTTTTAAAAATCATCTTCCTTTTCTATCTAAAATTAATCAGTGGAGCACATAGTGTGTTTTCAGGAGAGGTAGGATGGCACAGTGGTTAGAGCACTGCCAGTGACTTGGAATACCTGCGTCCAGTTCCCTGCTCTGCTACACTTTGTGTGACTTTGGGCAAGTCATTAATTCCCCATGTGTGAAATGGGGATAATGGCATTTCTCTGCCTCCGGGGGGGTTTGTGAGGATAAACGCATTCCAGATTGTGAGGAGCTCAGCTACTGCAGAGAAGGGGGCCAGATAATTATCTCGGAGAGAGAGATAAAGCTACAGTTGCACTGGAAAAGCGGCAGACTGGGCAAAACCCTTAACAATGATTTTTGCAGTGATGCCAGGTAACGTAAGCAGGTGGTGAGTAGGGCTGGTCACAGCATTTAGAAATTCTCAATTTCAGTGAATTTTTTTCATAAAGATTGTGAATTTGAATGAAAAAATGTTGCTGAAAATTGTGTTCCATTTTTCAACACATGATAGAGATGGTCTGTCATTTTCAAAAATTGCAATTTCAATGAGATTTTTGTCATCAAAACTGTGTGTTAACAATGCGAATTGGAATCTTTGACAGACGTTACACTGCTCCCCCACCCCCCAGCTGTAGTGGCGAGTTGTGTTGTGCACACACCTAGCCTATGAGAAAAGGAGCTTAGAATATAGTGACCTGCATTTGTTTCATCCAACTGTCTTTAATAGAGATTCTAGGTTTCTTAGGGCAAGGACCTTTTCTTTGCTATATGTGTACAGCACCTGCCACAATGGGACTTTGATTAGGTGCTGCGGTAATCACAGAAAGAAGGGGCATCAGGTTGGATTCTGCAGTAGAAGCTGCTTATAGCCTCGTAGGTATAGGGTTGAGGTGGGGGATTTGCGCCGCCCATAGGACATACTCACTGGAAGAGCCTGCCGGAGAGAATTTCTGTGTGAGCCCATGTCTCTTGCCAGGGAAGGTGGGTTTTGCCCCACCATATGGAAGAAGGAGGGATTCCATGGATTCCCTGTGCCTCTAGAATGTAGGTCTTTGTGTCGTTCTAGTGGCTGGTCACCATGTAAGGACTAGTGCCGCTAGTATAATGGAGCTATTCCTTTTGTTTAATCAGTAGAGGCTCGTGCATTCATCACCGAAGATCCTGTGTTAAAACCCTGCTGTTGATCCAAGCAGGGTTGGTTTATGTCTCCACATCTTTCTTCCCCGTGTGGCTGTTGGGCAGCATGGGGCCAATGGAGCTGCACTGACTGGGAACCTCACATAGGGAGCTGCCCCTAGAATCCCTTCCTCTGTTTCAAGGCAGAGGTCAGCCAGTTTCTTGGGCAGGGTCCCAGAGGTGAAAATTCTGCAAAGTCCTGATGGTTGTCAGTGCTGCTCAGCTCACATCTCCATCCATTCATGTTCTCGTGCAGGAGTCCCCTTGACTTTGTATCCCAGTTGGCTTCTTGAGTGCCAAGCATAAATGCACTTTTCGCGGTCCACAAACGGGACTGGTCAGTTCATAGAATCATCATAGAATCATAGAATATCAGGGTTGGAAGGGACCCCAGAAGGTCATCTAGTCCAACCCCCTGCTCAAAGCAGGACCAAGTCCCAGTTAAATCATCCTAGCCAGGGCTTTGTCAAGCCTGACCTTAAAAACCTCTAAGGAAGGAGATTCTACCACCTCCCTAGGTAACGCATTCCAGTGTTTCACCACCCTCTTAGTGAAAAAGTTTTTCCTAATATCCAATCTAAACCTCCCCCATTGCAACTTGAGACCATTACTCCTCGTTCTGTCATCTGCTACCATTGAGAACAGTCTAGAGCCATCCTCTTTGAAACCCCCTTTCAGGTAGTTGAAAGCAGCTATCAAATCCCCCCTCATTCTTCTCTTCTGCAGACTAAACAATCCCAGCTCCCTCAGCCTCTCCTCGTAAGTCATGTGCTCTAGACCCCTAATCATTTTTGTTGCCCTTCGCTGTACTCTTTCCAATTTATCCACATCCTTCTTGTAGTGTGGGGCCCAAAACTGGACACAGTACTCCAGATGAGGCCTCACCAGTGTCGAATAGAGGGGAACGATCACGTCCCTCGATCTGCTCGCTATGCCCCTACTTATACATCCCAAAATGCCATTGGCCTTCTTGGCAACAAGGGCACACTGCTGACTCATATCCAGCTTCTCGTCCACTGTCACCCCTAGGTACTTTTCCTCAGAACTGCTGCCGAGCCATTCGGTCCCTAGTCTGTAGCGGTGCATTGGATTCTTCCATCCTAAGTGCAGGACCCTGCACTTATCCTTATTGAACCTCATTAGATTTCTTTTGGCCCAATCTTCCAATTTGTCTAGGTCCTTCTGTATCCTATCCCTCCCCTCCAGCGTATCTACCACTCCTCCCAGTTTAGTATCATCCGCAAATTTGCTGAGAGTGCAATCCACACCATCCTCCAGATCATTTATGAAGATATTGAACAAAACGGGCCCCAGGACCGACCCCTGGGGCACTCCACTTGACACCGGCTGCCAACTAGACATGGAGCCATTGATCACTACCCGTTGAGCCCGACAATCTAGCCAGCTTTCTACCCACCTTATAGTGCATTCATCCAGCCCATACTTCCTTAACTTGCTGACAAGAATGCTGTGGGAGACCGTGTCAAAAGCTTTGCTAAAGTCAAGAAACAATACATCCACTGCTTTCCCTTCATCCACAGAACCAGTAATCTCATCATAAAAGGCGATTAGATTAGTGAGGCATGACCTTCCCTTGGTGAATCCATGCTGACTGTTCCTGATCACTTTCCTCTCCTCTAAGTGCTTCAGGATTGATTCTTTGAGGACCTGCTCCATGATTTTTCCAGGGACTGAGGTGAGGCTGACCGGCCTGTAGTTCCCAGGATCCTCCTTCTTCCCTTTTTTAAAGATGGGCACTACATTAGCCTTTTTCCAGTCATCCGGGACTTCCCCCGTTCGCCACGAGTTTTCAAAGATAATGGCCAAGGGCTCTGCAATCACAGCCGCCAATTCCCTCAGCACTCTCGGATGCAATTCGTCCGGCCCCATGGACTTGTGCACGTCCAGCTTTTCTAAATAGTCCCTAACCACCTCTATCTCTACAGAGGGCTGGCCATCTCTTCCCCATTTTGTGATGCCCAGCACAGCAGTCTGGGAGCTGACCTTGTTAGTGAAAACAGAGGCAAAAAAAGCATTGAGTACATTAGCTTTTTCCACATCCTCTGTCACTAGCTTGCCTCCCTCATTCAGTAAGGGGCCCACACTTTCCTTGGCTTTCTTCTTGTTGCCAACATACCTGAAGAAACCCTTCTTGTTACTCTTGACATCTCTTGCTAGCTGCAGCTCCAGGTGCGATTTGGCCCTCCTGATATCTTTCCTACATGCCCGAGCAATATTTTTATACTCTTCCCTGGTCATATGTCCAACCTTCCACTTCTTGTAAGCTTCTTTTTTTATGTTTAAGATCCGCTAAGATTTCACCATTAAGCCAAGCTGGTCGCCTGCCATATTTACTATTCTTTCGACTCATCGGGATGGTTTGTCCCTGTAACCTCAACAGGGATTCCTTGAAATACAGCCAGCTCTCCTGGACTCCCTTCCCTTTCATGTTAGTCCCCCAGGGGATCCTGGCCATCTGTTCCCTGAGGGAGTCAAAGTCTGCTTTCCTGAAGTCCAGGGTCCGTATCCTGCTGCTTACCTTTCTTCCCTGCGTCAGGATCCTGAACTCAACCAACTCATGGTCACTGCCTCCCAGATTCCCATCCACTTTTGCTTCCCCCACTAATTCTACCCGGTTTGTGAGCAGCAGGTCAAGAAAAGCGCTCCCCCTAGTTGGCTCCCCTAGCACTTGCACCAGGAAATTGTCCCCTACGCTTTCCAAAAACTTCCTGGATTGTCTATGCACCGCTGTATTGCTCTCCCAGCAGATATCAGGAAAATTAAAGTCACCCATGAGAATCAGGGCATGCGATCTAGTAGCTTCCGTGAGTTGCCGGAAGAAAGCCTCATCCACCTCATCCCCCTGGTCCGGTGGTCTATAGCAGACTCCCACCATGACATCACTGTTGTTGCACACACTTCTAAACTTAATCCAGAGACACTCAGGTTTTTCCACAGTTTCGTTCCGGAGCTCTGAGCAGTCATACTGCTCCCTTACATATAGTGCTACTCCCCCACCTTTTCTGCCCTGCCTGTCCTTCCTGAACAGTTTATAACCATCCATGACTGTACTCCAGTCATGTGAGTTATCCCACCAAGTCTCTGTTATTCCAATCACGTCATAATTCCTTGACATCACCAGGACCTCCAGTTCTCCCTGCTTGTTTCCAAGGCTTTGTGCATTTGTATATAAGCACTTGAGATAACCTGTTGATCGCCCCTCATTCCCAGTATGAGGCAGGAGCCCTCCCCTCACAGACATTCCTGCCTGTGCTTCCTCCCGGTATCCCGCTTTCCCACTTACCTCAGGGCTTTGGTCTCCTTCCCCCCGGTGAACCTAGTTTAAAGCCCTCCTCACTAGGTTAGCCAGCCTGCTGGCAAAGATGTTCTTCCCTCTCTTCGTAAGATGGAGCCCGTCTCTGCCCAGCACTCCTCCTTCATGGAACACCATCCCATGGTCAAAGAATCCAAAGCCTTCTCTCCGACACCACCTGCGTAGCCATTCGTTGACCTCCACGATTCGACGGTCCCTACCCAGGCCTTTTCCTTCCACGGGGAGGATGGACGAGAACACCACTTGCGCCTCCAACTCCTTTATCCTTCTTCCCAGAGCCACGTAGTCCGCAGTGATCCGCTCAAGGTCATTCTTGGCAGTATCATTGGTGCCCACGTGGAGAAGCAGGAAGGGGTAGCGATACGAGGGCTTGATGAGTCTCGGCAGTCTCTCCGTCACATCACGAATCTTAGCCCCTGGCAAGCAGCAGACTTCTCGGTTTTCCCGGTCAGGGCGGCAGATAGATGACTCAGTCCCCCGGAGGAGAGAGTCCCCGACCACCACCACCCGCCTTCTCCTCTTGGGAGTGGTGGTCGTGGAACTCCCAACCTCAGGACATCGCATCTCATGCCTCCCAACCAGCGGAGTCTCCTTCTGCTTTCTCCCCCCAGACATATCATCTGGTCCACTCTCCGCATTGGTACCTGTGGAGAGAACATGAAAGCGGTTAGTTACCTGTGTCTGTGTTACTGGAACCCGGACATTCCGCTTACCTCTTCTGGAGGTCACATGTTGCCAAGCTTCTTCACTGGCCTCTTGGCTCCTCTGTGCAACCTGCTCTACATCTTTAGAGCTTTGTGCCCCTAGAAGGCTATCCTGAGTTTGGTCCAGAAAATCCTCAGTCTCTCGTATACAACGCAGGGTCGTTACCTGTTGCTCCAGACCTTCAATCTTTTCTTCCAATATGGAGACCAGCTTGCACTTTGTACAGACAAAGTCGCTTCTGTCCTGTGGAAGAAAGACAAACATGGCACATCCAGTGCAGGTCACAACAGCTGAACCCCCCCCTTCCATATCACCTACCTACTATGAGCTTCCTCAGAGACGTTGGCAAGATGTAAGCCTCACTGGGCTCACTCCAGGCGAACTCCCAGGCAAACTCCTGCTGTGAGCTGCTCTGCTGTCCCCGCTGCTCAGCGGGTTCGCGAGGCTCTGGCTCAGTTGCTCGTAACTGTACTGTGGGTAAATATTTATCCTATATAGTGCCCCCTGCTCCCACCTCTCATTGCATCTACCAGTGCCCACTCCCCAAATGTAACTGTATCGGGTCCAATCAACGCTCTCTTGGGGTAAATCCTGCTGCAGGGACTAGGGGCATGGAAAACTCCATGAGGGTTCCCTGGCTGAGTTTTCTCCTCAGTCATTTTATCAGGGTGGGCCTCCACACCAGCCAGGCTGTAGGACAACCCTCCAAACCCCACCCCTCACACTGAGCCCCATGATCTCCACTCCAGCTGTCCAGCTTTGGTAATCTCCAGCCCCCTGTGCTATCCAGGTTCCCTGCAGCAGCAACTGCCTCTTAACTGGGGATTCCCACTGCAGGGCTGGGAGTCTGTGTGTGTACCATGATTGCACTACATCTGTCCTGAGGTCTGTGAGGTTGGTATGTGGATGGTGACTGCCAACCCAACCCCTTTGTGCCAACCACAACCTCTTCATGGGAGCGGGAGGGGTAGTGCTGCCATGATGGCACCAGAACCCCATTCCCACCTGTGAGGGGGATCTTCTTGCATGGATCTCCAGGGCCACAGCTCATTGTCAGTGTTCTGAAGCAGTGTCTTCACCGTGTAGTCCACAGGCCCGCTGCGTGTCCACAGACTATGGTCTAAGATTTCCAAAGGGGTCCGCACCTCCATTTGACATTTTTTGGGGGTCTGCAAATGTAAAAAAAGTTGAAACCACTGTTCTGAAGAGAAGGCGCCAGCTCAGCGTGGTGCTGGGAAAACGAGACTGCGGTTCAGGAATGACTATGAGATGTGCCATTCCTGTGCATCAGAAGGCAGACAGCAGCAGGTAGCACAGAGGAGGATGATTTTAAAAATTATGTTTCTAAAAAGCAAAGGAAAGTGTGGATGAAAGCGGCTCCAAGATGAAGCCACAGGGAACTGCCAGAAAAAATAGAGGAAAAAGAAATGTTTCTGCAAAACAAACCACTTTGGTGAACAATAAATTCTTGAGAAGATACGTCTCGCCTGAGCCCTTATTTTTCCTGATAATAAATTATTATAAAATAAACCTTGCAACACTCACGTTCTATACAATGGGCTGAATTGAAAAGTGCTGTGTTTTTCTGTATGGTTCTGCCAGCCTTGAAGGGCCTTTGGAGGAGAAAACAATGGGATTATCATGCAGATTTCTTTATTTCCCTGCAAAATTTCACAGATTCCATGAATTCCTCGCTACAGGGATTATTATTGTTTTGCAACTGACTCCAGAGGTGCTGCTCCTGAATCTGTAGAGAAGGGCTTTGATAGTAGGGGCAGCAGCTTCCACCTATTCATGGAGTATCCAAAGTTTTCATTGATGAGAATGAAAAATCTGGGGGTGAGGGGTTATGTATGACCATGTTTCCTATTGGGGTTTGTCTACACTGTGGCTCATGTAGGCATGGATGCACTAACTTTAATCTGCCTAGCATGGCTAACAATAGTAGTGAAGCCACAGTGGTGAGCGTTACAACCCCCCTGAAGTCCTGGGCATGTTACCAGTGTTCCTAGACTATGCTGATGCACCATGGGAGCTTCACTGCTATTTTTAGCCATGCTAGTTAGAGTAAAGCTAGCACTGATATGTCTACCCAAATAGCCATCACTCCTCCAATTGCAGTGTAGACAGACCCTTCGTTACCTGCCCCAGCCTGTCTTTGTTTTTCACCAGGCCCCCCTTTACTAGTGCAACATGCATGCAGGGAAAAGAAAGCCTAGTGCTTCCCTTATGCTCTTGTTTATTGTATATGTTGCAGTTGTGACTATTGCCCTCAGCTGGGCCAGAACCCCCTTGTGCCTGGCTCCCTACAACCAGTTTAAATGACAGTTCCTGCCCCAAGGAGCCTACAGTGCAAAGGTAAAGACATGCCAGGTGAATGAAATAAACAAGTGGATGAGGGGGAGGACAGGTTAACTAACAAATAATGGTATCTTTTAGTACAGACTAACTGTGTGCCCAATTTATTGCCAGTCAGTAACGGTCATCACAGCTTGCTGCTTGCCTCGCTGTTACCAAGTGTAGTTACATTTTTTTGGAGGGGGAACGTTTTTATGCCATACTTTTCCCCTGAATACTATGCATGGACTGAAAAATCCTCCTCAGCGACTGCTGCTTTTTATGTGAATCACTTTGGTACATATTTTTATAGCCGGTTGCATATTATATTTCCTATACTGAAATTGTTAAAATATTTAATATATTTGGAACTTTTTCTGGCTAGGTTTCCCTTATCTTCCCAGGTAGGAGGCTCAACTGGTCCTGGATCTTCAGGGTGTTTATTGCCTTTAAAGTTGTGCAAATGGCAGGCTGCTAGGACACCAAGGCATCACTTAACTTTAATGGGTCAACTAGCCTTTGCTGTTATGCACTGCACGCTGCTGCACGGTGCCTGACCTCAGACTGTATTCTGAACGTGTTTTCTTCAGCACTAGACATTTCCCAATTATGCAGCGTGTAGGAACAGCAATGCCCTTGCTTTTCAACAAAATTTTACCGTACCTATTAGTCTGGATGGATTGAACGGGTTAGTACGTATTGGAACCAAAAAAACCTACACAACCCCAGCAAAATAAATTGGGAAATGTACTTGCTTCATAGATATTGTGTAAACTGAATAATTTTCTAATAAGAATGTAAAGAAAAGGTATCTGTAATTCTAGATCCTTTTTATTTTCTCTTGGAAAGTGTTGCAGGATATGTGAGCTATTTAATGTCAGCAGTATGAGACTATCTACGTATGATGGCTCCATTTTCCATAGTAGTTGAGTATTCTCTCTCTCTTTCTCCATCTTTCATAGTTTTGTACTCTCAGCACTTGTGAGGTAGGGAAGTGCTATGATCCTTATTTTACACATGGGAAACTGAGGCACATAAAAACGAAGGGACACGTTTTTGAAAAATATCTAGGCTCTAAAGATGAAGATAGGCACCAAGTGGGATTATCAAAAGCCCCGAGGCACCTAATTCTCATTGAAATCAGATTTCATCAAAACCAACATTTCCTCCTGAACAGTTTTTGGTTTTGATAAATTGGCATTATCTTCCCCCTCCCAGCCCCCCTCCCCAAAAAAGTTGAGTCAGAAAATTCCTGACCCCCTATAGTGCCAATACACCGGGTCAGCTCTGCAGGCTTTTGGAGGGCTTTATGTCCAGTGTAAGTGTACAAAAATATACTGGAGAAAAAATTAGAAACAAATTAAAAACAATATTTAAAAAATGATGCATGTAATGATTAGTTTCAAAGGCAATATGTTGCTGGAATATAGGTTCCGTCACTAGAATAAAGGGTCAAACAAGCATCACCATCTGGGGAATTCTGGGAGAAGACCAACAGTGCGATCCCAGCTGCTAATAAGGACTACTACTAGCAGGGGTTTTGCAGGGGTTAAGAACTCAGTTTGCAAAGGTGCTTGTCTTGTCTACTGCTTCCACTGCTGGCAGGTGGGTCGAGTTCTACTAATGCTGATTCCAGAGGAAACCTGCCCTCCTGGCCATAGGAGGCATTTGCAACATGCAGGGGGTTAGACTAGATGAGGGAGTTAGGCTAGATGACCCTTGCAGTCCCTTCTAGCCCTATAGTTCTAAGATTACTGCATACAGTACTTAATACAGCCGTATGTAGATCCAGATGTCTTTTATCAATAGTGAAGCTGCCCGTAGCTGTAACCAAAGTAACCAAAAAGGCATGTGTTTTCCCCGTTACTTTGCAGTGAACACATACCTTTAAAAAACAGAACAACTAATAGTAAAAATATTACTGACTCTAAAATCACACGTACTGGGTTTTCCACACATGTTTGTGCCTTTAAGAGCTAATCTAGTGAATTATTTGTACCCATTAAAATATCAATGTTGGTCTCCTCTCTCCCCCTTCCCCCTCTCCTCCCAAAATCAGCCACCTAACTCAACTATTTGTGCCAGGCGAGTCATATAGGGTCTAAAAGCACCTTTTGCAACACAGCTATGTTTAAACGTTCCATTGCTATTTCCGTCCCTGGGCTGCATTTTAGAAAGTGCTGAAAATGGAAATATCACAGGAGCTGGAACCAATAGTAAATCGGCATTGACCACACCTATGAGAAGCATTGTTCCAACTAAACTGAATTGGCTTTAAAAGAAATAATGTAAAGAGGACTGTTAAATGTGTCGCATGCATACCTTATACTTTTTGGGGGTAAACCTGTTTATAAAATACAGACATACATATATGTGCACACACTTTTCCATATTATGTACCATTTATTCATACAAACCATGTGTGTGCACACATGCAACTTCAACTGCTATGGTCCCCAGTGTATAGTTTGCAGTTTGACGAGAAATCATCCTCCATCATTCGTCATTGCCTAGCTTCAGTAGACTGGGCCAGCACATCATTTGTTAACAGCGACAAAGGCACGCTCATAAATGCCGACATGTTACATTAATTTATAGGCACTGAGTGACTTATTAAATGTGATGTGTGAAATATAACAGGGCCCGGTATGGATGATTAGGTTTTGGGCTTTGAATTGTTGACAAGGCAGGAGTAATGAATTAAGGGACACAAGCTAGTATGTTTCCCCCTCATTAGTCAGTATTAGCTGCATTAATAGTAATAATTGGATATATTCATCATTTAAAATGTTTTAATAAATGTTTGGACAGCACCTGATCTAGGCTGTCAAGTGTTAGACTGGAAGGTTTGTGATGTAAGAAAAATGACGGCATTCCTTGGGAAGAGGTTTATCCAGCCTAAAGGGTGTTCCACTTGCCAATGTCTCTTAAGGAATGATGGGTAGAGATGGTTTGGGGAAAAAGTAGGAAACGCAACAGTGAGGGAACTCAGCATCTCTTTCACACTTAAAAGAAATGATAGAAAGATTTCGAAGGACAGTGTAACCCTAGAGACATCCTGATCTTCTACTCCAATCTCCAAGATGGGGCCTGAGCTAGAAATTTCTGATGAGCTTCTAGATTGAAATTTGGACTTTACGAAAGTTTGTGTGTGTTCCAATCTGGATTTTTGATTCAACCCCGTATAAAGCAGAAGTCCGGCCACAAAGTTCTGATCTGGACTCAAAGTTCCCCAGAACTGAGAAATATTTTGATGCAGGGTTTTGGCTTGGAGCCATGTGTATTCTAGACTATTAACACAGTAGCATTCCAGACAAGTTTTCTGCAGAGCATCCTAAAATCATTGGCAATGCTGAAGGCAAATCATTTTCAGAGGGTGTTCTTCTGCCGGCCTCCACCTTTTTTTGGGCGGGGTGGAGGTGTTCTTATTCCTAGTGCATTATTGCCTACAATTTCATACAAGACTTCCTCTGATTAAAAAAGCAGTAACATTATTTTTATTACTGTTTGTGGTCCTCAAAAGCAGAATTAATATCCCCCAACTATGACAAAGGAAATCAGGTTGCATTCTACTCCTGCTTTGTGAGAGACGGGTGTTCTGTGCAAAGTTAAATGGTAGAATATATCTTCTAAATGAATGTTGATAAGAATTTAAAATAACATAACACGTTTATTGCAAGCAGCTGATGTTGGGGAAACATGCCATGCATCACTTTGCTGCAACTGATTTTTGTGCCAAAAATCACTGATTTTTTTTCTGAAAAAAAAGTAACCTACAGAATATACAAAAGCAAAAAAAAAGTGGATGTAGAGCTGCATGGAGTTATCTGCAGTGCATTAATAGACTAGATTTTTATTTAGAAAGGTGAAACCTCTAAGGAAAAAATCCAGGTGCTATAGCAGGTGGAGTTTGGTTCAGTCATGACTCAAATGGAAGAGTATCTTCTACTGAGTCACCAATCTCTCACTGGGAGCCATTGTGCAGCTGGAGGTGCTCTCTTTCAGGAGAGATGTAAAATCAGGGCTTTGACCACCCGTAGTCGTTACAAATCTCATTGCACTTGTTGCAAGGACAAGAGTTTTATCCTCAGACTCCTTCTCAAAATTCAGCTCAGGTACTTTTTGTTCTGACTGTCTGAAATCCTCTGTCTCGCTTCAGTGGATAAGAGGGTCTTCATTTCTCTCTAAGTACAGTAAGCCAAATCCTGTCCTTAGTAGCTATATCCATTAACCCCCACTATAGAAATACTCAGTGTAGATGCCTTGTTATAACTGAAGATAGAATTTTATGTTTGTGTTAATAAATTCTGCACAATACACCCCAAAGTTAGAACCTTTGTCATGTCTCTGGATTTTTTTTTCATGATTCCCATTGTATTAACAGGAATAATGTTATTTAATTTCTTAAACACCCAAACCATATGGAATTTGTTCTAACATCTATTTGATTTGATTTTTTTCTTCTGTTGGGTCACGGTTTAAGTATTAACCTATCAATGTTGCATGTTAGTTGGGAGATGTTGTCTTTGTTGAAAACTTGTTTTGAAAGAATTTTTGCATGTTGTCTAGCATTACAGCAGATGTGATTGTTTATATGTTTGTCAATGGCAGTGTACAGTATTTCCTTAAACTATCTCTTAATTTATGTGTGGACAATAAAGAGAGATTAAGAACTAAAGGTATGTTCTGATATGCTATAACAATTATTAAAATTATTTGTTGAAACCAGCATTTCTTTGGCCTTTTGGGCATATGTCTTTACTTTCCATTTATGTTTGTTGTGGTATAGCAAACCATGCAGGCACAGATTCTAATATCAGCCGCACCTCTGTAAATCTGTGACATTAATCTGGATTTACATTGATATATCTTGAGATCAAAATCTGGCCTATAACTTCTGAGTTTACAGTTCTTTGGCAGTTATCATGTTATATTTTTAATTGACTATTAGCTATATTTATGTATTTATAGATAGATTAATAGTTTTAGAGTCTAACTGGATTATTGTGCAGTTTGGGTCTTCATAAATAAGACTTTCCTATGGCTTTGGAAAGGCTGCAAAATTAAGCAAAAATCACTCTTGACATTCAATATTCAATTGAATTCATAACCAATTCAATAACCAGTGCAATACTGGTTGGTTTTAAGTCACTCTCTTGATGAAAGGTTTCAGATAAAACCGGTTGCTGAAGTTTACATTAACAGGGAATGAATCTTTGGATATTCTAAAAAGGCTCAGCTGTACATTTTTGCTAGTTTTCCTGGTTCTCCAGCAGTTGCCAACACAGTCATTCTTAAAGGAAAAGCGATGGAGTCGTTGGAATGGTTAGGTTGTAAGTACTTTCTAGGCAATGGAATTAATTGTAACTTCTCTTGTTTTGAAGAGGATGAGCCAGAGCTCCTACTTTTCTGTCCGTGTAAATTGGTAACTAACAGATCATTTTAGCTCTGCTTGTTGTCACCACAACCATTGCTACTGCTGACCCACTGTAATAATAAATAATACAGCGTACTTTGTGATTCTTATAGAACCTTGCAAAACTCTCTGTCCTAAAATCTACCTGAGGAATAATGAAGATGGGATCACAGATCTCGTAGCTGTTTTTGCCCCAGTGATACACCCAGTGATCCTATAGGGGTGGGACTAACCCGGCTTCCTGTTCTGTAATGTTAACAATTCTGGTTCCAGCAAAGGCATGTCTGGCAGTCCTTGCCTCCTTCCTAGACGACACCATCACACACTGGCCCCTGCCACTGGGACTAGGCCTGTCAGTGGTCTTATCTCTGTTGTCATTCTGAGCTTTTGGTTTGGTCTGTTTCCCTCTTGTCCCGGAAATGTGCAGACAGACAGAAAAGTTTTTCACTGCCATTCCCTTGCTGCACTATTCCTGCTGGCCAAGTGACCTTGCTGAATTGGTGTGAAAGGTAACAGTGCAGCTCAAAGAAAAGGAGTACTTGTGGCACCTTAGAGACCCTTCCACACCTCAGGGGGAACTTGAGATGAGAACTTCAGCAGCTGGCTTACAAAGTTCTTTGTCCTGCGTGTCCAAGTCTCACTGCTTTGTCCAGAGTTCTTGTAAGTTGCACCTAAATTACAAGTGAGGCAGCGGGCAGATTTTGTTTGGCTTTGTTTTAAAGACTGCAACAAAATCCAGGTGTGACTCCCTCTGGGGCTGGTTGTTTTTCTGAAAATGAATAAAACTTTTACAATGTCTCATTCCAGCAAGGTTGATATAATTCTGCAGCATATGTGGTATTTATGGATGGCATCTCCAGCCCCATGCATGGTGTCGTCATCTTTACCAAGAAAACCAAAATCAATCTCTCTCTTAGCAATAGCTTGCAGGAATTGTGTCCAATGCCAGGGTTCTTCCTGCACATATATGAGGAAAAATTCTACTGAGAATAAGGTGTATACCTTGTGACAATTCAACATCCTCAAAACACCACTGGCCCACCTTCCCCTGCTGCACCGCTGCACACGGAGCTCAAGCTGAGTGCCTCAGCCTTTCCACTGAACAGTTCCTTGCTTCCTTCCAGCACTTAAAATAGCAACAATGCTCCGGATCCCATCCGCATTGCCAGAGCGCCTTGCTGCAAAGGAAGTGAGAGAGCTTTATGCCCTTAAATACTGTGAAACAATGGGAATACGAAATGAGCTATCCAGCTTGTGTTAAGGAGCTCAGTGCAGTGTTCAGTTCTGTTCTTTAACTTTTTTTTTTACTGGTATTTATTTATTTTATTCATTTATTATGTAGCATCCATTTCATGCCATGGCCATCTTCGACATACTCTTTAAGAATATCCTGAATACTCCTTATTTAGGCTCTTCCTGGATTGTAATACCCCAGTAACAGTAAAGATAGGATCAAGTATAAACCTCCCAGCAGTCTCCATCAGATTGAACCCTGTCACCTAGTCTACTCAGTCTTCAAATGTACTCCCTACTTACGACTCAGGGAAGAAAGATACAGGGTGAAATCCTGGCCCCGTTACTGTGAATGGCAGACCTCCTGATGGTTTAGATGACATGAGAATTTCACTCATGGTATAATCTGTGACCTGATTTTTCCATGTCAACGTATGACCTCATCAGATACGGCATTTCACTCCTGTTGCTCCATCTCACACAATCCTTCCACATGTACTTTTTGGGGTGATATTTGCATCCAAGGGGAGGTGGCCTTTGCTTAACCACATCAACACCTACAGGGATTGCTCTATAAATATTCAAAGAGGTTGGGTGAAATAATTCCCACTCATCTCCTTAGTAGAACTGTGTGAAGAGGAGATTTACAGTTTAAGTTCTAAATCAGCCATGGCTGTTAGAGTTTTGCTGAGGATTTAGTGCGGCTAAAGACGAAACTGGGTGTCATCCCAGAGGTTAATCCAGAGGCTCTGGAATGTATCTCATACTCTCTGTGATACTGACACAGAGGAACAGCTGAAGCTGAGAGCCCTTTAACTTACATATGTGCAGGATGTTGTGGGCAAATGTAATGACAGTGATGTCAATGTTATAAGTCAAAAGGCTTTTGCTTATAGACATGAGAGCCTGTGAGTGGGAGACCCAGGACATTAGTTGGGCAAGATTGTTGATCCAGTGCAGTGATTGAACTGAAAATGTAGAAGTCTATTAAGAGCAATTAGAACACTGAGTTATCTGTTTCAGAGTAGCAGCCGTGTTAGTCTGTATCCGCAAAAAGAACAGGAGTACTTGTGGCACCTTAGAGACTAACAAATTTATTTGAGCATAAGCTTTTGTGAGCTACGTGCAGCTGATCAAGTGAGCTGTGGGTCACGAAAGCTTATGCTCAAAAATAAATAAATAAATAAATAAATGTGTTAGTCTCTAAGGTGCCACATGTACTCCTTTTCTTTTTGAGTTATCTGTGCAACTTGAAAGCCGTTATGACCACCATTTTAAAAAGAAAATACCAAGTCCAAACTGAATTAATGTTGCTAATGTGTTGTTTTTTTAAAAAAACATCCCGGTAGTGTTGTATCAGAAAGCCAAATCATTGTCCTCACCCTTTTTATTTAACAAAAAGATAAACATTTTTATCCTTATGAGGGTCACACATTGCTATGAAATGTAGCCTCTTTACTCATGGTGGATTTTCAGAAGCACTCTGTGCTGCCCTAACTCTGCTTCTGCTGAAGCGACCGGTAAAACTCTCATTTGACTTTTGAAAGAGCAAAGTTAGACGGAAACTGAACGCTGCTGAAAAACCTTTCCCTATGCACGTGTGTGTATACACACACACACACACACACGAAGATTGTGGAAATCTGTTTGGCTGATCATGTCACCAACTATGCAGGCATCCAGTTTAATAAAACAAATATAGGTTTCAGAGTAGCATCCGTGTTAGTCTGTATTCGCAAAAAGAAAAGGAGTACTTGTGGCACCTTAGAGACTAACAAATTTATTAGAGCATAAGCTTTCATGAGCTACAGCTCACTTCATCGAATGCATCCGATGAAGTGAGCTGTAGCTCACGAAAGCTTATGCTCTAATAAATTTGTTAGTCTCTAAGGTGCCACAAGTACTCCTTTTCTTAAAACAAATACAGACTCATTTTCCAGATGTGTTTTGTTTTTAGTTTTTTTTTTCTCAAATGTAACCAAAAGCATTTCAGTATCATGCTCCAGGGCATGCATTTGATTGTACCAGATCTCTAAACATCTCAGCTGATTGAAAGCTCTTGGGCCATAGTCCGTGAGTCATAATACTCTCCAGACATGGTGTATTGTAGTAGTGCACATCTCTGTTTCTCATGTGTTGTTGCTTCTGGCGCAGTATGGATATACATAGATTGCAAATGGCAAAACGCACACACAAATGGTAAAATGCACATGCAAAGGGCATTTCTCCTCCTCTTTCTCCCTCTGAAACCTGTCCCCAGTGCCAGTCAGAAATTTCCATCTCAGTTTGAGCAAATGACATGGTTTTTGTTAATATTAAATAATTATGAGATCTTTTCTTTAACAAGATCAAGGGAAAAAAATTGAAAACAGGCTTTGGGCTTTGCATGTAAAGAAAATATGGTTGAGATAAAGTAATGTCTCGGTTTAACCTGATCTAGTTAGGGTTACATTTTCAGACGGGCTTCTATCCAGAAGTGCACAAAATTGCATCTGCACTTTGTAGGTTCAGACACCAGCTGAAAAGTTTGCTTGGCACATGCCCTTTAAATAGCCTGACACCCTGGGGTTTTGCGGGTTCATAGGCTAACACTTGTAATGTGCGCAGGTATCAGGCTATTTAAAGGCTCATTAGTGTATTTGCAAGCACAAGTTTGTGCATGCAGTTTTATACACAGGCTAAGGGGTGAACATCTGATCTATGTATCTAATTGATCCACAAACAGTCAGTCAAAAAGAAGGGAGTGGTCATTACATATTTTCACTGTGAATCTGGATTTCATTAATACCCCAATGAAAGAATTAGCATCACCACAGCATGCAGCTGAGGGTGACTTTTTAAGACACCTTTATCTTCCCTAGTTTGTTAAGACAGAAGTGGAGATTAAGTTGATTCTCTTTGTTTTCTTTAACAAACTGTATCTTGGATTTTACTGATGCCTAAGAACTGTTACACTAGTTTACCATGAGAGAACAGGCAGTCGAATACCAGTATCCTATTACAATTAACAGTAATTTTGTTATCTGTCATCACTTACACTGAACACAGGTTCTTCTAGCACAAATATGACACAGTGATGACTGCTAATGCACTGGTATTGTGTGAACTATGACAGACCCAAGTGCTGGTTTTATACTTATCCCAGGGAATAAAGTTTAGCATTTTAAGTGGAATTAAAAAACTAATTTTAACACATTTTCATACCCTGGTACTTGAAGGGTCAAGTAAGGAAAAAAAGTAGTGTAAGGAAGAGTAATTAAATAGTGGCAGAGTGATTGAATATTAGTGCTTTTACTGAATACATGAGGATAAATACTGTTAGTTATGTGACTTTTCCCTGTACTAATGTGATAATAAAGTACTCTAATTCTGGAGAGGCCTGTCACAGTCTCAGCTAAAGCACTGACCCCTCAGCTCATAAAGAACAAACAGTGACTGCAAGAGTCTTAAAGAAAAACAGAGCTTAAGACTTCCTTATCTGCACAGAGTAAAGTACCAACTGCAGTTGTGTATCTGTGTATGTGTAGATGGATACACCCTCCCTCTATGCCCACATAGTATGTGTGTGTTCATACGTACACTATACATTGCACCTCAGTATTCTAAGTGAACCTCTGGATACTTGATGCACAGATGGTGTAAAACCCTGCAAACTTTTGTTTATTTGAGGTATTTAGTTCCAGTTGGATTTCAATAAACATTGCAGATAAATGGAATGCTGTGCAAATGGGAGTGTATAGAAATATTCAGTCCCCATCAATCACTGAATAACTTTTTCACCCGTTTGAGAAGAATTGTTGAAAAGCCAGTCCCCAGGGGAAAAATTAAAACAGGGAAAAGCGAGAATTCAGACCTGTCTCTGAATTATTTTGCAATGTTTTTATTTTTATATTTTGCCCTATTTTGCACTGTTGTCGTTTGATGCTGGGCGAATATTCTGTGGCCTCATTCAATTGCTAATGAAAGGTTGAAAAGCTCTCTGGGATTTTAACTCACTTGGGAGGGAAAATTCAAAACAGACTTTTCCAAAGAAGCCTAAATTTCTCTGATGCATTAGAACACTTGGTATTGGAGAGCTGAAGAATGTAGAAGATGAAAAATTGCTATACTGTACTTCGCTGCACAGAGCACACAGACCTACGGAAAACCAACTTGAAACATTTGGTGAAGCAAGCAGTGATTAATTTAAGGCTGCCTTTGGGCAGTTCTAACTTGTGATTTGGTGATTATATTAGTTCTTCTCCAACTATTTGCAGTGCTGAAGTATTTATTATACCCACAGCAGCAAAATGCTTCCTGCGCCAGCTCTGGAATTCAGAACAGGTTCACAAAAATACCAGTCTATTCTGTCCGTATTATTATGGGAGCACCAATAGAAGCTGTCAGTAATCAGGGCCCTGTTGTGAGAGGCTCACACGGCATGTCGTGTCACATCTCGGGGACCTTTTCTGGACTTCAGCTGGCAGATGTGTATTTTTCAGTAAAAGAAAGTTATTCCCATAATTTTGTTGCCGGGTTGCGCTTTCTTAATAAATCATTTTGCATTCCGTAAATACAAACTATGGATCTGATCCAGTGCCCCTTAGAACCACAGAGAATGTTGAGATCAGGAAGGGAAAGATTGGGTCCTTTTTTTTTAATTAAGGCAGTTTGACAAATGAGGAATGGCTATATTTGGGGAAGAGGTAGTGAAGCTGACTGCAATGTTTAATTTCTCTTCTGTAGAATAAATTTCCAATTGTAAAAATGCCACAAAAGGTGGCTACTGCTGTTTATTGACTAAAAACCCAGCTGTGAACGTGTGGGTAATAGGCGGTTTCCCCCATGCCTGTATTTGATTTCCATGCACAGTCTCACGCTGCTAAATATCAGTGTAAGCCGTCAATTTTTTTTCTTTTGTGGTCAGGGTACTTGATGTGGCCCCTCACTTGAACATGGAAAATGGTGCAATGCTGGATTTGGGTTTAAATGGGGAAATTACAGCTCTTTAAATACATAGTGTGTTTTTCTTCTTTCTCCTGAAGTTATCAGTAGCAATTGTGGGGTTTTTTAATACTAGAGTTCCTCTCTGCTATCCTAACATATGCCACATATATGTTGGATTTGTGCACAAATGACCGTGGTTAATATTAAATGGCAGTAGTCACATTGGTTGGCTTTCATTTGAATAATTCAGGGTAGGCATCCTTTGTCTGGTGACATTAGGGCACTAGGAAGGTCTGTGATTAACAGCAAGACATGGTGGAGGTGACTGATGGAGAAGGGGAGGTGGTGTACTGAAAAGCGGATAGAGAAACTTGAATAAGTGGATCAAATGGCCCAGCTGTCTGTTCTGGTGTTGCTTTGTGTTGTGTGCAAGAAGACTGGTGCCTAGGGTCAAATTGGTAGGAAGAGCCTGGTTTGCACTAGAAATGAAATAACTTGCTCTTGTCTGCTTGATATTTTCCACTACTACTGTCTTTGTACTGCAACTCCTTCCCTGCGTCCCTTCCCATGGTTTTAGCACAGGAGGTGGCTGAGCTCATAATGGCCCCGGTTCATTTCAGTGCGGGAGTACTCCCATTGGCTGCAGTACTCATGTGCTTTCGGTTATATACCTGCTTACGTGCTGCATTGGCGTTTTCATGTAAAATGGCCCTGAAATTCTTTCATCTGCTGGACGGTGCGAGATATTACATCAGTATTCATATTTTGGAGGTTTTACTAATTTTACAGAGAGACAGAGGCACAGAAAACCTTGTTTGACAGCCCCTAATCCCAGAGTCCAGTATTGCCCTGCACTTAAACCTTAGCAGATTTTGTTTGTCCTCTGAAACCTTGGGCAGGTTTTGTTTGTCCTCTGAAAACTTGGGCAGGTTTTGTTTGCCTTCTGACAGGTTTAAGTTGTGCAAGCAGCACTCACTCGCTGGATGGCCACAGGTCTCACTGAGCTTGGCAGCCTTACAGCTGTCATATTTTCACATGGATGAGCTGTTCTCAAACAATTTCTCCAATGTACTGGGAACAAACTAGCTTTTCTTCTGCATCAGGAATGCAGGTCTTCCCTTTCCAACTATGTTTTCCCCTTCAACAGACATATTTATTGTGGCAATGGCAAAGAAAGTCCTACTGCTAACCCTCCGTGTTTGAATTCTCTTAAATCTCCCTCTGGGCCATGATGGAGAGGTGCGTCTTGCTCCCCACGCAGATCTTATTTTATTTTTTAAAGAAAGTTCAGTTTTAATTTATAATCCTCCTTATGTTGGCCTGCAAAAGCCCATGGTCAAATCCTTTGAATATTACTATTGTTTTGTTTGTTTGTATCACGGACCAACCAAGAATGGGTCCCTACTGGGTTTAGCCTGGCTGTCCAAAAACAGGATAATAGACAGTCCCTGCCCCGAAGCATTTATAATATAAATAGAAAAGACAGATAAAGGGATATAACCCACAGGCAAAGTAGACAATGGGATGGTCAGCAAATGCTAAAGGTGGGGTTTAGTTAGGAGGGCATCAACTGGATGGAAGGACAAAGGAAAGGAGGGGACATGGGGACAAGGCTGGGGAGAAGTGCATTCTGGGAGATGTAGTCCCATGAAGGAGGCCAACCTGTAGAGGACAGTGGGAGCATGAGGCACTGCAATGGCATTTCTGAACCAAACTGTTCCAGTTTTGGCTGAACTTTGGTTTTGTTTTTTGATCTTTGCTGAAAATTGAAAACTTTTGACAAAATAATATTTTTCTTTGTTTTCAACCTGAGGGAATAAAAATCATTTTCTGACCAACTCTATCGGTGAGTCATCCTGATGCGATTATTTGAGGAGTAAAGTCCTACTCACCATGACTCAGACCCGTAGGCTTCAGTGCAATATTCCACTTGGACGCAAGATACTGTGCAAAGTGCAGCTTCCTCTGAAGCACCCAGGCTGCTCCTTTCAAAGGACAAGGGTGCTGTGCTGGCTGCAAATGCAGTCTGTATTCAGATACTCCACGGTCAGAGGCCAGGACGAGAGCCTACATTCTTGTTACCATGCCTTGCGTATACTCTTAAAATAGATTCAACAGACATTAAGGGTGTAAACAGGGGTGGTTTTTTATGCCTTCCATTATATCTGTTTTTGTTGTTGTTCTGTGACTGTGGGCATTGCGGGGACTGATAGAAACATCCAAACATGATTTTCCAGGGGTTGGGAAAGTCGGTCTGCGCCGTCTGGATCTCTAACAATGTTTTGCATAATAATTAATGATGTACAAGCTGTTACCTAATGAACTGTTTTACTGTGTTTGCCCTTCAGTTCTGTCTTCTAAAATGTAAATATGGGTTTAGGATGATTTATTCCATGCTTACGTCCTTTGGGGAAGTTCTTCAGAGTGGGTTTTTCTTAATCTAGAGCCAAATTCTTACCCTAGCTGCATGAAGTTGGCTAAGGGTGTATTGTTGCATTGAGATGAGGACTGAAGCTGCATCGTGCATGCAGCTCACCTTGAACTGAAGTTCTTGCAGTAGAGTCCGACCCTATGGGAGTTCCTCATGTGTACCTGAGAATAGAATTTGGCCTTGTAATGTTGAACCATAGTGTGGGAGTAGCCACTGGAATCACTGAATATGGACCCCGCCAGGTGACAGCGGTGTTAACCTTTCAGAACCCCGACCTTCGTCAGTGCGCTAGGAGCAGCAAATAAGCAACACTTTCTTTCCAGCAAACCTGTGTGTTACACCTATAATACAGGGTGTCAGAAGTAAACTAAATCACTGGCAAAACTGGAGCAAATGAAGCCACCTCAGGCTCGGAGGAAACCTAGCATATGGCTGGAAGAGATGACTGCAACAGTTCCAATTTTTCTGGAAGTTAAATGGTCTTGCAAAGAAAGCTGTGAGGGTGAAATCCTCCATGTTGTTGTGGTTGGAAAGCCAGAGGCATTGAGAAATACTGTTGATTCCAGTGGGAGCATGGAGGGGTTTTGCAACTGGCTAGACAAAGTCACTGAAAAAATTTCCAGAATAACTTGATGCATGCAAAACCGAGAAATGCATACATAGAAAACCAAGCTGTCGAGGGAGGCCATTGACAATAATATTACAGACCTACATGAAAAAGCTAAATCTAGACTAATTGGAGACCTAATTATCTATGGTATAATTGATCTTTAGGTCCAGAAAAGGTTGTCACTTGCAGATGGATTAGGGACTGCGCAATGCTAAAATAAAAAATATTGTTTCCTATAGTGGGCAAAAAGTGAGCCTAAGTGGCAAGACCACTCTGGGACATGTGTCCCAGGACAGACATCACTCTGCGGAGTTTGGAATGGCAGAATGGGATGTCCCAGGTGTGCTTGGTTGAAGAACAGTCTGCAAATGCATCTGATCAAGCAGGTTGTCTTCTGCGCAAGAGGCAAAATGTGCTCTGAAAGAATCCAAAGTATTTAAGGAGCTGGGATACATGAAAGATACAGTACATTGCACTCATAGAGATCCCAGTGTGCTGCCAAATATGCATGCACCAAATAATGTCCCGAAAGCAGAGGGCGAAAGTGAAAGTTGTACTTAATAGATGATAAAATAAAATGTTCCTGAGTGAATTCAGGCACCAGCTGACTGGATTTACTGTATTGTCTCTAGTAAACCCAAAGCAGTTGAGGATTTATATAGATCCAAATGGTTTGACTAAGACCATGAAACACTAGTGCTACCGGAAGAGGCAAGTCAAGGAGACAGTGTCTAGATTTCAATATCCCTGAGTATGTTCAGTTTTGGATGGAAGTCACGAGTTTTGGAGGTCTGACTCGATCAGAAAGTACAAAGGTCTTCAGCTTCAATTCACTGACAAAGTAGCTGGCATCTGCCCATAACTATCATCTCTGTCCCTCTGTGGTTTCTGATCTCAAGGCCACTTGTTCTCAGAAAATAACTTTCTGCAGTGGTTTGTGCAGATGCTGATCTGAATCCACCACCTGGGGTCTACACTAGCTGATGATGGTGATGTGCGTTATCAGCCGTAGGCTGACTACTTTTGTCAATATACGAACACGTCAATAGCATTCTGCGTGTCCTTGGGAAAACATAGCCCATGTCCTCCATAGGTTTGTTCAGAGGTCATCTATTCCTCCTGCCGAACTGCCCCTTGGATGTGGCTATGATAAGCCTTGGTCTGGGTAATATAGCTGTTATCTTGAGAAGTTGCCAGCTACTTTGTCAGTGAATTGACAGACTTCCATCTGTCATATGGGGTTCGAGCCTCTACCTTGACCTCCATGCTAGACATATCTTTTGCTTTGGCTCATTTCGGAGGCATTGTGCTAGCCTCTATTCATAGATTCATAGATACTAAGGTCAGAAGGGACCATTCTGATCATCTAGTCCGACCTCCTGCACAGCGCAGGCCACAGAATCTCACCCACCCACTCCTATGAAAAACCTCCATTGTGTGACATCTGGCCAAGAGAGGGGTCCCCTCTGGCACAGGAAGGGTGGTCAGCAAGGATCAGGCTCAGGAAGGAGGCAGCAACCTGGAAAATGATTGCAGAGCGAAGGACAGGCAGCCTGGGAGCTGGGGGAGAGAGGCTGAGAGCCGGGCAATGACGCAGGCTGTTACTGGCAGGGGGGCAGCAACCACTGCAAAAAGGCAGACCTGGGAGTGGTCTGCAAACAAGGGGATTGTCTAGACAGACCCCAATGAGGCACAAGGGCTGAACAGTTCTCAGGGAATCTGCAGGCCAGTGTGGTTGCCTCCAGAAGAGGAGTGGACACAAGGGGCTATCACTGGCACTTGGCCTGAGGACCACTCCTTCATACCATTGTAGTGGACGGCCCCTAGGGACTCGGTGGGGAACTGTTGTGTTAATCGATGTTGGAGCCATTCGAGTAGTTTTGTCTAGGGCACGTACACCACTTAGCTTCTGGCAGCCCTAGAACAGCCCTAGTATAGCAGTTCTATGTCACCTGAAGGGTGCAGGTATTGATGGGAAGTGTGCAATATGTCTGCGTTGGTGGGACAGAGACCTAGGGGAGCTTGTACCACAGCTGCACTCTACAGCGGGGTCGGTCACAGTGTGTTTCATTCATTGGCTGTATTAATCTGTGTGTGTGTGTTGGGCAGGAGGGGCTAGCAGATGTGTTTTGTTTGATTGTAAAAACCCAAAGCAGATGTCCCAGTAGGCACAGAAATCATGGGGTGCTGATTTTGTCACATGACAGGGATACAATGGTGCTGGAACTAGAGGTGCTTGAAGCAGTAATAACGAACACCAAATACATGGTTTCCATCATCAGCACCCCCACTATAAAAATTGTTCCAGCATCCCGGCAGGGATACTAGCCTTAGGCAAACCCGACCCACGCCAAGTGGCTGGGGCTCAAAAATAAAAGTTCAGGCTTTTATCAGCACTCCTGTTTGCACATGTATTCACCTAGTGAGCAAATTTCCGACTTCAACAGTTAGCGTGAATACTATTTTCCCCCATCATATGGGAAAAAATTAGCTCTGAAAAAATAACCTGATATTAAGAAGTTAGACATAAACAAATACACATGTACGTTATGTTTAAAATGGGCCCAATTTTGCCAGCATTACTTTTGGGCAAGTCTGACCTGTTATAATGGGATGACTTGCAGAGTAAGGTGGCAGAATGGAGCTCAAGATGAAGAATGTGGCAGAACTAACAATTCTAAGATAAGTACAAACTAGAATACTCTTGAGTTAAGCCATCGTGTATACTCATGTGACCCCATTTCTGTATTATTATTATTTGTTTGTATTATTGTAGGGCCTAGCAGTTTCATTTGTGACCTCAGACCCCATTGTGCTAGGCGCTGTACAAACCACAGAACAAACTCAGTCTCTGCCCCAATGAGCTTCAAATCTAAGAATAGGACAAGGGACAACAGATGGATACAGACACACCTGGGAGTACAAGGAAACAGTGAGAGAGTATTTGTCAGCATGATAGGCAGTGGTATTCTAGCCACCTGGTTTCCAGCCAAAGTGGTTCTCCCTTCAGAGCCAACTAACATTGGGTCAGATTCTGCACTCCATTTCACCTGTGCGACCCAACTGAAGCGGACCACAGAGATTTGTGCAGAACAGGATGTGAGGCTCTCTGCTTGCCAGGAATCAAACCCAGGTCTCTCACGGGTTAGGGCAAAACATGACTCAGATGGCCACTGAGCCTGCTTGTAGCTGGTGCTTTCTAAGACAATATTCAGCCCATATTTTGCTTTGTTTCTCGGTAGAATAAGAATTCAGGATTGGATAGAGTATTTTATCAACTGATTTATTTTTAAAACTTAATTTTAAAAGTAAGAGAAAATATAAGAGGCAAGCTCTGTGTTTTGAAAATTCCTCTCCAAAGTGCTGTGGCTTTAAAAAAAAAAAGAAAAGAAAAGCTTTCCTGGAGTTTACAGAATTCACCAGTTTTTTGGGTTTTGATAGAACTAAATAAGTGGGCCTCAATTCTTCTTCAGCTTCTGTGGATGAAACACCCATTAACTTCAGGAGTGATGCACCCATGTAACTGTGGTAAAATTTTGGAGCTTTTGAATTAGACTTTGCAGACCCCAGACACCAGCTGTTGTATTTCATGTAGGTGTTCGGTGCTTTTGATCTGGTGCCAGCTTATAAAACAAGAGAATAACATAGCTTCTTAAGCAGAGGAAAAGCTTAGAGTTTTGATAAAGAGGCTCTGTTAAGAGCTTTGCCTGTTTTGGGGGGACTTTTGAGTTGATCAGCGTGCTTGTGTGCATGAGCATGCACACACACACACGTCCCCTGTGTTTACACATGCCATGCAAAGTTAACATGATAAATGTTTTCTACGTTTGCATGGCATGTTTGATTCCGTCTTTCAGTGCAGATATTTTTAACGGTTACATCTCCTGCCCTCCCTTCCTGGTAATATATTCCTTTAGGGAAGTTCAAGCCAAAGTGGTCAGCTGCTTGGCTCCTACATTCTGGAAAACTCTGAAGAATTCTCTAATAAACCCTTGGGGCAGAGCAGACTTTTCCCTAAAGAATAAGCGGTTCTGAGAGACTTTGCCACATAAGGGCCTGTTTGAGGCTCCAGGCACCAGTTGACAGGGACGTCTTTGCTTCCCAACAGATGGCCAGGCTTTTTATTTCAGCCAGCAATCTCTCGCAGAGGGGTGGTCTCGCTATTCTGCCAGCATTCCGCATGACAGGGCCAGCTTAGGGCAAGAGGGATCTAATGTCCGTGCCCTTCATAGCTCACGAGCTAAATGATGGGCTGTTGACAGGAAAGCCATCATCTGAAGTGTAAGATCCTGAACTCTCCCTGCAGTTCGTTTTTCTTTGGTGGAATTAATGCCCTATTTGCTTGTCTCTCAAAATCCATTCTGGCACGAGTACAAACCTTCGACTGGTGGCAAGCAGTTGTCTGGATTCAAGATGCCAGGATTTGTGCTGACAGCTCCTTCTACACAATCTGAGTCAGGCTGTCACAGCTGGCCATTAGAGGCTTAAAAAGACACACACATGACAAATAGCACCAACTTTCGGTTATTGAATATCCAGACCTTCTTGATGAGAAAATGCAATGGCTTATACCCCTCTTTAATTGCGCGTAAACAAACAGCGCCCTTGCCATCCACCGGTGAAAGTGTCTTATGGCTCCTTATTGTTTTATATTGGTTGGTCTCTTTGATTTCCTTTAATGAAAGTAGCCCCTTTGAGTTTAAATTTGTCACCACGGCCATTGCCTAATATGATGTTTAGAGTGTGAAGGAGCTGACACAACAGTCAAATAGGCCTCTTTAGGATGCAGTTCCACAACGGAGCAGGGGAGCAGCATCACAGAACACCAACCAGCAAAATGCAGCTGTGAAATGTTTCCATCCAACGAGACCAGTTTTGCCCTTCTTGATTTCGGCATATGCAAATTATGCCACTTAGTGGCCACTGTGGGTTCTCACCAGGGATCAGGATGGACACTTACAAAAAATTAACTTTCTGATTTTAAGTAAAACAATAACAAACAATCACCTCTTGATGCCTCATTATAAGTGGAAACAGGGTAAATTAGCCTCTGCCTGGTTAATCAACAGCTATTGCAGATATAATGATGCTCTGTCTGGTTGTGCCTGGTTTTAAAGCTTGGTGCAGGATTTAATTTTACACAGTTATCTTTAGTAGAGCCCTGGCTGCAGTTTGTTTTGGACAAAAGGCTGAAAAACCCTGGTTCATGAGGGGGGAGCCAGGAATATGAGACCCACTATTATTCATCGACTTGTCTTTATGGGTTTACGGTCCATTGGTGCATAACAGTGAAGAAAATATTTTCAGAAAAATGTTTGCTTTTTGGGGGCTTGTAAAATGCAATGTCTCTTCTTAAAGCTACATATAGGTCTGGGCAGTCATTTCATTTCTTCCATGAGATCAGCCTTTTAATCAAGACTTCCCCTCACGCCCACAGTGTTTTGTTCATTCATTTATGTAAATTATCATGAACCAGCTTTAATTTTGTTAATTTGGTTTAATTATTGGATTAAGATTCAGATTGTGCAGAATGCTTTAAATTTTTTGCATCAAATTGAGGTTTATGCGTTACACATGAACTTGTGAGATGAAACCTCTTACATGCAAAGACGCTTCCTTGGCCAGCATTCTTCTGTTTTCTCTTTGCTGTACTGAAATTGTCTCTTTAACTTCCTGGTTGCTGTGGAAGACAGCATGATTCCATGACACTAGCCATTTAAAGTGACATAGGTACCAATTCTGCAAACCTGTACGGCTATGACAAAGCAAAGTTCTTAAGCATGTGTCACTTTTAGCACATGCTGAAGTGTTTTGCTGGTTGGAGGCCATGTGAGCAGTCCTTACCCATGTGGCCAGTCAAAGGGACAGCTTGTGTGAGTAAGGATTGCTAATTGGAGTAAGGATTTGCTGGATCAGACTCAGGAAATGGACATGGTGCTATATGCTGCATGCATCTGAGAGGCTAATGACTGTGTCTCTTTTCTCCACAGGTTCTTCTTGAAATTTTTTCTCAAATGTAACCAAAATTGCCTAAAAAATGCAGGAAACCCCCGGGACATGCGGAGATTCCAGGTCAGTATATCATGCTTCCTTCTTTAAAAATAATCAACTGGTGGGGTAGAAATAAATTTGGCCCAAACTAAACTGGTAATTAACTGGAAGATACTGAAATTTACTATACTGAACTCAGTTTTGGGGATTTCCAATGATAACAGAAATTAGCAGGAAGTTCTTGGATTTTCATGCTCTGGGCAAGAGAAGACTTGAAGATGATGCTATCCCCATGGGAAGTAAAACTGTGACGGGAAGAAACAGAAGTGGCCTTGTATTGTTGCTGTGTTGAATCACATGGCTGCTTCTCTCTAGGATATCCTGCTCTGCCCTAAGACCTAACTGTGTCTTCATGTAAAGATTTTAAGTGAGCAAACAATATTTATTAGTGGGCGAAATCTTGTCACCAAAACAGATATATGGTTATGCTGAAAATCTAAACAAGTTCCCCTTTGGGAGTCATTTGTTGCAGTTTGAAATATTTTTTTTATTTTTGAAAGATTGCATTAATTTTATATGTTTCAGAGTAGCAGCCGTGTTAGTCTGTATTAATTTTATACTGGCCCAGTCCTCACTGAGGCAAAACTCCCACTGTCTGCTCTTCACTAGGGTATTTTTAGCAAATACTTCCCTACCATTGTAAGCGGCTATCCGTGGAAATAGGCTGAGTGCTGTGGGGTGAACAGAGCTCCAGCTAGCCACCAATATTTCTCCATTGTGTTGTTTAACCATGCTCAGTACCAGTCTAAAAGCTATGTAAGCTCCTTCATTTTCAGTTTAAACCAATTTTTACCAACAAATTCCCAGGTTTTACAAAAAGTATTATTCATTTTTTTCTGATTTTCGCCCTATTTTTGTATCATTCAAATATATAAAAAATAACTTTTGTTTTATTAGGAAAATACAATACATTCCCTGAGATAGATGTATTATGATAACACATTGGTCTCTGTGTATATGCAAAGTTGCCTGAAGGAACGCTATGTGTTTATTGTGTGTATCTTCTAGACTAATAAACAGGCACGCAGGCAAGCTCTGAAGTGCATGCGCATCTGAACATACTGATGAATCTCATGCCTGCCACGTACACATCTCAAGCTGCTAGGAGATAACTGTTTAAAGATTTGACACAGTAAAGTGGGAAGAAAACAAAAATCTATATCAGAATATGTTTCGGAACACAAGGAAGTATTTGAAAGTTTTTAAAAAAACAAAAAACAGGAGAAAACGATGAAGTTGAGTGTATGCGCCGCAAATGGTGTGGTCCAATTATTAAATGCAAATATTTATAGCTTAATAGTTCTAAGTCTACAACAGTAAACTGTTTTATTCAAATGAAAAGTTTTATTTGGGTATTGGTGGCATTGTGTTTGAGTTCTGTTTTAGTTCTGCAGCAAACCACATTGATGAATGGAAATCAAAGCTTTAATCTACTGAATACTTTCCCCCCTGTCTTTCTGTCCACCAATATAAACCCCAATATTTACCCAGAAAAATTATTAATAGTTTTTTGCACTGATTTTGACCTGTTTTTGTTGTTGTGACTTGTGGTAATAAACACTGATAAATTCCTGGGAAAAAATAAATAAAATAAAAACTGAAAATGAAGGGCCATAAATATATGGAATTAAAACCATCACAGATCATGGGAGCATTGTCTACTCTAGACCTCCCAATGCTGGAGCCAGCCGGGTGTTGGCAATGGTGGGAAATGTGTGCCCAAAGGACCCCCCTGTGTGATCGTTCAGAGGGTGTTTTGCCTACAAGGGGTAGGTAAGGTGGAGAAATGACCCTCCCTCATTGGGGGCAATGCAGGAGTTTAGTGAGGGCAAGCTCCATGAGGTTTCTTACTCAGGACTGTCCTCAGGGGTTGGGGTAAACCTTCACCCAGAAGCAGCGAGGGGTTTGTCCCGCAATCCATGTGGGTCATAAAAGGATAGCTGAGGCTGGAAGTGGGCCAAGGACCATCTGTGCAGAAGTCCAGCATCTGTGAAGCAGTTTAGGGTACTCTGAATCCCCTTCCAGCCACCGCAGCACTTAGTCGTACAGGGTACACGTTGTATGAGTGGTTATGATACTCAATGCCTCTTTCTTTTACTGTACGCACGCATCCTGTAGTTCCCCACAAAGTAGGTGAGTCTTATTTATTCCTGTGCAGCTGAGATACAGAAAGGGAAGTGACTTGGCAGAGGTCATGCACCCAGTCAGTGTCAGAACTGGGATTGGAATGCCAGGAGTCCCTGATGTCCGGCTGCATGTGTCTTCCTCTATAGCGTGCTGCCACTGGGAGCTATTCCCATTTATTAAAATATATATTCTCCTCTAAGAGGAAAAGTATTCTCCAAGGGTGCTGTCACCAGTAGGGCAATCTAGCATGAACAGCCAGGTCTGGGGCCTGTCAAAGCACACGGTTTGTGATATGTACGCACTGCCAGTTTCGTACTCCCCCAAGATACAGGCTGATTTTCATATGGTAATGCCTTTGTATGTTCCCTCAGAACAGCAATCAGGAGCCTGTGTAGGTGAGCAGGTAGGGCATAAGAAAGGTGGTTGATCTCTTCACTTGTAAAGACATTCTGTCATGCAAACCCAGCTTCACAGCAGTTGAGCTTTCAGTGTGTAAACAGAGACTGCTTAATTACACAGGTCATGTCAATTAGCGTGACCTTAGCATTTTCAAGAAATTAATCACTTTCAGAAGAGCAAAGTACGGCTCATACATTAATACAGTGAGCTATTAAAGCTTGTAGAAATCCATTAAATGCTGGTGCTTTTTTTTTCTTTTGAAATAGCTGCGTTTTCTTCTTGAACTTGTTGCTCTCACAACAAACTTCTTAAAATAAAGCAGCTGGTCACTGTAGAGGGTAGAAGACACAGGATTCATTTTTCACTTCTAGAGGAGAAAAGTATCAAGCAAAACCACAGTGAGGTCTTACAGAGGACCCATCTTTGGTGCATGAGTGTAAACGTGCTGGGTAAAATCCTGGCTCCCTTGGGTATGTCTACACTGCAGCTAGTAGCCAGAGGCATTTGCACTAGCACACAAAAATGTGTGGACAGTGTAGACATTGTGGCTCTGGTGGAGACTCTGACTAGCCACTGAGCTCAGACCCAGGGGTTAGGTGGGATTAAGAGAATGAGCTGCTGCCCGAGCTATAATGTCTACACAGCTATTTGTACTGTGCTACCTACTCTGGGAGACTCGCTCCCAGCTGCAGTGTAAACCTCCCTTTGAAGTCAATGGGAGCTTTGCCATTGACGTCAGTGGGGCTCGGATCTCATCCACTAACCTGAAAGGCTTGGGTCAGTGATGAGATCGAGGCAATTCCAAGTCCTATTCATAGCTGGATAGCCGGCGTTTCTGGAAAGGGTCAGATTGTCCTATTGGCCCTGTCTGCGTGGCTCTCCACCTTTCCACACAGAAGTTAGGGAGTTTTGTTTTCACAACATACCTCCTCCTTCCTTACTTTATGCCATTTTTTCCCACCCTGCTCCTGGTGTCATCTGGAATTGGTTCGTCTCTGATCTCCATTGTCTGCCTGGAAAAGGCCCCAAGCCAAAGGAGTCATTAGGGATTGCTGGAATGCAGCCATGCTCTTGCCCTGCCTTGTGTTGGGTAACCTGGGGTGGTGGTGGCAAAGATACAGGCCCAGGTACACCAGGCTAATGCCACCTGAGGATGAACTTCGCAGAGTTTCAATCCTCTTTCTCTCCCTCCCCTGGTGGGCTTCACTGTGGAAGGGTCACCTGGAGCTTAACTATTTCATTTAGTCATAAAATAGCTAACGAGCGAAGGGAAGGGGACAGAAGGTATGCTGGTTTTGGGGAGCCATCTGTGAATTTAGGCCCAAGTGTGGAAAGGAGTGAGGGGTCCTGTCCTGAAATGTATTTATGTCCAAGTGTGCCCTCCCTGGCAGCCTAAGGAGTCCAGGGGGAGGGAGGGTCCCAGAGCTTGGCCTCCAGCCTGAGCTGGAATGTCTACACTGCAATTTTATAGCCCTGTGGCCCAAGTCTGCTGACCCAGGCCAGCCACGGCCACACCTTGCGTCTTTTATTCCAGTGTAGATGTACCCTAAGTGCTGCTGCAATACAAATAGTAATTAGATGGCATTATGGGGGCGGGTGAGCAGCTTGCTGTGAATGGGGGAGGGGGCAGAGGGAGAGGATGGGGAGTGATGGGGAGGGGCATCCTGGGTATTCTTACCGCATTTCCTTGGTGGCTGACACTTGGTGCCATGTACTCCCTGCCACCCTTGGTGGCTGGTGCTGTTTTCTCCCTCTTACCCCCTCGGTGGCTGGCACCTGTGTGCTGACACCCCATGCCCCCCTGCCCCAGGTGCTGGTGCTCTAGCCGTCACCCCAGCCTTGCAACTGGAACACATGCTCCTGCCCCTCCCCAGGGCTGAGTGTCTCTGCAGGACCCAAGGTGGCAGGAAGGTGCGGATTGGGCTGGGCTGAGGAGTCACATAAGCGACCACCTCTCCCAGGCGGCTGGAGGCATTTACTGTGTGACTCCGGCATGGTCCCTGTACGCTGGTCCTGGCCAGCACGGCTGTGTAACAGAAGCTAGGGAGAAGAGAGCTAATCCTACCCGTTCCCTGGTGTCTGGCCTGCTCCCACGTGCTGCCATGGCTCCCCAACCCCTGCTCTGGGTTCTGCTCTGTCCTGCCCCCCCACCCCGCATGGGGATGGGATATAGCTGGGTCCCCCTCTTGCTTCTGCATCAGCTAGATCTGCTCCCCTCCATATTCCCATTGTGGGGGCAGTAGCCCCCGCTACCCCTTGGTCTGCTGCCCCCTGGTGGTTCTCTGCCCTAAAAAACCACACACAGAACTAAACCACGTGTTCTATACTTATGTAATTAACAAACCCCAGACGACCTGGGTATTTTGTTGTTGCTGTGATAATAAAACTGCTGACCCGTGTCAGGTTTCAATATGGAGGAAACCTTTGTGGCTGAGTCAGAGCATAAACCCCTCAAACATGCATTTATTATGGAACCCGGAAAGCCACGAACACATCACCGCGCTGGCTGATGGGTTTACCCCACAACCTCCACCTCAGCCTAAGCTGCAAACGTGTCTTAAAGGGATGCTGCCACTCAGGTTTGAATTGTAGCCACTTGTGTCCTGCAGCAAATCTGCATAAGAGACAAAAATGATGCTTCACGAATCCCAGATAATGGAGTTAGGACATGCAAGGTTCCCTCCCCAGAGGGATAAGGAGGGAGGGGAGTTTGGAAAATAGCAGTGTGAGCTATGACCCCAGTTCAGCAAGGTATTTAAGCATGTGCCTAAATTCAGGCATGTGAGTAATCTCACTGAGTGCATTGTACATACGTGCTTAACTTTAGGCACTGTCTTAAGTATCTTGTTGAATCAAGGTCTATTTGGGTTACCAGAATGACGGAAACAGACTTCACGAAACAGTCTCCAACTGGTGATGAAAATAAGGAACTTTCCCATTCATTTTTGTCATGACATCCATTGGGAAGCAGGAACAGCAAGATATAAAATCAGATTAGTGAATCCCAAAGACAAAGGCCTAAAGCAAATGGCAGCAAGAGACATCTCAAACCTGGAAATTAGCATAGTTGAATTTCTGCAGCCTTTGCCAGGAGGTGCCTGGGGTATAAACCAAAATATCAGGGCACTGCCAGGAAAATGGAGAAAATTGAAAACACCAGGAACACATTATGTATTAATCAGTTAGCAAAGCTTAATGGGCTGTGGTTAAAAATGAGGAGTCATGCGATGCTTAATTTTGATATATTAGGTGATGCACGATAACAAACAAACAGGCCAGCACTAAACCTGGATAAATAGTTTGATCTCCAGCGTTCTTGTTTCAGAAGATTTTTTTAACTAACCTCCCAAAACATTCACAACTGAGATATTTTACGGCAGACAGAATAATTTGCAGAGTCATTATATAATGTAGCGTAAATGATAGTGGTGGCTGGCTGAATAAAGTTATAACATGATGCAGGGGTGGAAGAACTCTTCCCCCAGTTTCCCCCAGTGTTGATACAGGATTTAGATTAAAAATCTATGACGGGTTGAAGCTAAAGCTCAAAATAATTTTCCATGTTTGCCTGACCCAAATTAAAAATGTGTTTTGTTGACAAAATTTGGAAAGGTTTGAGATTTGGCAGGCTTGGTTGTCCCCATGTTTACATTACTATGTCAGCACCTCATTAATCATTTATTAAACTGTCATGTTTCTTTTCCCTCCTGCTATAGTCTATGTTCTATGAATGTCTCACTGGGCACTCCACATCTAGTTTGATTTCCCTCCCACACACACAATTTTACGATTTCTCCACCATTAATTTGAGCATGTGCTTTAACTTAAACACATCCCCATAATTTCAAAATCATGAGACAAGTATTGTATTTTAGATTAAAAATCTAAGTGTACCTTATAAGCCTATATGTGCTCTGAAAAAGTCCAAGTATATCATTGCAATGCATAACAAATATACAGTCTATTTTTTCCCTCTACATAGTCATGGCATTAATATTTAGCTAATGTGTGTCTGCTAAGTCCTTTTTACATTCCTAGCAAAACAGAGTGCTTACATTAATAAAATTGTATATTTTAAGAAATAAGCAGAGCGTGTGTGCTGCTTTTTACAGGTGCACTATGAATAATCATTTTTTTCAGACAGACACCCAGAGTAACCACTTTTTTTCTGCATTTCCTGACACTGGAAACAGATTCTCATGGTGATTCCTTTTATAGTTTCTTCTGCTAACGACTCCAAAGAACCACTCCAATGTGGTCTCTGTGCAGTAAATCAAACTCCCTGGTCAAGAGGTAGGTAGGAAGGTACAGTTCAGTACATCAAAACGTGGCACATCAACAGGTTCCAAAACCTGAGGGAAAAATATTACAAAGGCCTGATGCCGTAAATGACCTTGTTGGATCTATTCTAACAAGTAGAGTTACTCCTGTGTTAGGAGTTCTTATGTGAGAGAGGTTACTTACATGCGCAAGTTTTTGCAGCTTTGGACCCTAAGCTAGTATTATTTTTAACTTAGGAAGACTTTTAAGTCTGGATCCTGAAAACGCTCAGATGCTTAACTTTAAGCATGTGCTTAACCTAATTGACTTCAATGGGACTACACACATGCTCAAGGGGAAGCACATCCATAAGTATTTGCAGAATTGTGGCCAAGTTGTGGGGAAAAATATTTCAAGCTTTTGATGTTCTAGGAAATTCGAATTCTTCTGTGGCTATGATCATCGTCATCATCATCATCATCATTTATTTTATTTATTAGTATTTTATTTTATTTATTATATTTCTACATCAGCCTAAATGTGCCTAGTACTTTACCAACTAACACAGAAGACTAGTCTAGAAGTCAATGGCACTATGACAAGTGATGTCAGCTGAGAATTTGTCCAAAAATCTTTGTCCCAGAGAATTTACAATGGTTGCAATCTCATTTGTACCCTCACCAACTATGTGCTACTCTCTGTAGGCTCACATTTGAGTGGAAACAGCCAAACCTTGATTCTGCCCCCCAGGTGCGACAAGGATAAATTCCATTTGAAATCCTTGTGGAATTTTACATTTTTGCAGTGTTATTCTCCACTAATTTGAATTCAAAAGGATTTACCTACAGTATTTGGTGCTGTCTTCCCCTCCCCCCCCCGAATTACTGTTTGTAAGAGCTGTTGAATCCTTTATTCTGTATTTTAATAATATATATATATAGTCTTAAAAAATCCATGGCAGAATGGCATTCCGATGGACTATATCAGAAATCTTGAAATGCAAACTGTTTTATTGTGTCCCCCTTTAAAGATAAAGGCTTCTTGGCTTGGCTAAGGATGGTTTAGCCTCTTGATTCACTTTGTATTTTTAAGTGTTTAATAGGTGGTGAGAAATAGGTAGAATGGCAAAGTTTTTAGTTTCCCCTCTTTATCCAATTCAAGTGATGACACTGAATTGTTGTAAGTGATCCTTTAAGTGTCCCCATTCGACCACCGCTGAGAGGTAGCAGCTTCTGGGAGCGTTGAAGCAATGTTTGCCAATCCTTGTAAAGCATTTCACCTCTTCAGAAGCTAAAGCCTCTCAAAACCAAGAACAATTAAAGCAAGAGCCTGTCAGAGCGACTGGGGAATTCAGCAAAATAAATCAGAAATCCTCTGCCCTGCCTCTGGAGGCTCACCTCATTATAAGAGCAGATCTATTAGCCCCCTTGCCATTGTCTTTCATTTCTCAAGTGAGGTGATTCTAATTAAATTAATCTGCATGTCAATCTATCGGTGATCAATCAAGAGGGCTGAGGTCCCCCTATGCGGCAGTGTGCTTGCGGCTGACAGGGACTGATAATGGAGGAAGAAATAAACTGTCGAGCAAAGTTAATTAGTCAACATAATAGGTGGATTAAACGGAGCCGCTGATTGCTGTTTCACATGTCGAAGCATGAGGTGGGAGCTGAAACTGCAATTAACAGACAATTATTATATTTGGTTGTAAGAGGTCGCATGAATAAACATATCTCTGTGGGTTTCAGTTTTTAATCCCTTTCCCTGTTTAATATAAGGAGAAGTGTAGGTCATTTCTTCTTATTGTTTTAGTTAAAGTTCTCTATGGAAACGCGTGCTCTTGGAAAACTGGCAGTCTACCCAGGGCCCCGTCTTCAACTGGGATAAAACCCTGAAATGCTGTACTTCATTAGTATAGGACATGGGGTCAGAGCGGGGAATAGGGTAAGAGAAACAGTGTGTGGTCCTGGAATTAGGGTGAGGAACTGAGTGACCTGGGTTCTATTCCCAGCAATGCTTCCAACTGGCTGTGTGACCTTGGGTAAGTCACTTTCCCTCTTTGTGCTTCATTTTCCCCTCCCACACTTTGTGTCTTATCTATCCAGATTGGAAACTCCTTTGGGCAGGATCCATCTCGGATCATGTCTGCATAGTGTCTAGGACAGTGGACCCTGATCTTTGTTGGGGCCCCTAGACACGAACATAACACAGATAGTAATAAGGGTGAAGCGAAGACTGTCCCCAGACTCACTCAAATGCAGCTCAGAGTGGGAGAATTTGGGATAAATCCAGATATCCCTGGTGACTGTGGCTAAAATATTGGAGGTTGGGGCTGGGTGAGAAACAGAACTCTGCTCTCGTCTCAACTTCACAAAAAGTGTTTTTGTTTTCTTTTATTTTGAATCAATTCTCATTTGCAATGTCAACAGCGCTATCTACTTCAGCAGAGAAACTGAAGGATAATTTAGGGTGAAACACAGCCGCCCTTGTATTTGCGGGGGGGGGGTGGGGAGGGAGGGTGCGGGAGAAACCCTTAATAAAGATCTTCTTGTTAAAATGATGGTTAACAGTGTACCTTCTGCCATACAGCTACAAACTCTGCAATTTGACTTAAAGCTGCATCAGAAGGTTTCTATGCCAAAGACTCACTCATCAATAGCGTCTCTTGTTAGATTTGTACAGCATAAGCACCAGTTATTATGCGAAATAGCTATGCAATTTTCTGCAGCTCCCAGCTGTTATTTATTTAACTGAGTTTATTACAATCTGTGCTCTTTTTTTTTAATCTATCAAAACGTTGATCCATTTTACTCCTGTGCTCGCAGGTTGTGGTGTCAACAACAGTCAACGTGGACGGCCATGTGTTGGCGGTGTCAGACAATATGTTTGTACACAACAACTCCAAGCATGGGCGGAGGGCTCGAAGGCTCGATCCCTCGGAAGGTACGCCTTCTTATCTGGAACATGGTAGGCATATCATTTTCGTTGGTTGACATTGCTACTTTAAATGTGGATTTATTTGGTTTCTCTCTCATTTTTCATTTCAAATTGTCCTGCAGTTGTTGAAACAAACTTATGGGCCAAATTTTTAAGAGATCAGTCTCCAAAAACTGGGTTTGGATTTTCAAAGCAGCAGAGCACTAGTGGTTTTGGTGGTGGTGGTGGTGGTGGGGAACCTGAGAAAATGCTTATGAAAAATCTGCCACTTCCTTTACTGAAAAATGTCCATTTTTGGGATCACCTCCACTCAGCACCCAAAATTGGGGTCAGGTTTTCAAAATGGCACAGCTCCCTCTGGCATGTAAAAGATGTGGGTAGATTTTCAAAAGTGTTTGGCACCCACAATTGGGACCAGTTTTCTGGTAGCTGCTGGGTGCTGAGCTCTGTTGAAAATCTGGCTACTACACTGAGTTTTTTAAATGAGAGCTAAGCTGCTTTGACAATCTGGACTTAATTAATGTTTTGTTTTTGCTTTGTCCTCTAAATTGGTGATTGCTTCTAAAAATTAAACAAAACAAAATCATAGGGGAATTCCCCCCAGCTCCTTGGGAGAATTGTCCCTTGTCTTTTGAAGTGAGTTATAATTCTGAACTCATTAGGCACTTGCTCCCATTGACAGTCATGGGTGTGGAATGCACCCAACCCCTTGCACTGGTTTGTGCCATAAGTGTTTGCCATGGATTGCATGGGTAATTGGTTATATTCTGCCAAATAGTTAGAAGAAACCAGATAAAATTTGTCTCAAGGAAAGTGAATGCCACTTGGAAAAATGTAAACTACATACGTTAATACAAATAACAAAAATGGGAGAATATGCCATTTTCCACCACTCGATGAATTGCTGATGAAAAAGAGTTCTATTCTACTCATTCTTTTGGGCTCCGATCCTGCAAACACTTAGTCATCTGCTTAACTTTCTGCATGTGTGTAGCCATTTTGAAGTCCCTGGGACTGCTTGCGTGAGTGAAGTTGAAGGTATGGATAAGTGGTTGCAGAATTGAGGTTGTAGTTCACACTTACTAACCTAAAATTCTTAGCTCAGCAGCATTTCTCATTATATAAACATAACTTACATCTGTATTTATTTAACTCTAACTTTTTATGTAGGTCATGAGCCATTTTCAGCTATGCTTCTTCCTTTAGAATTTTTTTCATCCCTGCCAACAACCTAATCTAATAAACAAACCACTGTCATAATGTTTGCTCGATTTTTGTATGGAATGTGCAAACTGTGCTTTTATTAATTAGCAAGAGGCAGAGCCTTACAAAGGACACGTCACTCTATTCAACCTTGCAATCTTTTTAACATAAACTCTTGTCTTTTAAAACCTGTTTATTTTTTGGCTTTGTTAGAACTAAGCTAGATACCCTTTTTTTTCCCAGTGAGGACCTTTGAATGCCTACCTGTGATTAAGTTTATACTTTTTTCTTATAATTATTCTTATCTTCACACATACTGTAATGCTACCTCCTTTTCTTGTATCTACCACTCATGCTCCCACTGGGTAAGGTGCTCTGTGTGCAAAAAGAAGAAAATGATAAAATTATACCTGTATTTCCAGGTAACCCTCAGGTCCAATGGTTGCCATTAAATGTTAACATTCGCCAACAGGCACCACATAATCACCACAATTATCTCCTCTTCTAAATCCTGGGGGGAAAAGTGATTATCTAATCCAATCTAATTCTCGGGTACCTCTCGGATAAAATTATTTGGCCACCGTTGGCAAATTCTCATTAATGGTGAGCACTGCACTAAAAGATCCCTTCCTTCCTTAAGACATGCCAGGCATTTAACCCTTTTTCAGCTAAACCCCGACCACTGAACTCTACTTATGTTTATATGCATGTAATGGCAACAAAACTAGTAAGTACTTTTGTTGTATGTTGTCCAAAACATCTGATCGAACTCAAGGGTGGATAAATGTTAAATGGGGTGCATACCCACCAAAGTTTTGAGCAGCCACCAAAAACTTAAACCCCATTTCTGGAACAGCCGATAGCTCTCTCCACTGGAATAGGCTTCCCTCATAGTTCCCTCCCCAAAATGTGTCCCTCTCTTACTCCTACTCCTGGATTCTTGGTCCTAAGACCTGGGCTGTCTTCCCCAGATTTGTGCATGCAGAGTACCCATCTTCTGTGGTGGTGTTGGGCTGGTGGCCGAGAGCATGATCCAGGCCGTATCAGGTTGCCTGTAGGTAGCTGTGCTGCCCACGGCTACTCTGGCCCAGCGCTCTGACTGATCATGAGGTTTGGATTGCAAGAAGTGTGCTATAATACCCCTCTGACCAAATGTACCCATGCACTTATATAGAGATTTTGAGCCCAAAAGCAAATAATGAATACCTGATGTTGTTTGTAGAGAAGCGGGGGCAGAAGGTGGTGATGTAGGGTGCTTGCTGGCTGGTTTTGTTAGGCATTATTAACCTTACAGTTTTCTTTACAAACCTGTATTGGCAAATGCTGCTTTTAAACATTAAGTTCCAGTGTGAGTGACTAAAAAAGACTTTGAGTGCCAAAAAGCACAACCGGACAGAAAGTTTTACCTTCTGAGCCACTCAGGAGCCTTGTGTCTCCACACTTGGGTTTTTACCATCTCATTTGCAGGTAGCCTGGATTATTTTTGGGATCTCCAACACAGATCTCTATTTATATCCTGCTGCTCAGACAGTAAAAGGAAACTCCTTTTTAGCGACTCATCTCTCTGTATATAAGTAGAAACCAAGATCATGGTTTCACATCCCCACACTATACTCCTTGATCCTGGAGAGTTAATAAGCTCATCTTTCAAATAAATATATTTCTTTTTCAAAAGGCAGAGGCTAATTATTTCATACTGCTCTGTGAGGTATAAATAGGGTAGGCCACAGAGTTCTGTGGTTTGCAATAATTATCAGATTTTCACTCACAAATAGTTGGACCCTTGCTTGTTTGATATTTATGGTAAACCATGGGGCTAGTGTGGTTGACCTTTCTAAATTATACAAATACAGTAGGATGTATAGAGAAGAGCTAATATGGATCAAAATTAGTATACTATATATTAGTTTATACTTCATCTTAAGGGGGAATTTTAAAAGAAAAACCTTTCCAAAATAACTTAAAGCACTAAACCCAAACAGGCGGGGAAGGGTATGCAAGAGGAAGCATTCAAGAAGGCCTGGAGGGATTCTTTCAGGTTTCTTAGTATGAAGTCCACACTCTAGATCTCTGCAGAGCTTCTGGCACAAACTCTTTAACCTTGCTTCAAAGTAATTTTTCAAATCTCTGGGTGTATTTACTTGAATTTAAAGCCAATTGCAGCATCAGTTTCTCTCTTATTTTTCCTCTCTGGCAGAATGCAGTACCCTCAAAAAATGATCGTGCCAGAGACCCTGTCAGTTTGCATGCTCTAACTCTTTATTATCTAATGATCTAATATGCAACAAGGCAAAGAGGGGGTGCTCATCACTCTGACAGGATGCCTAAGAGAAGTGACTAAATTACTTTATGTACCATTAGCGCTAGCAGCTATGGTGAACTCACTGCGAGCGTTTATGCAAATACTCCTGAATACATTCAAGTGGCCTTGTCAGGCAGACGACTGACAAGCAGTTTAAATGCTCCTTTTTTTTTTTTTATTTAAAGGCCAATTTTATTTCTTCTCCCTTCCCATTCCACCCTCCTCCTTGTCTCCACGGTGAGATCACTGAGGAATTAGGCTCATTGGTGACTGACTTGGTTCTGTGTCAGTCTCATCAGCAACAGCAAAAGAAGAAATGTATCATCTATGTGCTTCAGACAAGCTACAGGACTTGATTTTGGAACTGTAGATAGAAGCAAAGACAGCTGTGATTTCTAATGGCAGTGCCCTGCCATTGCTGTTATATTTCTGATTCTTTTTATAGACTGGTTTCAGAGTAGCAGCCGTGTTAGTCTGTATTCGCAAAAAGAAAAGGAGTACTTGTGGCACCTTAGAGACTAACAAATTTATTAGAGCATAAGCTTTCGTGAGCTACAGCTCACTTCATCGGATGCATTTGATGAAGTGAGCTGTAGCTCACGAAAGCTTATGCTCTAATAAATTTGTTAGTCTCTAAGATGCCACAAGTACTCCTTTTCTTTTTATAGACTGTTTATGAATCCAGAGACTGTCCTAGCCTGCAAAATATAGTGACTGGTCAGATGCTGCACCTATGCAGAGTCTAGTAACTTTAGCGGGACCTTGTTTTGATGGTATTAGTTGCAGGTTTGGAACATTAGTACACAACCTTCTCTCTAAAGAGACTGAGACAAATTCTGCTCTGCCTTTCTTGAGATACCACCTCTCTTAAATAACCATTTTTTGTTGGTGGCTTAAGGCAGGCTTCCGTGAAATAACATTCAAGTGCCTTGTTCTTACAAAACAATATTTCCAGTTAAAAATCTGTCAGCTGCTCAGCAATACATACCTGCTGACTTTATTCCTGGAGACTTTATACAAGCATATTTCCCACTGAAGGCTGTAGGAGACCTGAGTGTGAAAGGTTTGCTGGAGGTTTTTAATTGGTGTCTTGTTTTCTGTTTTACATTCACAATATGGTGCCATCCACCCTCCTTTATAAATCATTCTGATAGGACAATCTGTAAGATGAAGCCTCGGTTCTGAATGCCTTTAAACCTTGTTGTAACTGCCTAGATTATAATAACACTATACAGAGATGAGCCATTTCACTTCTAGAATTTTGCTAGATGTCACTGTCATATCAATTCATTCCTCCTAAAAGATATTCAGAAATCTGATTTACTGACCTAATTCTTGCGCTGTAGATGATTTGGCCACAGCACTTAGCTCTTCTTTTAACTGGTGTGAACTTGAATGACATGAAGAAACTTCCTGTATCAATTCCACTTTAACCCATTCACCCCTGCATTCTTTAATACTGCATGCAAAACACATTGTTTGTGTGCATCTTAGTAGTTAAGCTGTTAATATAAAATAGGAGTATTAAATGGAATAAATGCCAAAAGGAAAACATTAGTGAGCTGAGAAATGGAGTCATGCTTAAAAAATGACGTTTATCCTTCCCCTCAACTGGTTTTAGTCCAAAAATTGCTAGTCAAATATGGGGACTAATGCAATTTGTGAAGTGGTCCCAGGTTAAATAGGCAAATGTTGGTGTTTGTCTGACTGCTCTTTGTGGGGGGGGGGGGGCAGCACCTGCTACATCTGAGGTGATATTATTTATTATTTATTTATTATTTATTTGCCAGGAAGTGAAAAATAGAATCACATGTATAGACACTGTTATTAAGCATATCAAGAGTTATATGACATTAAAATACTCAGAGAGATGCCAACATTTGAATGTAGCTTAATGGGGCTTTGCAGAAGAACCTTAATGCCATGTTGAATGCCAGGGGAGTTGAAACAGAGACATATTTTTTTTGTCCCTACACATACACCCAGGCATACTTTGGACTTAGTTTATTATATAGGAGGGCAATATTGAAATATTAAAAATATTCGCAAAAAGAAAAGGAGTACTTGTGGCACCTTAGAGACTAACAAATTTATTTGAGCATAAGCTTTCGTGAGCTACAGCTCACTTTCATCCGATGAAGTGAGCTGTAGCTCACGAAAGCTTATGCTCAAATAAATTTGTTAGTCTCTAAAGTGCCACAAGTACTCCTTTTCTTTTTGCGAATACAGACTAACACAGCTGCTACTCTGAAACCTGTCATTAAAAATATTAGGATGGTACCTCTTTGATAGAGTACATAGGATTGTTGGACATCCCCAAATTTACACAAGGCAGAAAAATTTGACTATAACAACATTGCACAACATGGATATTAATAATAATGAGTGAGCCTTAATATGCTGAAGGGTTGCAGAACTTCAAGCTGGAAATAATTTTCTTTCTGGTGTTTGACTTTTGTCAAGTCCCCTTTCTTGTATCGGCTTCCTCATAAATGTGGTGACTCAGAAACTCAGGCATATTTAACATAATGGCTTGTTATGTGTGTTTGTAGCTTGATATAACTGGGTGCATGATATTAACCTCTTCCCTGCCCTATGGACATATAGAAGCCACATCATCTCAGATGTAAGGGAGTGCACCACAGCTGGATTTAATCCATTAGGTATAGCCAGGTGGAGTTGCAGCCTTCTGTTCATTTGGATGGACAAAGCAGGTCATGAAAAGTCGGTTATTATTTTTAGAAAACATGTAGTTCTCCCCCTAAAAATAAATAGCATTCATTTCCAGAGATCCCTGTGCAATCTCATTGTGATTTCTAAAGTAAGGTCAATTAACCCCTGGAACAATTTGCCTAGGGACGTCATTGAATCTTCTTCACTTGCACTCAGGTCAAGACTGGATGTCTTTCTTAAAAATAACCTGTGTCTGAGCTATATCCTACGGGCTTGATGCAGAAATTATTGGGTGAGGTTCTTTGGCCAGTATTATGCAGGATGTCTGACTAGACTATAATAATAGTCCCTTCAGGCCTTAAGATATATGATCGATCAAAGTAGTAGTAGCAGTAGAACCTGAGATTTACGCAACTCCAGTTTCTGGATTGCTAAATTCTGTCAACCAAATTACGTCCCACTGAGCTACACTGATGAATTTCTGCTAATGCAGAGCTTCCACAAGAGCAAAGGAGCTCTCCTCAGGACAGGAGCTCTGCTTTGTAGTGCTTTCAGAGCTCCACAGGAACTAGAGCAGAGAGCAAGGGAGCTGGCTTCCTCAAGGCCAGGCATCTCAAACAGGAGTTTATAAAACTCTCTGTGTATCTGGGTTATTATATCGCTGTCCGTTGCCAGTCTTGGAGAAGCTGGCAACTTAGGAGCTGTATCTTGAACTTTTATGAAGGTTTTGGGAATTCTCCAAGATCTTTATGGAATCAGAGCATGATTACAGAAAACCCTTAGCTGCTGTGTTTGGCTGAACCTTCATAGTTACCAGTACATTACTACATACAACAGCACTCAAGCAGGCAATGAATATTCATAGGTAATGAGCATTCGTTACATGTCAATTTGCTTTGCTGGCTGCCATGTCATCAGTACAATGGCGTCATGTGGGGATAAGAATGACACTAGGATTAGAGAAATGTTGGAGGGATGCTTCCCTGAATGGTGGTGAAGTTTGCCAGACATTCCCTTCCTAACATGTCCCAAAATGTGCACACCAGTCAATTGCAAAGCCATACATTAATAACATAATTATAACATAATTAATATTTATTTCCAAAGATTTACCAAGCAAATGAATGCCTCCGTTCAATATCTCTCAATTAGAAAAACACCCTGGCTGCTGTTGCTCTGGTAGAAAGAGGATTCTTTTCCCAATCACCTAGGGGAAGTAGGATTTGGCTGTGTGTACTGTGATTGGAAATAAAGGCCAAGAACTTTTAAAGTGACTGCAGATTTTGGATGCCCATCTGGAGGCAACTCAAAGGAGCCTGATTATCCGAGAATGGATGCTCAGCACTTTTGAAATATTAGGCCACTTCAAGGTATCTCAGGCGGGACACCTCAAAACTGATGCACCTCAAATCATTAGTTACTTTTGAAAATCTTAGCCAAAGGATCCCATTCCAGTTAATGGCAAAACTCTCATTGATTTCAGTGATGGAAAAATCAAGCTTAAAAGCTTAGTATTGATGAAATTTGATTTCCAATTTGTTGTTTTTTTTTTAAAAAAACCCCTATTTATTGTTTTAAAACTCCGCCAATAAAGAAATCCTACGTTTTCCCTGCAAAGCTTCAAGATGATTTCAACTAAAACAGTTTCCTGGAGCCATATGAGCACATAGATCAACATCAGGATTTCTCCCCTCATATCTGTTGTTGGAACTGCAGAATGCTTCTGCTGCCAAATGGATATTTGACAGAGCTCCTCCAAAACCAATGAAATGAGTCAGCAGCATGAGTCAGGAAACTGATGCAGAAAATAGTACCCAATGGGTTGGTATGAGCCACTCAAATCCAAATTGCAATCTCAGTGCTTATGAAGCACATGATTAATACTATAAATGAGGACAGGTTTTGTCTATGGGACTAATCTGGAGTGCATTGAAGTCAATGAAAAGACTCCAACTGATAGCAATTGGCTATGGATCGGGCATATATATGCATTACATTTATGTATGTAATGTGCCATGTAACTAAATGCATGGGCTATACAATAATATTTACACTACTATGCTTATGAACTGTAGTTGTAGCTGTGTCAATTCCAGGATATTGGAGAGACAAAGTGGGTGAGGTAACATCTTTTATTGAACCAATTTCTGTTGGTGAGAGAGACGCTTTCGAGCCATACAGAGCTCTTCTTGTATCTTACACATCTCATCTCCCTACTATGCTTAAGTGTTTCATCGTTAGCCATTGTAATATCATACTTAAAGTTTCCAAAAGTGGTGGAGAAATATGTTGTGACATTTTGCTCATGAATGTTGATCTGATGACTTCAGGCCTCTGAGATGGTGATTCTCCAGGAAGGTTCAGGTTAAATTCCCTGTCCACAGTTTTAAACATAAGAAAATGTAGCAGCAGCAGTAGGAATAAAATAATAAAATGTCCTTGAAATTTCCATGCGAGGAGAAGTAGATGTGGTAGAGTCGCAATCTTTGAGATATTCCTTCAGACATGGTAGGCAAGGAGACAGGCGGAGAGAAAGGGGGCCTGATTCTGAGCTCACCCCTGTTTTGTTCATGTTGTAACACTTTTATTTTCAGTAGCATTTCCTATGGTTTCTATAGTTTCCAGTAGCAATTCCTATACTTAAAATGTGCTTAAATGCTTTGCTGAATAAGGATGGGCTGCTAAATCAGGACCCGTGTGGTGGTTTCATTTGATAATTTAAAACATTTTCTTTTTCAATTTTTCAAGACAGGATTTTGAAGGCACCAACGGTAGGAAGGAGCCTTGTTGACTTTCAGCGGGAATTGTATTGGGTGCCTTGCTTCCCTTTGTGCCTTTGAAAATCTTCCACAGAATCAGGTTTTCCTAGGATGCTGTGCAGGAGAGTATAACAGGTAGTAACCACATACAGCTGATTCCTGTCATCAATATTGCTGCTGACATCCGTTGGCCTCGTTGTCTGGGCAGGATTTGGCCCATTCAGACCGTTCTCAACATTACGTCTTTGTTGGCTTCTAGCTGGTGGGTCTATATTGATGTAGTTTATCATTAAAGCACAACCAGTAGTTTACCACCAATAACTGCTTTGATGCATTTGGGCTGCATCCAAACATGCTCCATCCTGGCCTAACTCTGCTTCCACTGAGATCAATGAAATGACTCCCACTGAGTGTTTTTGAAAGTCCCAGAAACATTTTTTTCTGAGTATAACTGGACACTTTCTCTTTTCTAATCCACCTCTTCTGCATTTCTGATTCATTCCAGGCATTCACAGTCCCCTCTTTGTGCACAAAAAATCTTCATCATGAAAGCAACTGTGATGTCACACACACTGGCTTATGACCTCACTGAATGAAATGGGTGTGGTGAGGTTATAAAAGGGAAAAGGGACATTTTCCAAAAAGCATCTAAATGGCTTAGAAACCGAAAATCATTTTCAAAAGTGAGTTAGGGATTTAGGCCTACATTATGGAGGCAGTTTCCCTTAATGGCTAGATCTCTGGACTGGGACAAGGGAGGCCAAGAGTCTGTTCCTGGCTCTGCCAGTGGCCTGCTGGGTGACCTTGGTCAAGTCACTTTGCCTGCCTGTGCCTCATTTTCCTCATCTGTAAAATGGGGGTGATGATGTATCTCCTTTGTAAAGTGTTTTGAGATCTCCTGATGTAAAGCACTAGAGAAGAGGATGGTGGTGTTAGTATTTATTCTTATTTTCAAAAGTGACTAGTGATGCTCAGTTTGAGACACATAAAAGGGGCTGACTTTCAGAGGGTGGATGCTCAGCACTTTCTGAAAACAAGGCCCCCATAAAGGATGTCATGTTGGGCATCTCAAAATCTCTAGTCTTTGGGCCAGATTTTCAAAGGTATTTAGGTGGCTAAAGATGCAGATAGGCACCTACTGAGATTTTCAGAAGTGCTTAGCAGATTAGGAACCTAATTCCCATTAGCTCCATTTCCATTTCCCTGTTAATCAGCAATGCATGTGAAAGGGAATTCAGACGCTATATGCAGTGATTTAACTGGTGTTTTGATAAATAACCGTGATTATGGTATTTTGGTAGCTGTTTAAGAGGCTCTGTACATATTCAACATGAGATCAAAGCATGTTTCCTTTCCTGGTGTCAAGGGCGGGGCTATACACTTCACTGAGGAATTCCCTGAAAATGCAAACTTGCCTACAGAATTATGGATTTGGAGTTATCTGCTCCTTGCTGGAAGGGAAGGTTAGAACTCAGAGTTAATTTCAGGCATAACCATGAAGCAGCCCCTATTTCAATGCTGCAGTTCTCATTGGGTGGATTGTGATTTGAAGTCACAGGGCCATGGAGCAGTGTGTCCAGGTTAAAACAGGTTGTTCACCATTCTCTGGCTCTTTGATGATAAGCAGAGGGTGAAAAAATGTTGAACAAATTCAGGCGTCCATAGAATTTCCTTATATTAAAAGTGAGCTCTGTTCTTCTCCTGTGTGCCTGGTAAAGCGCCTAGCACAACGTGGCCCTGGCCCTTGATTGGTGCCCCTGGTGCTACTACAGTTTAAATAAATGAATAAAGTCGTATTATTTTATTATTATTTTATCAGCTGCATTGAAAGAGCAACTTCTCTAAGCATTTCCAGGCCTGGGTCCAAAGCATTCACTCTTCAGATTTTCAGCATGCTGGTTTTATGTGGTGTCAGTGCTGGACAGATACGACCAAGTACAAATGGTGTTTTTATGCTTGTGTTTTTGCAAGTAAAACCTAAATTATGGGAAAGAGGTACTTGACCCTTCCATTTACTCTAGTACAAAGAACAGAGGCAGCAACATTCTGAAAGACAAGGGTCTCTCAGTCTTTGGGATGTAACGAGGTCTTCTTCCTTAAATGCAGTCCAGGTTATGGTGCCTGCATTACCATCCCACTGCCATCACAAACATGGGCTAAGCATTATTTTCTTTCCTGCACCAAACCCTAATTATTATTATTAATAATTAATAATAATATCAATGGAATCATTGTTTATTTTTCTTTGCCACCTTCCTCCCCGTTATTCATTAGCCTGTAGTGTTTTTCTGGCTAGGAAAGCAGTTGAGTTAAACCATCTGATTACTTGGGCTGCTTTTCTTATAAAACAGCCTGTTTCTCTACCTATTCCCTTGGCCCAGAGCCTGGACACCTGAGGCCATCCTTCGGACCCAGATCTCTCAGTTGGCAACTCAGTGTAATCTGTCACTGAGCCTGGCTGAGCTGAATTTTTGCACATGTTGAACATGCATCCTTGCTGCATCTGGCAGGTTGCAACAATGAATGCAAAAGCCTGTGTCTTTAATAGGTAGCTGATCAAAGCAAAAAGCAACATGAATGGAAATAAAGGTAATTTTTACAGGCCTTTTTTTCTTGGCCTGTGACTAGACTGAGACAGTAATAACAGGTATCTACACTGTTTTCTTTTCTTTTTTTTTTAAATCTTGAATATTTAACCATGATATCTTCAAAGTGAAAATATATCATACATTCCAATACTGTGATAGCTTTCAAATACAAAGAGGCATGCTACTTAATGTTTAGTCATGCCTTCATTTATAAATTTATGGCAGTATTATGGTTTAATGAATTGAACAAGTCCCAGAACAACAACAAAAATCCTTTTTAGTTTGAATTTTGATACTGCATACTTTGTTCTTTAGAAGAAGAATAAAACCAAGATGTTTCTTTAGTGGTAAATCGTAAAGCTAACTTCATCCCACATTACTAATCGTGAGTGTGTGTGTGTGTGTGTTTAAATGGCTGCTTTTAGTCACTATTGGACATACGCTAAAAATTCGTATTCTGATAGGCACAGGCAAACCTCTGAGAACAGATGGAGCAGAGTGCAGCACAAAGGCTTAATCCTATCACGATGATTCCTGTACGACCATCTGGATAAACCGGCGCACAAATTCAGTGCCTGTTAAAAATATGACTTAGGCCAAGATTAACGTCACAGATTTTCCACTAGACTTGTTCATATTTGACTTTATGATTCTCCAGAAAATTGCATTAGAGTACATCGTCTGATTTGTAAGAGAAATCGGAACAGGGATAAAAACTCTTAGGGTACTTGAATTTTCCTTAGTATAACTGGATTTCAGTCCCCTCCCCTTCTCTCCCCCAACTGCTTTGTGTTTCTACATGGATTGTTCTGTTTTTGAACGATGATTTCCTCAGCCTCTTTTGTGGACTGTTCTTAACCAGAAGAATTGAGCTAAAAGTTAATTTTGGTCAGGAAACCTATTTTTCCAGGAAGAAAGGAATGATTCATTTATTGTACAATCAGAGGCAAATAAACATCTTATTGTTACAATAAATATCACAATCAGCTGTATGAATAATTCATTTCAGATTGGTTTAAATAGATTTGTTTTTTTTTCTTTTTGCAATAGGGTAAGTGACAGAAAAACTAATCTGATGTTAATGTTTGATTTAGGTTGGTTAGAATTAGAATGGCATACATTTCTATATTTTGTTTGGCTGCGACGGCATTATTGGAATATTTACGTCACCAGTTATGCTTACTGAATTTGAAGAGTTAAGACTGCATTTGCATGTAGAATAGCTTTTTGATATTGCTAAATAATGTTATTGAACAATTCTTTCCACTGTGGCTATAAAACTACACACTTGTGTCCCTCAAAATGTCAAGACTTTATACTGTTGAGCAATTGAAGTAGATCTTGTATCACTGAACTTTCTCATTCTTTCAGAACCCAGGAAACATTTGCTTTCCTAGAGCCAGATTTATATTTTCTCTAACATTCTACTGAAACCTGAGTTTGCATTCTCTTCCGAACTGGAAGAATTAAGAACATCTCTCCCCAGAAATTGGGGAAGACAGAAATGTGATTTTTCTTCTGCAATTATATTAGCAAATGACAGTTTTCAGAGTAGCAGCCGTGTTAGTCTGTATTCGCAAAAAGAAAAGGAGTACTTGTGGCACCTTAGAGACTAACACATTTATTTGAGCATAAGCTTTCATGAGCTACAGCTCACTTCATCGGATGCTGTAGCTCACGAAAGCTTATGCTCAAATAAATGTGTTAGTCTCTAAGGTGCCACAAGTACTCCTTTTCTATTAGCAAATGATTGATTTATAAATGCTCGATCCCTGGTTCTAGTACTGATTCAGCAAATCACTTAAATACATGCTTAAACTTAAGCGCATGGATTGTCTGATGAATCAGGGCCTTAATTAGCACCATTCAAGGGCCACTCATTTAAATTCACTTGGGGTCTGGGGTGAGCAAGATATGCAGCTAGATTGCAGTACTTCTAGGGTTGAATTAGACCGCACTTTTCGAACCTTCATTTTCAGCGTAGGTCTTGTCTCCACACAAGAATTGCCCTGATTTAACTAATTTAAAAAATCAATGTAAATTAATGCAAGCTTTTATGTGGACACACTTACTGGTTTAAAATTGGTGTAGCATGTGCCTGCAACTTTACAGTGGAGCTAAACAGATATAAGTCAATTGAAACCAGTATGAAAGTCCACACAGGGTTTTGCACTGGTTTAATGAAATTGGTTTAAAAGAACACACATCATTGCATCTTTGTGCGTGCATTGGGCCTTAGCCAGGTGGATAGTACTTGCATTTTCCTGTTCTTCAATTTCTTATTCTTAAGGGACAAACTGTGTCTGTGCTTATTTTAGTAACTCCCCAGTGGGATAGGGTCGGGGGGGAATGCATTGTTGTACAAATAAATGGAGATGTTGCAAGGCATTCAGCCTGCCCAAGGCAGTGCATGCAAATGGCCGCCAGGAATACATGCTGTTGGGTGTTCATTACACCAGCTGATGAACCCTAGAGAGTTTGCAGCCAGTCATGGAGTGGGGGCTATTCCAACAGCCTGGTAGGCCATGCAGTGGTGGTACTGGCGGATGCTTCTGGGTGCACTAGTCTCTCCTCTCCACTAAGGACTCTGGGCAGTGCTGGTGTCAGCCTTCTGCCTCAGGGGAACACTTAAGTCCCATTTTCAAATGTGAAAGTTAATGGAACTTTGGCTTCTCTGGGTCAAATTTCCAAAGGTATTTAAACACTCAAAGATGCAGATAGCCGCTGAGTGGGATTTTCAAAAACACCTGGAACCCAGCTCTTTAAAAATACATATGTGTCTATCTGCCTCTTTCGGTGCCTATGTCCACCTAAGGCACCACTGAACTTTTCAAAGCCACTGTGCAGTCGCCACATAACCCTGCCGGGTCCTGAGTCTCCTAGTGTCTCTGTTTATATCTGTTGGCATTTGCAAAGCACCTGCATGTGGATGAGCTGTTCAGAACCCTAACTCAAATCAATGCTGTGGAAGCCCCAAAATGGGATTCTCAAACTATGCAGGGGAATGCCTACCTGGCCAGCATGGTCTAATCCTGAAGGCATGCTCACCTATGATCTGTCAGGCCTCGCTGTACCCCCCCCCACCCCCCGCCCCTGGCCTCATTAGGAGGGCTGGAGGCAGGCCGCCAATAGATGGAGGGGCAACATAGCACCCCCACAAAAGACAGCTGGGGCACGTCTGGCCTCTTTCCTCCCCAATGCACTCGTGCTGAAGCAACCAACATTGAGAACTGTCAAGGAAGGGGTTGAGTGGAATGCACAGGACCATTTTCATCCTTCTAATTTTAATCTTTGAAGTGTGCTGTTATAGTCTGGCTGTGGAACCCTGGGTAAGGAGGAGGTGTATTATATCCTTCATTATTTAATGCTGCCTTTTTCATTCAGTGCAATAATGTGTCTCAACTGATGGCCAAAACCAGAAAGCTCTAGAAATAGGGTTTAGGTTAAAGGAATCCTCCAGGAAAGAGAAACACAGAGGAGTCAGCAAAGTGTAATTTCATTAGCTGAAGCTTCAGTAAAGATAAAAAAAGGAAACACTGGTTTTAAGTATTGATTGTAGTGGGAATATTACACCACGGGATTTGCATTCCCAATTTCCGTTAAAATTAATGGGAACTGGCCATCCAAAATCTTAGGCGGCTTTGAAACTCTCAGTTAAAACCTTTAATTCCACTGTTAAACCAGACCAAAACCCAGCACACAAGCATGGCATGATTTCTGTACTGTTTGACAATGATGATTATGTCCAGCATTGGTGTCACAAAGATCCAGGGGGGAGCTGCCATTTTCAGAGTGGTGTGAATTGCTAAAACTCATTTATTGTCATTCTCAAATACAGAGATGCCTAAACCGGGGGGGAGGGAATATCGCAGCCTCCTGCATGTGTTGTATAAAGCTACATGAGTAATCTCTTCAAGAGGGAAACCTCTGTTACCCTGTTTCCTGCATAGCAGCTGCTTATTGTCAGAGCTGAATAGGGAGGGGAGCCGACCATACTGCCACAGAGGAAAGCAGGAAAATCTTACTAAGATAAACAGCAAATACGTTGTTTAGATTTGGAGGGAAGATTTAATGCTGTGGGTACAGTATGTGAAACACACTGTCACATTCTCTTTCCTTCAACTGTCTATGACTAGTACTTTAGACACTTACTTATGGGGTGATCCGGCAACCCTTATGTATGTGGCTAGGCTCAATAAAGTCAGTGGATCAAATTCAACTGTTTTCAAGTCTCCTTGGTGAAAAGCAAGTGGGGTTTGGCTTCATAGGTGCAAAATCATGTTTTGATTTCAAATAGGAGGGATGGTAAGTGGGCAGATATCTAGGCCTCATCCTCCAAAGCAGCAAGTGCTGCTGATTAAAACAAAGTAATTTCTCAGGGTGGGGAGCAGGAATTTCAGAAACGGTAAGGTTCCTAGTTTGATTTTTTTGCAACAATAATAGTTTATCTTTTCTAGCTCTGTCGATTAATCACAGTTAACTCACATGATTAACTAAAAAAAATTAATCACGATAAAAACATTAATTGTGATTAATTGCAGTTTTAATCACACTGTTAAATAGTAGAATACCAATTGCAATGTATGAAATATTTTGGATATTTTCTACATTTTAAAATGTATTGGTTTCAATTACAACACAGAATACAAAGAGTACAGTTCTCATTTTATATTATTATTTTTGATTACAAATATTTGTTCTGTAAAATGATAAACAAATGAAATAGTATTTTTCAGTTCACCTCATACAAGTACTATAGTGCAATCTCTTTATTGTGAAAGTGCAACTTACAAATGTAGATTTTTTTTGTTAGATAACTGCACTCAAAAACAAAACAATGTAAAACTTTAGATCCTACAAGTCCACTCAGTCTTACTTCTTGTTCAGCCAATCACTAAGACATACAAGTTTGTTGACATTTACAGGAGATAATGCTGCCCGCTTCTTATTTACGTCACCTGAAAGTGAGAACAGACATTCACATGGCACTTTTGTACCTGGCATTGCAAAGTATTTACATGCCAGATATGCTAAACAGTCGTGTGCCTTTTCATGCTTTGGCCACCATTCCAGAGGACATGCTTCCATGCTGATGATGCTTGTTAAAAAAATAATGTGTTAATTACTCCTTGAGGGAGAATTGTATGTCTGCCATATATATCATGTTATAGCAGCCTCGGATGATCACCCAGCACGTTATTCATTTTAAGAACACTTTCACTGCAGATTTTGAGAAAACACAAAGAAGGTACCAATGTGAGATTTCTTAAGATAGCTATAGCACTTGACCCAAAGTTTAAGAATCTGAAGTGCCTTCCAAAATCTGAGAGGGACGAGGTGTGGAGCATGCTTTCAGAAGTTTTAAAAGAGAAACACTTTGATGAGGAAACTACAGAACCCGAACCACCAAAAAAGAAAATCAACCTTCTGCTGGTGGCATCTGACTCAGATGATGAAAATAAACATGTGTCAGTCCGCACTGCTTTGGATTGTTATCAGGCAGAACCTGTCATCAGCATGGACCCATGTCCTCTGGAATGGTGGTTAAAACATGAAGGGACATATGAATCTTGAGCGCATCTGGCACGTAAATATCTTGCGATGCCGGTTACAACCATGAAAATGCCTGTTCTCGCTTTCAGGTGACATTGTAAAGAAGAAGAGGGATAGCATTATCTCCTGCAAATGTAAACAAACTTGTTTGAGTGATTGGCTTGGCAAGAAGTAGGACTGAGTGGATTTGTAGGCTCTAAAGTTTTACATTGTTTTATTTTTGAATGCAGTTTTTTAATATAATTCTATGTTTGTAAGTTCAACTTTCATGATAAAGAGATTGCACTACAGTATTTGTATTAGGTGAATTGAAAAATACTATTTCTTTTGTTTATTACAGTGCAAATATTTGTATTCAAAAATAAATATAACGTGAGCACAGTACACTTTTTATTCTGTGTTGTAATTGAAATCAATATATTTGAAAATGTACAAAACATTCAAAAATATTTAAATAAATGGTATTCTATTATTGTTTAACAGCGTGATAAATTGTGCAATTAATTGGATTTTTTTTAATTGAGCAGTTAATCACAATTAATTTTTTTAATCGCTTGACAGCCCTAATCTTTTCAAAACTTTTTTTTTTTTGGAAAAATGATAATTTTCAGCTCTAGAAAAAAAGGAGTCCCACCATGTGACTAAGCTGACTCGTCAGAATGGGGAATGCAAGCAGCCCACAGTGAATGATGAATAGGAAAGAAATTCATAAAAAATTAAAAGAAAAGTAAAATTTGCAGGAGGGGAAACAAATTTTCATGAAAATTGCCATTTTTGAAAATGGCCAACAGGCAAGAATCTCAGACCCTTCCGTTCTCACAAAGGGTGAGCATGGGGGTCTGGTTTCTGTAGAGCACTTCAGTGAAGTTCAGTGGGACTTAAATACTTGCTTAAATGCTTTGCTGAATCAGGGCCCAAATCAGGGGCAGGAGGTGAGGACTCTCAGCACCTTGCTGGATCAAGCCTGTAAACTCGAGGTTAGTCAGTGGCTGATTTCCATGAAGAGTTTTGGCCAGAGGTTCTAGCTTGGAAAATGTAATATGTAAATGCATGTAATTTCAGGCAGACATTTTAATCTTACCTGACTTTTAAAATTTTCTTGTGACATATGGTAGCTGTATTTGAATTCCCAACTTTACCTGTCTGTATGCAATTACATTATGTTTGCCTATCAGAGTCCATCATATTAAAAAAATGCAAGCCCATATCCCATAATTTTAAGTCCTGTTGTGTTGTTACAACTTTTGCCAGAGCCTCATCTCTGGATAATGAAGGGCGAAACAGTATTTTATGATACAAACGGCACACCGGGTCATTCTTACAGTCTCAAGCACAAACGAGATATTAATCATAGCGCAAGTAGATTCTAGAAACAAAATAAGAGCAGCCCCAGAACCCTGCTGATAGCTGTGCATCCTGCTAATTCACCTCAGGGAGCACGAACCTCTGAGCTCAATTAACCCTTCTTCCTGAAGCCAGCCATAAACCCTGAAGTAAACACCGTTTTCCCTCTGGCCCCTCTTTTCTATCAGTGACATAGATCATTTCTACGAGCGGGTAAAATGTAATTCCCACTTATAAATTCAGGTCCCTAATGAAGAGTCTGATAGGTCTGGTGCATGTGTGTGGGCACTTGACTCACTCTCGCATTGATTCTGTAAATCAGGATGTTTGATGGTCCTGGAGGCATCTGCTATTTCTTCTGTCTTCCGTGGCTATTTGAGTCTCCAGTGAAATTGTCTGCATACAGAACATTAGTTGTTAAATATGTACGAGAGGCTGTAAGGGTTTTTTATTATGATTATTACTACTGTTCTCCCTCCCTCCCAACCATTGTTCAGAGGCAAATTGGAAATCTGGTAATTAGGCCCTGACTCGTAGTGTAGTATTAGCGGTCCAAGCCAAAGTTCAACACCCTGAAATGAAATTTAAACCAATTAATCTGTTGGATTTTTATCGCTTGTCCGTGTTTTCTCAGCAATTCCCCCAGCACGTGGCCTTTGATCAACTCTCATACAAAAGGTAAAATGTGTGCCTGCTGCTAGCGAGATGGGGCTGACATTAACATGGCACTCATAAAACAATCAGAGCAGTGAAGCCTTCAAACAGACAGGGCATAGTAATATTTAATAAAAGCGCACACATAATCTTCAGAATTAGCATTTTGTGCCTTGCAGTACCTTTGGGAGAAGAGCTTTTATTTGTGGAGTGATCATTATTATAACAAAGAAGAGCTACCTAATAATTTCCACTTTAACTCTGCAATATGCCACAAGCATTTCTGAACCATTATGCTAAACTGTGGCAGGGTAATCATTTTATTGTCACAGTCTGAAGGAAGGAAAGTCTCCTCTACTTTGGTGTCTGGGGGGAAAAAGCAGACATACACACACATACATACACACCCAACTCCTCAGTGGAAAAAAAAAACTTTTCTCTTCTCTTTTGTTTCTTATGCGCTGAAGTTGTACATAACATCCAGTTATGGAAAGTTGTGAAAATGCACCAACACTCCAGAAAAGAAGGGGAAGATTTTTCACAAGCACCTAAGTAGCATGAGTTCCCTTGAAAGTCAATGGGATTTGTGCTCCTAAATCCCTTAAGCGTTTTTGAAAAATCTCTCTCTGAGGGTGAAATCCTTGCTCTATTGAAGGCAGTGGCAAATCTCCCAGACTTCACCCTAGATGCTTAACATCTCTCTCTGTTAATACAGATAGCAGGAGATGCACAGCAAAACACATGTCAACATTTATTTTTCTCAATGTCTTGCAAGGAATGAGAGGATCTCGTTAATGCTCATAACCACAAGCAAACTTTTATGGGTGTAAGATATGGCCATATCATCTTCAATCAGAAGTGGCAAGGTTCACATGTGCTGTTTGAGAGGTTGCAGTTAATGTGGTCTCCCGTGTTTATTCAATCCAGAGACTCTGCTTTGAGAAGATGCTGTGAACGGAGTACACTCACAGTGAATGTCTGAGTGATTTTTTTTTTTAAATGGCATCTGGCAGTGACACTTGCAAGCTCTTTTGGTTCAGGATACAGTTGGGATGTCTGCCTTTCATTATTTTAAAGTGTGTGTGCATTCACTGTTGTTTATTATGATAACTCTTACAGAAGCTTGGAATTGAATTCTGCCCTGTTTTATCAAGTGGGCATGTGTCACTACTTTACTGTTAGAGTTGGTCAAAAATTTTTCACTGACAGGTTTGCCTGATGAAGTGTGGAGTTTCGTCGAAAACAAAATTATTCACAGAAAACGTCAATTTCAGTGAACTTTTTCGGGTTTTTGATAGGAAAATTCAAAGCAAAACTTTTAATTTCAAATGAACATTTGGAACTTTCGAACTGTGAACATTTTGAAAGGACATTTTTGTTTTGATTGAAAATGTTAACATTTTTCATTTTGATATTTTGGAATGAAACTTTTTGGAACTTTTTGTTCTACAGTTCCCCCCCTCCCCCCATTTAAATGTTTTGTACTTTTGAAACCAAAGCAAATGTAGAAATATCAGAATTTTCCACAGGACATTATTCAGTTTTCTCATCCATTTTTGTAGCATTGCTGATAAGTAAATACCTCCCAGGAAGATAAATACAGTTAAAGATGCCAAATGATTAACAGATATATGTGGCACTAAGAGCTGAACCATGCCTGTCTCTGTGCTGGGGCAATAAATAGTGGGCGGGTATTGAAGTTCCAGTGAGCTGCTCCCCCATGTGTCGCTTGCGCTGTGCCGGTGCTGGATACTTTGGGAGCACTGCATTTCCTTAACTCTTCCAGTGCAGGGCTGTGACTTGTGCAGTGATGTAGATCTTTACATTTACAAACCAAATATGTTTAAAACAAAACACTGTGGGTGCATGGGGGAAGGTGGGAAGTGTCACTTGAAAGTGTATTGCCCCAAAGGGGAGAGATCCCATGGCTCCATGAACAATCAGAAATGCAACCCCACTGTAAATGGATCACATCTCCGGTGACGCACACTGTATTTCTAAAACGAGTCCCTTGTTCATTAATTTGCCCCAACCTGAGTTCAGGTCCTCGGGGTACTATATTTCCAGTGCTATTGTTGACAATTTCACTAAGGTAGTTAAATGTGTGTGCCATGTTAAATGTTCAAGAGAGAAGGTGAGGGAGGGAATATCTTTTCTTGGTCCAACTTCCTTTGGGGAGAGAGACACATTTTTGAGCTTTCATGTTCACCATTCACTGGGATTGGTCACATGCTTAAAATTACACATATGCACAAGTGCCTTGATTAATCAGGGCTCAGAGCCTCAATTTGGGAAAGCGTCTGGGCAGCTCCTTAAAGTTCCATTGATTTTGATAGGGCATAGACGTGCTTCAAGTTAAGCGGGTAACGTAAATGTTTGCCGGATCAGAGCCAAACATGTAAAACATTGTAAGGAATTCAGCGCCCTTCACTGATTTCCATGTTGAGGATACAAAAAAAAAGTTGCAAGGTAAACGTCAAGACGGTAAGGACCTGTAATTGGGTCTCGCAACTACAAAAAATACTTTACGTTCATTTTAAAGATGAACTGAATCTGTAATTGTGAAGGCTGCATACTCTTTCAGTTAATGATGTAGGGTCTCAAATAGTTTTTATGCCTGGAGTGGTTTTTTTTTTTTTGAAGTTTGTCTTCTAGTCCTTAAGAGGAGTAGCTCCTCTTGCTGACATGTGGAGAACTGGTTATGTTTGGATTTTTATTGCAGTGTGCATACCCACCATCAACTATAAATATCAGGAATTGTGTAATTTGGAATTGATTTTAATTTTTATTGGTGAAATGATTGGATTTTGTGAAAGGGTGAGATGACATTTAGAAAAACTGGTTTAGTGGTAAATCCATTGCTGTGAGCTCACTAAAAAGGAAAGTGTTTGGTTTGGGCTTTCCAAAGTTTTTATGCAGTTTTATGCGAGAAACTTGAATCCAAATTAAACATATTGAAGTTACTTCTGTGTGTGTGCTGCCTTTTCATGCCTGTAATTTTAGGATGTTTCTTTTGTTAGTTCATGTAAAAGTTGAAGTGCTGCCCACTGCCAAGTTTGGAGCAATGTAATGATTTTTGGCTGGGTTTTTTTTCATGTTAGCTGGCACGCCCATCATCTTAAGTAGTGGAAAAGTTTGTGTCTGACACTTACAGCCTTTGGCAAGTGGCGACAGGGTCTGTTTGCATCCTGTGTACATCATCTGTCACTCTGGAGCTTTTCTGCATCAATATCCACAGAAACATGTCCTGCTAGTGGCGATTCAACAAGTTCCAATTCCTTCCTTATTCCCGTCCCCTTGCCCGCCCACCTTCCCAGTTGGCTCAAAGGAGGGGTCTTGTTGGGTGCATCAATTCAACTCCTACCATCTGGCACTTACCTAATGAATAACATTAATACGTAGTGCTTTTTTAGCGCTTTGTGTTAAAAGTGATTTAAAGCACACTGCCTGCCACGGTCTCTTTTATTTTCTTGTTTTATTTACTTCCTTTAGGTTTAGACCAAAAAAATACCCGCACACAAGTTCTGAGCACCATGGCAATTATTTCAAATGACTAAACCAGGGGTCTCAAACTCAAATGACCATGAGGGCCACATGAGGACTAGTACCTTGGCCTGAAGGCCACACTACTGACCACCCCACCCCATACTGTCCCTGCCCTGCTCCCACTCCACCCCTTCCGTGAGGCTCTGCCCCTGCCCCGCCTCTTCCAACCCCTTCCCTGAAATCCCCACCCCAATTCTGCCCCCTCCCTGTCCTCAGGGAGTGCAGGAGGGGTGCAGGGTGTGGCAGGTAGCTCAGGGAAGGGGGTTGGGGTACAGGAGGGGTGCGGGGTGCAGCAGGGGGCTCAGGGCAGGGGGTTGGGGTGTAGGAGGTGTGCGGGATGTGGCAGGCGACTCAGAGCAGGGGGTCGGAGTGCGGGGTGCAGCAAGGGGATCAGGGCAGGGGGTCGGGGTGCAGGAGGAGTGCAGCAAGGGGCTCAGGGCAGGGGGTTCAACTGCAGGAGGGTTCGGGGGGTGGGTCCGGCCTGGCACGCACCGGGGGCAGGGCAGGCTTCCTGCCTGCCTGCCTGCCTGCCCTGCCCCCTTGCCGCTCTGGGAAGCGGCCAGGACCTGGGTGGGGGGCACAGGGGTCTGTATGTTGCCCTGGCCGCGCCTCCAGGTACCTCCCCCGATGTTCCCATTGGCGGGGAATGGGGAACCGCGGCCAATGGGAAGTTCGGGGGAGGTACCTGGAGGAACGGACAGGGCAACACGCAGACCCCTGTGCCCCCCCCCCACCAGGTCCCGGCCGCTTCCCAGAGTGGCAAGGGGGGGCAGGCAGGCGGGGAGCCTGCCCTGCCCCCGATGTGCACTGGGCTGGAGCCGCGCTAGGTAAATGCTGGGGGGGGAATAGGGGGACCAAGAGGAGCTGGCAGGCCGCAGGAAATAGCCCCACGGGCCACCACGTGTTTGAGACCCCTGGAATAAACCAAACAGGCAGTTCAATCTGCCCAGCCTTTCTACTAACATACAGTCCATGATCAACTGCTAATGACCTCCCCATAAATTGGCCTACACCTGCAGATTGAGGACCCCATTCTCAGTGAAGCTATGCCAGTAGACGTAGGGGTGAAATCCTGGCCTCAATGAGCAAAACTCCCATTTGACTTCAGTAGGGCCAGAATTTCACCCCAATTGAGGACCTGGCCTATCATTTATTTCTAATACAGACCTCTTTTGTAAAACTTATACTTATTGATGGGTTGGTTTTTTAAACAATTCCTCTTGTATAGCTGTTCAAGGAATAGGCACAAGTGAAATATTGTGCACAAATATAATGTAAGGATTGGGTCCTCCATTCTTTGTCCACATAGGGCCTTAGATGGGAGTACTGGGTGGTATGCAGGATCAAGTCCTACACTGCTCTCCGTCTGTGCCCATATCTCTAATATCTCTGCCCACGTCTGGCTCTTGAGAGTCTGCTACTGCAGGCAAATTGGCAAACGGCCACTCCATCAGCCTGCACTGACACAGTTAACTGAGGGCCTGTTTCTCCTCTGGTTTGCATTGTTTTTACAGCAGCATAACGCCATTGGATTCAGGCCAGTTAACTCCTGATTTACTCCAGTGTAAGTGCAGAGAATCAGGCTATAAATATTTTGCTGCCCTATTCTGCCTTCGTGCAGTGCTCAGCTCACTTGTGACTCTAAAGTCCTAAAACCTACAGGGTGCTGTGACATACAGGTCTAGCCCTGAGTGCTGACAGCTTTAACTTTGACTGCCCTCTCATCACCCTCACGAAAGGTACTTAGCATATATCGTGCAGGAAAGGCAATATGTGAGAGTCGAGGTTTGCTGTGCACACGTGGCAGGGGACTTCTTCCATCTGAAAGTGCATTGCACATCTTTCTTAATTGCACAATTTTTGACCTGGTAGCAGATATTTATTTTGACAATTGCTGTAGTATTGCAGTGCGGCAGGGTAGTTTGACATTGGAACAACACGGATCTTGTTGCAGAAGAATTTAAGTAATATAGTTGTATGTCCTTTTTTATTTAACTAACATTTTCCGTAGTATTTATGGTTAGTTCATATATTGTAATGGACAATAAAGGTAGCCAGATTATCTTTTTGTTGAATCAAGTACTCAGCATTTAAATATACACTAACTATCGGAATTTGTTCCTTTTTACCGTCGGTCTGTGTCTATCATGCTGTGAGTTTCTTCGCCTAGGCTAAAAAAATGTTTATTGTCTTGATAGAAGCACAAAGACAAAAATTAATGGGGAAAAAAAAATCTCCTCTCCAAAGACCTAACTGGGGACACATGCACAAGTAAGGAAGAATGAGCTTTCTGAAATCTTCATGTTAGTGGGGGGAAGGGAGGGAATGAAATCTCCCTCGGCCCCCCCCCCAAGTTGTCTGTCATTAAAATCCAGTTCTAATAGCAAATACTTCTCTTTTTCATGTGTGTTGAAAAGCAGCTACACCATGTATCAAAGCTATCAGCCCGAGTGAAGGATGGACTACAGGAGGTGCCACTGTCATCATCATAGGAGACAATTTCTTTGATGGGTTACAGGTCATATTCGGCACCATGCTGGTCTGGAGTGAGGTAGGTGTTGTCTGAACGTTAATGTCTAATAGCTTTGTCTAATTTATAGTAGGCCTGTCTTTCTTCTGGGCCCAAAGCTAAATCAGCTACAAAGGTTTAGATGTGAATTCCTTCTTTTGCTCCTCCAATTCTGTGCAAACAGGACCAAATTTGCAAGTGGCACAAATCCAGTGTAGCCAGTGGAGTTGCACCTGCTAACATCAGAGCTGAATTTAGCCCAATGGCTTTTATTTCAGGGAGGAGTAAAGGATAAGCTCTCGTCTCTGTGAAGGATTCTGCATTTAACATGACCGTGGTCCAGGGCCCAATGAAATAAAAATGTGCGAGATCTTGATTTTTCAGAGGTGCTATGTCCTGGAAGCGCTCATTTGCTTCAGCGGTGGGTACAGAAGCCCAAAACCTCAGAATAGCAGGTCCTAAATTCTAGTTATTTTGTTCTAAGCATCAACTGGAGAATTTTCATTTGATATACTGAACTGAACCCACTGTGGGAAAGTATCCCACCAACCGGAGTCCTTCATGCTTCAAAGTGAGACTTTCTTCTCTCTCATTTCTGGTTTTTTTACTCTATTCCATTGCTCATTTTTCTTAATTTCCTTCTCCATCTCTTCTCTCATATTATGGGGTTTTAATTCTGTTGTTTCCCAAACACCAGTGAAACATTACATCACAAGAGATATCAACAGAACTATCCTCCTGTAACATACAGGCCCACAGAAATCCATGCAAAACTCCCACTGGTTCTCTGGCACCAGGATACTTCCGACAGAATGATTTAGATATTGCATTCATGAGGCCTTAAAGGCAGTGTTGGAAGTTTTACCTCGATTCGATATTTATGTGACTTTAGTACTGCAGTAAACCTCCTAATGTTAGCTACAAGCCAGCGTTACTGAATTAATTATATAAATACACACCCAGTGACATTTAGATCATGGCACGATAGTCAAGGTTCCTTAGTAATCAGGTGCAGAGTTGCCTTTTGTGATTCCTAAACTAAACAGGATTAAGTCAAAAAAGCTTGAAAGAGAGGCTTGTCTCCCCCCCCCCCCCTTTCTTTTTAATGCCCAGGACTGTACATTTTAAATATTAAATCAGTCCTATAATTTGCTTCAGATATTACCCTTTTACCCCGGATGAATCTGCTACACATTTGGGAGCAATTTCCATAGGAAGGGTGCCCTCTACAATTTGCAGTGGACTTCACTTCTCTCTCTCTCATTCCCCCTTCATGGAAGACCAATGCAGATGGATGAAAGGGTATTATTACAAAGCAGATGTAATAAATGGGGTCTATTTTGAAGCCCTTATGTAGACCAAGCTCCCCACTGACTTCAGTGGGGGCTTTGCTTGTATGAGGATCTGCAGGAATGGAGCCATTATAGTTAAAGACTTTTAATGGGAAAGGTGAAGAGTTAGGAAGGGAAGAGGGTGTAGAGGCTGCAGCAGGAAATGTACCTAAGATTGGCTTTTCCATTTTAAACTCCAGTTCTAGTGATTAATAAAGGTAATTGGTTGGTAGCTTCAGAGATTGCCAGGTTGAAAGCTGGTGAATCAATTGTTATTATGGATGGTGGAAAGGCCTTGTCATCAACTCAGACTATGGGAAAATTCAGATGGAAAGGAGTTAGTTTGTTTCTTTGTGAATCTTAGAGAGTGGGTTGTAATTGGGCTTAGAATGGAAATTGTCATACAGCCTTCACTATAAAATTGTTACTGCAGTTCTGTAACCTAGAAATGGAATATGAAATCCCAAAGGGAAAAGATATGACTGCGGAAAGAACCAGGAGTCCATTAAAAGCGAACCTGAAAATGCGTGAAGGTAGCTGAATGATCTCTAAATAATTCAAACTACACACAGTATCCACATACACAAGACAGGATAAGCCAGCCATTATATTTTCTCCTTTCGAAACATGTCCATTGGATTTTCAGTACCCAAAGTAAATGTAGCTATCCAGTACGAGGAAGGAATGAAGCTCTTCAGATTTTTGTATTTCATTTGCAAGCGCAAAACTCAGAGCAGGCTTGTCAGACGTTTTGCAAATGTGAGGCTACCTTTGAGCAAACCTGGTTGGATTTATGATTTTATTTTCAAAACCATATGAAACGTTTAGTTTCTCATGATTTTGCCATAGAACCAAGTGAAGCTTGGTAGTTTTTGACCAAGCTGTACGAAACCCAAAGCAATACTTGAGTTCTGGGAGGAAAGCAAACCCATGCGTATGGAAACCCAAGAAATTAGACCCAGTCCTACAAACAGTCCATTCACTGTGCTCTCCTTGGCAGCATTAGGAGTTCTGATTGCAGTGGACTTAAGGGACTAGGACAAATGTTTGGACTAAGCACAATTTTGCAGAGCTCTGCTAACCACTAAAATACCTCGAACACCAGTAAGCTCTTCTCAAGTTTAATATGGGATACACGTGCAACTTTATTTACATGGACTATACTGGCATAGAAAAAGTAGGTAGGGCTCCAGCCTTGGTCTCAAGACACCTGGGTCCAATTTCTTGCTCTGCCTTCCTGCGTGACCTTGGGCACATCACTTAGGGTCAGATTTTTTAAGGTATTTAAGCACCCAACTCACATTGATTTCAGTGGGGCTCTTTGTGTCTCTGGGCTTCAGTTCCCCATCTGTGATATGGGGTAGCAACACTGCTGTACCTCCCAGGGGTGCTATCAGGATAAATAAACATTAAAGATTGTAGGGTGCTTAGATAGTATTGTAATGGGGACAATGTAAGTACCTAAGATAGATAGATATTTCCAGTACAATTCCCATCACATGTCAGAAGCAAGGTAAAAAGAAAAAAGTTAATTTAAATTTTTTTTATTGCTGTCAAGCTGTATTTGTTATAAATAATTTGGAATGTAAATAATATAGGTTTAATTTATTTTACATGTATTCAAGGTTTGCAATTGAAATATTCAGAGACTTGAAATGGAGTTGATTATGTTAAAGAAGCAGATTTAAAATGATTTCCTGAAACACATATTTATTATTTAAAGCTATATTTTAGTTGTAAACACTCTAACATAATTACAACCTTTCCCAGATAGAGGAGAGCTAAATAAAAACTTAATTTGTCACATTAATTTTGTGCAGAAATGCAGATACCGTAAGCCACTGAGTTCAGTTCATCTTTAACTCTCATCGTACTTTAAAAATATCACATTTTAAAATCATTTTCATAAAGAATAGTGAAATGGGCTATCTAATACCTTTCTCCATGTGACTTCTGAAACTGACAAACTATTTTGATATAGGTTTCAGAGTAGCAGCCGTGTTAGTCTGTATTCGCAAAAAGAAAAGGAGGACTTGTGGCACCTTAGAGACTAACAAATTTATTTGAGCATAAGCTTTCATGAGCTATAGCTCACTTCATCAGATGTAGCTCACAAAAGCTTATGCGCAAATAAATTTGCTAGTCTCTAAGGTGCCACAAGTCCTCCTTTTATTTTGGTATAGTTTGCGCACATTGGAACTGGGCAAATGACTCACAACAAACAATCGATTCAACAAACTTCATCTCTTTCTGTTTGAGAACAGTCTTGAACAGACTGATTTGTTCCTCAGAATTTGTTCCTCAGTGAATGTTCTTGGTTTGTGAATTGTTGTGAGTATTCCACATCCGAGCTGCTGATTAGATGCGTGGGAGTTTCTGGCCCCTGATTGGAGGAGTTTAACTCTTGGAATCAGGTTTCAGGGCAAATACTCGTGATTATGAATTCAAAATTAGTTTCTCATCAATATTGTGCAATATTTTCTTTAAAATTGATTGTTTCATTGAACATTCTCCTGCCCGGGAACATTCCTGCATCTCCACAGAGTCAGCTGGAAATGTGCTTTTTACTTTTATCCTGAGAAAAGATGGAAAACCCCGATATATCAGCTCCGCTACCCTTGCACAGCACAGAAGCTGGGATTGATTTTTATGCTGCTGAATCAAATTCTATGGCCAAGATTTCCAAAGCTGACTATTAATTTTGGACACCTCAATTTTGGAGGGCCCAGTTTGGGACCCTTTAATGGAGCCTGGTTTTGAAAAAGTGCTGGGGCTTTCGCCCTCTAAGTATCGGGGCTCTTTAAAGCGTCTGAGGCTGGGCACCCAAAATCACTTAGGAAAATTAGGCCTATACCTCTGTGCAGACCCTTTCAGGCTCAAGGCTGCTTCTGTTGGAAACAGCAAAACTCCTACTAACTTAAGTGGGTCCAAGATTTTGGTTTTTTGTCCTCACTTCTGTTTTAATGGCCCTCTTTATACAGAATCCAAACTAAATTTCTGACCAATTGTAATCCCTTCTGTAACCACAAACCAGTGCTCACAGAGGCAAAAATAGACTAGTGACTAAACGTAACACCATCTTAACTTTATATAATGCCATTTTTTTCTTTTAAGAAAATAACTGGGCAGTCTCCGTAGTGTGAAATGATGTTGCATCACACAAGAATGTCTAGAATATATTAGCAAACCAAAAAAAAAAAAAAAAAAAGAAAGAAAAGAGGCTTGTTGCACAAATACAAATCCGAATATGTGTTGGATTTTAAAGCACAAATACCTCCCTCTCTTTTGAAGACCTCTGTATCTGTGGTTTTAATCCTATCCATTCTGGGTCCCAACTGACTGAGGAGAGATGATATAAAATAGCCGATGCAGATGCCAGAAAATTAGCCCAGTTTAGTTAAATATCCCAGGAGAGAGGGGCCCAGTGCTAAGTTGATGTCCAGATCCCGATCAGACTTGCCCCGAAGTTTGGGGAAGGTGGAAGTTTAATGTGGGGTTTGGGTTTAATCTCTGAATCACAGAGACTGCATCTTGGCATATCTCTATTCTGTTTTATAAACAAGCGTGCTCGACATCGGTCTGCAAGAGGTCACAACCACCAAGAGTGCTTAATGCTGGGTGACATGTCAGGGATTGTCCTATCACTGCATCTAGACTCTGCAGTGCCTGTCTGAGATCAGGGCCCTACTGTAGATACATATAGACATCCCCTGTCCTGAAGATCACACAAGGTAAAGAGACTAGACTAGGAGGAGTGGGAGGGGACCTGAAGCAGGGGCAGAGAGGCGAAGTGACTTGCCCAGTAGGTCATTGGCGTTATGGCATAGCTAGTAGAACCCGGGGATGACCTGGCCAGTTTTGCTGTTGATTTGAACAGACTCAGGGTTTCACACTAGATCTCCTGAGTCCCAGTCCGGGGCCTTATCCACTGGATCACAATGCCTGTCATCATGCTGTCTCTCATCATGTGTGACTACTGTGAGGTGTTTGTCCCACTGAAGTCAATGGAACCACTCAGGGTAGTAAAAGTTCCTGGCATGGACCAGACCCTTAGATTGCGAGTTGGATTCATAGAGCTAGGCAGCGAATTTGTAAGTGCCATGGAATTCAGTTCTCCCTTCAGTTCCTATATGGTGATCAGTATCCCTAAGGGCAGTGAAAGGAATCTAACCGGATCATTTACGTTTCTGATCCTTGAATGCAGCCTCTCTGAGGCAGAGACTCCCTCCTTTGTTACTTGTCTGTACTGTACCTAGCACGGTGGGGCTCTGGTTTTGCCTGGCGTTCATAGGTGCAGTTGTGTTATAAGTAACAATTAATAATAATCCCGAGAAGGCAGTTTATTGAACCTTTCCCTAGACACTAAAGACAATCCCTGACATGTCACCCAGCATTAAGCACTCTTGGTGGTTGTGACCTCTTGCAGACCGATGTCGAGCACGCTTGTTTATAAAACAGAATTACTTGATCCCTTTTCCTACCCACCAAGGTCTGAATTAGACACGAACAAAATATAACCCAGGCATCCTGGAACATAGGACTTTAGGCATAAGGTTCACCCTTTGAGAATGTGTGGGTGACAGTGTTGTATATAGAAAAGGAGTACTTGTGGCACCTTAGAGACTAACAAATTTATTTGAGCATAAGCTTTCGTGAAGTACATGCATCCGATGAAGTGAGCTGTAGCTCACGAAAGCTTATGCTCAAATAAATTGGTTAGTCTCTAAGGAGCCACAAGTACTCCTTTTCTTTTTTGCAAATACAGACTAACATGGCTGCTACTCTGAGTGTTGTATATGTGTGGCTTTAAACACAGCTAAACATACTTACTTCAGAGGACAAAGGAGAACCAAACTGTTTGTTTGTAAAGAACCAAACAGCAAACTTGCTGAACTCTTCCCATCTCTCACTATGTAACAATGTGCCATAAATAGGTCAGACACTTCTTGGGAACCAGGGAAGAGGTCTTGGAAAATGCCACAAGCTATATTTAAAGACCACAAAAGTGGTGACAGACCAGTAAATGCTGAGAAATTCTAAGCTGTGGGTAGCCTTTGTCTCTTCAGATCAAGCCATCCTGGAGGGGAAAAGGCACAGAATGATGTGATGGTGGGTAGCACATCAGTCTTTAAAGTCCTTGGCTATTTTTCTAAAAGATGTCTTAGACATGGCACAACCAGCATAGGGCAAGCTGTAATAGCTAATGAGCCTGACTTGGCACTGCCGAGCCCCCTGGGTAATCAGTTACATCACTTCAAGATGAGGGTGAGAGGCTCCCAAATCAAATTGGTAGCTTGCTGTGTACTCAGTTGGTACAGAGGTGAGTGCTGGCAGACTCAGAGCTAGCATGTTTCAATGTTTGGAATGGCACATGTTCTCCAGTGACTCTGAAGGCCTAGTGCACTTCACATTCAATCTTTATGTGCTGTATTGCAATGGTCCTTGTTCAGACACTTAAAACTGATACGGCTGACATTTTTGGGGTTGGGAAGGATTTTTCCCCCAGGCCAGATAGGCAAAAAAAAAAAAAAAAACAAGGCCCCTGCCATTGTCTGCACCCTGGGGCATGGATTGTTTGCTAGAATCATCGGGGAATATCTCACTAAATCAAATCCCTGCCCTAGCAGGGGCTTCAGGCAGTGGTGCACCTTGGGTGCGTCTCTGCCTGTGGCACACAGTCATTTAGTTCTCTGAAGACTGAAATATTTTATTCTAATCCAGGTTATTGGGCTCAATGCAGGGGTAACAGGGTGGAGATTAGTAGCCCATGATGTGCAGGAAGTCAGAACTGATGATCTGGTTGGTTCTTCTGGTCTTAAACTCTGTGGCTTTGTGACTCTATTTAACACATCCATCATCTTATTGTAAAGTATACTTGTTGGTGCGAGGACTTGAACTTGGTATTGCCACGATCCCTGCGCATAAAAACTGCATCCTTTGAATGCTAGGTGCACTCATTGCATTAAGGCAGGCTTAATTTTCCCACTAGGAAGCATGTGCCTGCCATGTATGAAAACAGAGATAATGTTGTTTTGGCAGGTAAGGAGAACGCTTGTAAATATTGGTGTCACTGGCTTTCATATGGGTTACATCAAGTCTGTATTCAAACATTGACAGGTTAATTACACGTTTCAAAGCTTTGTTTACTGAGCTCTAGGAAGAAAGTGTTGTTAGAGAAGAATTCTGCATCTAACTGTGCTTTTTTTTTCCCCTCTCCCAATGGTTTCTTCTAGCTGATTACCCCTCATGCAATTCGAGTTCAGACACCTCCCCGACATATCCCTGGTGTGGTAGAAGTCACATTGTCCTACAAGTCTAAGCAGTTCTGTAAGGGAACACCTGGAAGATTCATTTACACAGGTAAGCGTGCGTTCGTATTGGCTACAACATGCACAGCTAGGGCATCGGGCTCTCAGCCACTCTATGGGATGCTGCTGTCATTCCTTAAAAGCTGCGCTGAGTTTGCAGTTGTGGCTGAGTATATTTGCCTCTATCTCCTCCTGGAAGGGGGAATGAAAGGAGGAGAAGACTCAGGATAGAAGCAGGTACATGGGTATCATGGTGACAAGCCCTGTATCCATGCCTAGATAGACAAACAGGGAGAGCGTGAGGGCCAAAACATCAAAAGGCACGTAGAGCATCCCACCCAGGAGTCTGTCTACACTACAGAGAGACCTCTATTAAACGCAAGCAGCCTGTGATATCCTCATCTGATGCAGGGACAGCAGCACATCCGTCATATCCAGGCCTCAGCGATTTCCCAAGCAGAAGCATGTTGGCCTGCTCACAGCTACAATGCTGCACTATTGTGTTTATCTCTGCATTCTAGGAGGTCTGGGCAGCCGCCCCATGCTGCCTCAGCGGCTGTTGCCAGGGTTAGAGATCGGAGGTGCACTGGTGCTGAGCTGTATTGCATTTTGGGATATTCCTCCCTCCAGCGTCTCTGAGTGGGAGATGGGTGGAGCTGGTTTTAAAGACACTGCCAGGAGGTCCCATACAGTTAGGAACCTTATTAACCCATAACGTGCGTGGATAAGAACTATCCTTAAAATAGTTCAGGCGATAAAATAGCTACTGACTTTATAAAAAGTGTAGTGTCGATCCCATAGGACCCAGCTGCACTACAAAAAATAATGTCATTGGACCAGCTTCCACCATGCTTGTCCCTAAATATGGTTAGAGTCTGCCTAGACCTACAGTGTAGATTGTGCTACATGTTCTTTAACTGTGTTCCTGAGTTGTGGCAAAGACTTAGCCAGTATAGATCCCTTCTCCCTTCCTGTTATCTCCCTGAACATTACGTATAAGGTATATTCTAAAAGCTCGTGGCTATGAGACACATTTCAAGCACACTAAGGCCCAGATATTGCTCTTGATATGTGCCAAAGGACTAGGGTGACCAGATGTCCCGATTTTATAGGGACAGTCTAGATTTTTGGGTCTTTTTCTTATATAGGCTCCTGTTATCCCCCACCCCCATCACAATTTTTCACATTTGCTGTCTGGTCACCCTACCAAGGGCGTCTATCTGAGCTGCCGTAGGGATAGAGGGCAGAATATGGGCTTTTGTGTACCAGCTGGATAGGCTAGCTTTGGTGTGGTTTCATCAACACAGAATGAGTTGCTTAAAGATGCTCGACAAAGATCTGTTGTTGTTCCCCCTCACCCTCTCAGAATTGGGCTTGTCATTTGCTTCTTTATGATGGATAAAGAAGGCCTGTCAGTGTTCCAGTGTGGTCTTTCCTGCAAAGCTGCAGACACCAGTTGGGTGTCTCAGAGCTGGTTTATTGTGAGTGCTAGCACTTTAAAAGAATGAGTAGGAGGCTCGAATCTTTAACAAACATAAAGCTGATTAAGCCTGGACGTTAATAAATGTTAACAAGAGCAGAAGAGAAACAAGGGGCCAGACTGCCAGTTGGTGTAAACTAGCTATTTCGGTTTATACCTGCTGAGGATCTGACCCAGAGTTTTAAACAGTTTGACTGAAAATCCTTCTCCCTCTCAATTTTCATTCTCATGATTGTCAAGATGCCATCATTTCACAAGTTCTTCAGTCATCAAAGACTATTTCTTGAGTAGATGAGGCCCACAATGCAGATGCAAACAAATAAAAAGCAGCAGGAAACCACCTCCCCAATTTTTCTCTGGGAGAGAATTTTCAGGTCTTCGTTATAAAACACAAAGAAGGGCTTAAGCTTGATTTTCTTTAACTTTTCACATCTTTGTTTGCAGTGTTGTAACCATGTTGTTTCCAAGATATTAGAGAGACAAGGTGGGTGAGGTCATATCTTTTATTGGACAACTTCTGTTGGTGAAAGAGACAAGCCTTCAAGCTACACAGAGCTCTTCTTCAGGCCTGGGAAAGGTAACCAACCTTGCATTTAGTTGTGACACAGTGAGCACCTTTCCCAGTCTGGAAGAATAGCTCTGTGTAGCTTGAAAGCTTGTCCCCTTCACCAAGAGAAGTTGGTTCAATAAAAGATATTCCCTCACCCACCTTGTCCCTCTGCCTTTAATAATGTCATTCCAGCAGAAAAGAGGCATATTTTGGCCTTTCTGTACAAAAGCAGATAACTGCCTGATATGATGCTAAATTGTTCCAAGTTTTAAGAACGTTTCCTTATATTTTATTGTTTTATTTGTGCCGTGTTCAGGTTAACATTTAAAATACTTTATTTTCATTCAATAAATGAAGGAGATGGAAAACTAAGCAAAACTGAAGACTCTGTTTATTGTACAGATGTAATAAAAATGTGATAAATTCTATTTTGACTGACCTTTTACCTCACACAGTCTTCCTTTCTGTGCCCCTTTATTGACACTTGAACTGAAACTTGGCTTCCTTTTTAAAAAAGGAAAACCCTTCTCTAAGAAAGAAAAACGTTAAACTAAAATAAAAACAATTAATGCATTCTGACCTTCAGAAATGCCTTGCAGCCCTTTAAACAAAATACAGGTTCAATGTATGCCTGCCGATTAGTTAAAGTTAATTGAAAATTATAGGATTGACCCAAGAGGAAAATTTTGTTTGCTCTCCAATCACTTTTACAAATTAAGGAAAATTACCACAATTTTGTTGAGCTAAGGTTTCACACTGAGTTCACGAAATTAGCTCAGCCATCCCAAGAAAGTCAGCACTTTGTTAGTGAGCAGTAGGAAAAAAAAGGTCTATGGTATGTACAAACGAAGCATAGAAAAAGCTATGATGCTTTATAGAACTAGGCCAAGTGTTTCTAATTAGGATTATTGGTTCATTGTAAGTTTTGAAGAACAATCAAACTAGCAGATTAGCTGTTTTTTTAAAGCTAGAATTTCTTGCCATTTACTTTTCCCATGAGAACTTGTTTTAACTCCCACATAGCACTATTTTTTTATTTTATTTTTTACAAGACTCATTATGGGCCTACAGGAAATGGACCAATTGGAAGTTCTGATACTGTAACATTCCACAGCATCATTCCAATAGATGGGAGTTTTTCACAATGTTCTTCAGTGAACTCAGTGTTCTGGAACATATTACAAAACCACAGAGGCCAAATGTTTTCTCAGAGGAGTATGGCCTCTGTTTTTGGCCAAAAACATTTCGGCATCACTTGCTGCTCTTAAGAACAAAAAAAACCGGGAGAGAAGGAAAGAAGTGGCAGAAAGAAAAGGAAAGAAATGGGGGTTTGTGGGCAGTATGGGAATTAATCGGGCATGGCTTCCTTTCTAGTGAGAATGTCCCTGCACCTTATGGCCTTATTTTGTGGTCAGCTCTCCTTTAAAAGAAATTATTTTGAATCAGTGTTCAACAAAATATCCTCTCAAGCCACCTGGCTATAGACTGCTTTTTTCCCCTTACTGTTAAGTGCTTAAGATTTCAGAAGAAAATACCAAGTGACCTATTAATTTTAGCCTTCCCACCCTCTTTAACTACAAACAACTTAGTAACTTGATCTCTGAGTCCATGTGCCATCTAGGAATCAAGGTCACATACATATGAAGAAATCCTAGCTTTTAAAAGTATTTCAGAAAGAATGAAACCCATGTTGACTGTGCTTATAGGGAAATGCCCTTCTTTATGTTCTATCTGTAAAGAGTGTCAGAAGCAGACACTTAAAAGAGCAATTATTGCTTAGATTTCAGGGTTTGAAGTTCCCAGAAAGATATTGTTTATTAGGAATCGATTTGTAGAAAATACAAAAGCTCACACATTTTACAAATAAACCATCAGCTTCTAAATAACTTTTTATATCCACTCCATACAGAGGAAAATCCTGACCAATTAACAAATCGAGGAACTGATTCTATGACTCATATAGCGCCTTCTCTCTATAGAGCTTTCAATGCACTTTGCAAACATTAATAAATTCAGTCTCATGTCACATGTTATAAGTCAGGCAGGTATCTTTATCCCCATTTTACAAGTGGCAAACTGAGGGTCAGGCAGAATCAAATCAAGGACCCAAAGCCCTCTGTAATTTGCAAGATAACTCAGGAAGTATGTGGGTGAGGATGAAAATTGATACTAATTGGTGATATACAGATGGGCCTATGATTTCTTCCTTTTTTTTTTTTTGCATTAAAAATGTATGCATCACAGGCAGTGTGCTTTTCACAGATGGATTGCTCAATGAATGGTGCTACTAATCCTTATGATTTACACATACAGAGACTTTACTAGAATTCCATGGGTGTAAATGAAAGCAGAAATTCACTCATTGCATACAGTAAAGGGCACATGGAAGGCCCATAACAATTAATTCTTCTTTGAGTGCTTGCTTATGTTCATTCCATATTAGGTGTGTGTGCTCACCATATGCACTGATGCCGGAAGTTTTTCCCTCAGCAGTATCTGTAGGGGACCGGCTCTAGCGTCCCCTGGAGTGGCACCCGCATGGTGCGGTATAAGGGAGCCGCCTTTTCCTCCCACCCTCAGTTCCTTCTTGCCACCAGTGATGGTGCTGGAACATCTGCTGCTTCTGTTAGCGTTATTTTGTTTTCTGTTCTTGTGAACTGTAATATAATTATATATTGTTAGTAGTTTTCTAGTTACCCTTAGTGGTAGTTCTCAACTTTTCGTTAGTCCCAAACGGGTCTCAGCCAGGAGACGGGGAATGCCCCCGTCCCCAGGCTTTAAGCCCTGCGATTGCTGCAAATGGTATATGCCCATCAGCGATCCACATACCAGCTGCCGAAGGTGCTTAGGCGAAGGGCACATAAGTGACAAGTGCCGTATCTGCAAGTCCTTCAAACCTAGGATGAAGAAGGAGCGCGCTATCCGTCTAAGAGCGTCCTAATGGAGTCGACACTCACTGTGGCACCGGAGCAGCAGTCCAACTCCACACTGAGCACCGCGGCCTCTGTGCGCAGTGCTCCCCTGGCGCCGTCCACGAGCTGGCACTGGTTCCCCTCCACGGCTCCGGGGAAGAAGCCAAAAAAGATTGGGAGGGGAAGATCTCCTACTTCCCATAAGGGAAAGGACAGGGCTGGGCCGCTCAAGTCGAGTGGTGCAGCCCATCCCAGGCCTCACCTGTGACCAGTGGTGAGCAGGAGCCAGTTCACACAGGTTCATGTAAACCGGTGGTTACATTTGGAAGCAGTTTTAGAACCGGTTGTTAATCCGCTCCCTGCCGGGGGCGCTGAAGCTTCAATGGCCTCCGGCTGGGAAGTGATGTAATTCCTCTGCCGGCCGCCAGGGGCGCTGCACTGCGGGAGCCACATGGGCTGCCGCTGGCCCTGGGCACGAGCCCTGGTGCTGCTGCTCCCCTGGCCCTGGGGCTCCCGCCCTGCCTGGTGGGTCCCCGGCTGCTCTGCTGGGCCAGGGCTGCGTCCTGCTGCTCGGGCTGCTCCGAGCTGCTCTCCCCGTGAGCACGCACCACCCTGTCAGCCCCTGCCCACAGCCACCCCCGCACCCCCTGCCCTGCCTCCAGCCACCCCCGCACCCCCTGCCCTGCCCGCAGCCACCCCCTGAACTCCCTGCCTGCAGCCAGCCCCTGCCTCCAGCCACCCCCGCACCCCCTGCCTGCAGCCAGCCCCCATCTCCAGCCATCTCCGCACCCAGGCCCTGCCCGCAGCCACGCCCTGAACCCCCTGCCTGCAGCAGCCCCTCCAGCCAGCCCCGCACCCCCTGCCTGCAGCCAGCCCCCATCTCCAGCCACCCCCGCACTCCCTGCCTTGCCCACAGCCACCCCCTGCCATACCCCCTGCCTGCAGCCAGCCCCTGCCATACCCCCTGCCTGCAGCCAGCCCCCGTCTCCAGCCACCTCCGCACCCCCTGCCCTGCCCACAGCCACCTCTTGCACCCCCTGCCTGCAGCCAGCCCCTGCCATACCCCCTGCCCTATATCCAGCCAACCCCTGCTGCACCCCATGCCTTGCCCACACCAGCCCCTGCCTCACCCCTGCCCTGTATCCAGCCAATCCCCACCGCACGCACCCCCTGCCCGGTCTCCAGCCAGCCCCGCACCCTCTGCCCGCAGCCAGCCCCTGCCACACCCCCTGCCCTGCCCGCACCAGCCCCGCACCCCATGTCCTGTCTCCAGCCAGCCCCGTCCCCCCACCCGCAGCCAGCCCCTGCCACACTCCCTGCCCTGCCCGCACCAGCCGCGCACCCCCTGCCCTGCCCGCACCAGCCCCGCACCCCCTGTCCTGTCTCCAGCCAGCCCCGTCCCCCCGCCCGCAGCCAGCCGCTGCCGCACCCTCTGCCCTGCCCGCACCAGCCCCGCACCCCCTGCCCTGCCCGCACCAGCCCCGCACCCCCTGTCCTGTCTCCAGCCAGCCCCGTCCCCCCGCCCGCAGCCAGCCGCTGCCGCACCCTCTGCCCTGCCCGCACCAGCCATCCTCTGCCCTGCCTGCAGCCATCCCTGCACCCCCTGCCCGCAGCCAGCCCATGCCGCACCCCCTGCCTTGTCTCCATCCAACCCCTGCCACACCACCCTGCAGCCCTGCCCGAAGCTAGCCGGCCCCACACTCCCTGTCTCCAGCTAGCCCCACACTCCCTGCCCTGCCTGCAGCCAGCCCCGCACCCCCTGCCTCCAGCTAGCCCTACCCTACGCCCCTGTCTGCATCTGGCCCCACGTCCACTGGTGCCCTGCAGTTCCCAGGGCAGTAACCCTGCACACCTGCTTCAATGAGGGGGGCAGGGAGCAGCTGGGACCCACACGTGCAAACCCTAGGGTTACCAGATAGCAAATATGAAAAATCAGGGCAGGGGATGGGGGGTAATAGGAGCCTATATAAGAAAAAGACCCCAAAATCAGGACTGTTTCTATAAAATCGGGACATCTGGTCACCCTAGCACACCCCCAGGGAATGGCGGGGACCCACACATGTGAAACAGAGCTCATTTGTAGCTCAGGCCCATCTTTTTAAAAAAGAACTTTAGGCAGGGTTAATACATGCATATTTTCCCAGACAGGTCAGGCTTTTTGGTTCTTAAATCACCGTCCAGGAGGAATTTTTAAAATTTAGGGTTTTCCCAGAAAAATACGGACGTATGGTAACTCTATTGGTACAAGAAATACATACTGGGGCACATCCTTTACATCAGAACTTTTTATAGGGAACCAGTTGTTAAGATTTGGGCAGCTCATCACTGCCTGCGACCCCAGATAGTGGTGCAGGCCCTATCCAGATTCAGGTGCCATCGACGCCTGAAGCTCTTTCAGCAGCTTGGAGATCCTGATGCTCCCAGTGCCACCCATACTCAGAGAAAATCCGCGTTGGAACCTATGTGTGTGGCCCTGCCTCAGTAGTATTGATCCCCATCGAGAGGGACATCTCGCCAGCGTTCACCTGTCTGAAGCCCTCATGCCTCAGGACTGGAGAAGCAGGCTCAGCGGAGCCCTCTTTGGTCCCCACACCAGAGGCACTGATTGAGATACTCGATGCATACCTCGCCGGTAGATTGCACAGACCCTCTGAGGAACCCGCCACCCGGCAAGAACTCCGGGACCCACCCCGACCATCTCCACAGGTCAGGTACCGATCTTGGGACCGATTGGACACACGAGACTGGTGATTGCCGGGCCGTCATCGCCTGTCTCCAAGGAGGTCGCCCTATTCAGGACAATCCTCCCAGCAACCAGCCCATTGTAGCTCCTGGTCTCATTCGATGTCCCGGTACTGGTCGAGTAGCATGAGGCGTGGATCGCTGAGTATCCGACGCAGATCTGCTGAACGCCGTCATTCCCGAAGAGCCAAACAAAGATAGTGTCGATCAGACAGGTCAGCTTTGGGACACAGCGACTGGCACCTGTTGGACAAGAGCCACCGCTCAGCCCAATCCTGGTCGCCCTGTACTGACTGCTCTGCTGGTAGCTCCGGCTCGGAGCGAGGTTCCCTGACTGCCGGACAAGCCCCGGTCCCAATGGTGCTGACTACATTATCAGCACCGAAACCTGCCCTTGGGCTCCAAGCACAGTGGCTGATACCATGGTACCCATGGAACTCCTGGGGGTTCATCCAAGCTTCCCAGCTTGCCCGATAGGTGTCAGGAGCCTCAGAGAGGCCAGCAGCCTCAGTATCCTGTCCCCCGCCGGTGCTGGAGGCTTCAGGGAGTAAGCCCCTGCAGGTCCAGAAGGACCCATTGGAGCAAGCTGCTGGACTCACCCATGGACATAGAGGTTCCGGCAGCACTGGCATCATCCTCGTCATCGCCAGATGAAGCTATCACCAGGGCCCCTCACCCAGTTCCTCAGGATGACGCCAAAGTGCACCAGGAACTTTTGAAGCAGGTCGCTTCTACCCTGGGGCTTCAGGCAGAGGAATTGGAGGAGCCCTCGGACTCTCTGTTTGATGTCCTCTGCTCCTGCCAGGGTGGCCCTACCCCTTCATGAAGGTGTTCCTAAGATCACTAATGCCCTGTCGCAGACTCCCTCTTCCTTGGCCCCTATCTCTAAAACACGAGTACTTTGTGCCAACCAAAGGGCACGAGTACTTGTACTCCCACTCTGCCCCCAATTCCCTTGTGGTTGAGGCGGTTAAGGAGAGGCAAGAACAACCCGGGGCCACCCCCAAAAATAAAGCCTCGAGGAGGCTGGATCTCTTTGGACATAAGATATATTCGTCTTCCAGCCTTCAGCTGAGAGTGGCCAACCACCAACCCCTCCTTGGCCAATATGAGTTCAATATGTGGCAAGCCATGGCCAAGTTCGAAGGGTCACTCCCCGAGGCTTCCAAGAAGGAGTTCTGGGTGATCCCCGGTAAGGGCATGACCGTGGCCAGGGCAGCCCTCAAGACAGTGTCAGATGCTGCTGATGCTGCTGCCTGCACCATGGCTTCCGCTATCTCCACACGGCGAGTCTGTTGGCTGCTCCTCTCTGGGTTATCCACCGAGGTCCAGCAGTCATTGCAGGACCTGCCCTTCGATGGCAGGGCCCTATTTGCTGAGCAAACAGACAGCAAGTTGCCTGGCCTCAAGGATTCCCACACCACTCTGAAAACCCTGGGTCTCTACATCCCAGCCCTGGCACGTAAGCAGTTCAAACCACAGCAGCCTCAGGGCCAGGGGAGTCAACCTCGGCAGGACCAGCCCCATAAACAAGCCAAGGGTTAAAAGCGCCGTCCAAGCCACACTCCTCCACCCTCTGCCCAGTTGGGCTTGACCCGTAATAAGCAGGGGGCCAAATGGTCGTTTTGAGGATGCATCTTCGGCAGCCATCCTGGTGCACATCCCTATCCAGGACATCTGTAGAGCCACAATGTGGTCCTCGGTCCACACGTTTACCGCTCATTATGCCATCACTCAGCAGGCCAGGGATGACGCTGGGTTCGGCAGAGCTGTGTTGCCATCTACACGTCCGTGAACTCTTACCCACCTCCAGGAGTACTGCTTGGGAATCACCTAATATGGAATGGACGTGAGCAAGCACTCGAAGAAGTGCAGGCTGTAACTAGTGTTCTTCGAGATGTGTTGCTCATGTCCATTCCACAACTTGCCCTCCTTCCCCACTGTCAGTGTTTCCGGCAAGAAGGAACTGAGGGTGGGGGGAGCTGGCGGTGTCCCTTATACTGCGCCATGCGGGCACCACTCCAGGGGGCACCAGAGCCGGTCCCCTATAGATACTGCTGAGGGAAAAACTTCCAGCACCTGTGTACGTGGCGAGCACACACACCTAATATGGGATGGACATGAGCAACACATCTCGAAGAACACCAGTTATGGACAAGGTAACTGTCTCCTACCAACTGCTCAGTTATTTCAATTTTGCAGCTTTTGTTCTCAAATGATCTGCTAGAGCAAAGGACTGAGAATCAGGAGTCTTGGGATTCTGTTTGTGGCTTTGTCAGAGCATCTATCTAGACTGCAGAGTTAACCTGGGTTCTTACTTTTGTCCTTAACTTCCCTCCCATCCAAATACAAACTCTCTCATCTGAGTTTGGTGGCGTCACACATAGGGGAGGCTGTGCAACCTAGTGGTCAGAACAGGAGCGTGCTCTATTGGTCAGAGCAGAATCAGAGGGCAAAACCAGAGGGGTGGACAGGAGACAAGCCAATGATTGGGGCCAGGAGTTGGGAGGAAGGCAGGGACTAGGGCTGGAGCAGAGTAGGTGCGGGTTGGAGCAAGGGCTGGTGCAGAACTTTTTGAGCCGCCACGGTGCTGCTGTTGCTACCAGGTTTACATGGTGATCTGTTGGTCCTTCCGTCCAGTCACGGAACACAGTCACTGACTGAGGGTTTATTGGGCCCAGCCCAATTCATTGGGTTGCCAAGTGACCAAGCCTGCCGGGGGTGCTTTAAAACCAGCCCACTCTGCAGTGAGGCTGCAGGATAAACCGTCCCCGTTCTTGTCGTCCAATGCCTTCCCACACTTCTCTCTGTGCGCCCACAAGGACAGAGAAGTACTCCCACAATTCACAGGGGGAAAGCCCTGGAACAGCTCCGCTTACTGTAGTGCAAAGAACCATCGGCTCTGCCCTCAGAAGTCCTAGTGAGAGACACGGGTGAGTACGGCATCAGCGAAGAGACAGTAGCCTGGGCATGATTTTGCAGTGTGGCCCCTGACACCCAGGCTAGACTAATGTAGGCGTTCAGTACTAGGTGCCAGTCACCCGACTTAACTTTGCAGTGATGACACCCTCACAGGCTGTGTGCTTTCGGTTGAATAATGTAACCTTTCCTTGTCTCCTCTCCCCTCTCTCTGTAAAATTGGTATAGCCAAACATTAGTGGAGGATTGACTCTTGACTGGTAAAGCTCTTTGTGATCTTTGCATGATCAGGGCTATGTAAGTGACAACATTACGAATGTGAAGGTGTGCTCAGAGGTGTGGGGGAGCTCGCTGTGTGGTTGTGATATGACACTTCTGTTGAGGCAGCTTTCCATTCGACTTACTGCTCTGTAGGAGAAAGATCCTTATGTGATTTTCTCCTTTGCCCATTGCTTGGTTCTGAAATCAGTACAAGCAACCAGAAGTAGCATCACCGTCCATGGATGATCTGTGAGCCACGGCTGCAATTTTCCAAAGTGGCTTGATTTTTGGGTGTTACAGTTGTACGGTGTCTATCTCAAGACATTTTGCAAGGTTTGATTTTTCTGAATGTTCAGGGGTAGACACCCTTTGTAAATCAAGCCCCTTTCAAATTGAGACTCCCTAAAATCACTGGTAATTTAAAAAAAACTTGGCCCGTAGCTTTAGAAGTGTAGATTTCAGACGTTTCACAGGTATGTGAAGTTTTGGGGTGGGGGAGCAGAGACCACACACACAAACCCCTTCCAAAGCTTCTGAACTTTCGAGCCTGGTAAACTTCATGGAGACCTTTGCAAGAAAACTTTGCTGCTCTCCAGGAGGATCCAATGACTGTGTCATACTCAAAAGATACATAATCAATGAAGCAGGTAGCTTTCAGAAAAAAGGGTTCTGGAGTTTGTTGACTTAAAAATAAATGGTACTAAGAGACAGGCTGGCTATCAGGATGCTCTTGTGGCCCCACTGGAGCCTTTGCCTTGATCCCTTTGGAAGGAGCGTGACTTTATGCCAACTCCCCTTGGCCATAGCTGTTTATCAGCTAGTTTCTGAAATGCGTTAAATCCAGCGGCAGTTGTTTTCATCGTCAGTAATCCACAACCTTATTAGTTTGCCTCATTCATGTGTGTTTATTATTAAATCATGAGCACTTAAAGAGCTGATTAGTATGAATGAGGAGAGAAGGCCATCGCCAACTGAACAAGAAAAATAATAAAAAGGCCAGCATCGTCAGTGCAGTCGGGAGTTTCACTCTGATGTATTCATTGAATTCTTCACTCCACCCCCCCAAATAGGAAGTTTGTTGCTCTGAAATGAAATGTAAAACACCTCTCCTTTCCTGAAAAGTGACTGGATGGGAGATCTCATAGTGAACACATAAATGCCGTTTGTTTTTTAACACCAAACTTTAGCTGCATTTGACAAGTGAATAGTGATCGGGGTGATAGAAGAAAAGAGCAGCAAATGGTCCTGTGTTAAATAGTCAGGTACTAACTGCTATGGAGGAACTAAACTAAACCCACAAATGCAAAGGAATGCGGGCTTAAGGCTAAAAACAAGAGCTGATGCTCATTCTGTATGTAGAAAGCGAAGACAAGACGTGTCCAGATTTCCATGTATAAGACCATTATACTGCTGTTGACCTCACAGAGATTCTGCTGAGGGTGGACCATATCCCCCAGCTGTAGTGATATCAGGAAATGGAAAATGAAATCCATGCAAAATATCTCTTTATTACTGAATTTTATTTGCTTTCAATATTTATAAAAATAAATTGAAACCCCTTATTAACACGTTTTAAAAATTGCCTAATTATATATTTAACTGATTTGCCACATCAGCTCATTATGCAAATTGTTAATTTGCATAATAAGAATACCTTGCCATGAGATTGTAGGAAGACTCTGATTCTGCAGTAAGTGCTGGATAGGCAGAGCTTATTTGAGGATCTGGGTCTATGACTCCATTACTTATTTAGAGAACATTTAATTATGGATAGACAGTACTAATTCAGTGGTTACTGTCTGCTAGAGTTTCTCAGGCAGTGATCCAGTCTGCCATAACTGATTTCTTTCCCCATATCCAATATAAAATGATGTGTACAGTAAATAAGGCCTATCTACTTATGTGGCCTTCCTTGCCGGAATAGAAAAGCAACTCACAATCCTTAATGAATTTTATTCCCACTACAACCTTGCCTGGTAACCAACTATTTTCCACATGAACTGAAGAACAGGGTAGAGTAAATGACTTGCCCGAGGTCACATGGGAAGCCCGTGGCTGAGCTAGGAATTGAATTAAGCTCACTTGAATTTTTAGGTCAGTGTGTTATCCTCCAGGAAACCCTTCCTCCCCTAGTCAGGGTAGATGCCCCACCTGCTTGATATACCAAGCCTCTGGATAACAGAAGCTTTTGAAATGTTCAGGGAACACCTGCCTCCCTATAAAATAACTCCAGCATTTATTATTTGTTTTGTTATTTTAGGTTTCTTAGGACTTCTACAGTGGTTCTGACAGGTTATGGGAAGGAGTTTGGGCTTCAGAAATTCAGGACAGGTAGAAAGGTTGGATCACAGGGAAAGGGGTGTTTAGATAGTGAGGAGGTAACCTGGAGAATCCCTGTTGTGTGCTAATATGATTACTGACACCTAATACCTCTGGCATTTGTTAAACCCTGTCAGCATTATAATGCACTACAAAAAATACAAAAAGAAAAGGAGTCCTTGTGGCACCTTAGAGACTAACAAATTTATTTGAGCATAAGCTTTCATGAGCTACAGCTCACTTCATCGGATGCTGTAGCTGTAGCTCACGAAAGCTTATGCTCAAATAAATTTGTTAGTCTCTAAAGTATCACAAGGACTCCTTTTCTTTTTGTGAATACAGACTAACATGGCTGCTACTCTGAAACCTAACAAAAATACAATCACTCAAAGTATGTAGGGTACCTGTAAGACATCTGTAGAGTGAAAGTAATTACAGCTATGGTCAGAATAAAGCTGGCTGTGAAGGAAACGTATTATTATGTACATACTTTCCAAGAATTATGACTTTTATTTTCTAGTTAAAGGGGAGTGTAGTCAGGGTCTATGCAACAAAGGGGAGCCCGATCATTAAAAAGAATATTTTCTCCGATATTACAAGTCTAAATAGGTAATAGCCTTATTCACAACCTTGGCTTTTTTGTGTCTGCCCTGAGTTAATAAGTGATAAGGCCAGAAGAGAAATAAATCACTGAAATCCCTGTCCAAAGAAAACATATTGACTACAGCCAAGCAAATAACAACCCATAACCAATGGTCCCATTCATCATTCCTGTAATAGGGATATAAAGTGTTTTCTACCTATGAAACTCCATGGAGTGGGAAAAAGGCTGATAAAACTCAATCTAAGCTATGTGATTTGATTATTAAAGGACATGAACTATTTGTCACATGCCTTTAATCTAAGATGTGTTGCCATTTCTAAACTATAAATTTGTGTAAAGGATTAGAAAGCTATTAACGATAAAGGTATAAACTAGACTTTATAAGTATTCCCGCAATGCTCATGCCACCCTATCCACTGTTGGAGCCCTAACCTGTTTAATATGATATAAGGTAGTTATCTGATCTTCAAAGCCAATAAACCACTTTGTGCTTTTCGAGTTTTATAGTTACTCCATGATAAGTTAACCCACTGGGTTCACAGCATATGTATTGTAAATTCCTTCCCTTATCCCAAAAGAAAACCTTCCATTTTCATCCTTTGCTTCCAAACTCTCTCACATCAGATTTAAATTATTAATCTTTTCAATTCTGTTGTTACTTGGTTACTGCTTAGATTATTCTACAAATTTGGTCAATAAAACAAGGACCTGAGGTGCATAATAAAATACCTGCATTATTTTAAAGGTATTTCTGGATTTCTACAGGATTTCAGTGACCGGTTTCTTAATGTTTGGGTATACAAATGCCAGGTGTACACTGTATAAAGAAAAGCAGTACTTGTGGCACCTTAGAGACTAACAAATTTATTAGAGCATAAGCTTTCGTGAGCTACAGCTCACTTCATCAGATGCATTTGGTGCATTTTTTTCCACCAAATGCATCCGATGAAGTGAGCTGTAGCTCACGAAAGCTTATGCTCTAATAAATGTGTTAGTCTCTAAGGTGCCACAAGTACTCCTTTTCTTTTTGCGAATACAGACTAACACGGCTGCTACTCTGAAAACTGTATAAAGAAGGTGCTATCTTTCTGATGAGGCAAAAAAACCAAGACCAAGACAACTTGTGGTAATTTAAATATTTCATAGCACTCTTTATAAGAGTAGAGATCTTACCCCTGGAATTCTGACACCATCTAGTCTGGGTACATAGATTCTGCCTACCTAATTCCCTCTACAATTTCAACTGGACTCAGCATTCTTCAGTCCCTGTGCTAGACTGTTGTGTAGTGTCACTGTGCACTGTGAAAGAGTTGCTCGGTTTCACCCCCACTTTGTACGTGACAAAGTGAGTCTCGTAAACTGTGGGCCGGACTGTAAAGAGTGTGTGCGTGCGTGTGCACAGATAGATTGGTGTCTGTGTATTTGAATCCAGGCTGTGCAAATGCTGAGGGATTTGCATGACCTCCAGCAGGGGGAACAGAACATTTATTCTTTGTGTAATAAAATGTTTTCAATCCACATGAATGACAGGCTCTGGTTTAACTCTTGCCTGTATTATATTCTATCTGTGTATTTACTGTGTGTGTTTCTGTATATGTGATGGCTGCCCCCTTGGCTCACAACTGAGATTGTACTGGGGACCTGCAGAACTGAAAGCATGAGTCTCAAGAGTTTGAACTAAAGAGCCAGACAATGTAGCTAGAGCTTGTGTCCAACTCCCATCCTCTGTTGCTTGGGCATCTGACAAATGGGGTGGGGGGTGTCTCTCCCTCTCCTTCTCCCTCTCTGAGAGGCTGGTGGAGCCAGGAGCTGGGCCTGCTTTAAACGAAGTGGGAGCTGAATATTTTTTATTTCTGGCCTGAGTCTATAAGAGACCAGTTAAGAAGGACACGGTCTCCTGAAGCTGGAGACACAACAAAAGAGCCTTGCAATCTGATCAAGTGAGAGCTGTGGAACAAAAGTGCACCTCGGAGGGGATCCCAAAGTGAGCTCATTCGTAGTTCAACCAATCACGGAAGCCGGACTGATGTCACCTGAAACGGGTGTTGCTTTCCAAACAGAGGGACAGTTTGAGGATGCAAACCCAGACCACGGGTAGGGTATCTCTGGATCTTGTGCTTCCAGCCCTTACGCCTACCTGAGACAAGGTTGTAAATTGCAATTATATTTAACTCTTCCATTTAATTCTTCTTATATTTATATAACTCTTCTTATATTTAACTCTTCCATTGGAAAGTGACCAGAATCCTTTGACTAGTGTTTTTTTGTAGAATCCACTTTGATTTTTGAGTGTTTCCTCTGTTGTAAAAAGAAAAGGAGTACTTGTGGCACCTTAGAGACTAACAAATTTATTAAAGCATAAGCTTTCGTGAGCTACAGCTCACTTCATCGGATGCATTTGGTGGAAAAAACAGAGGGGAGATTTATATACACACACAGAGAACATGAAACAATGGGTTTATCATACACAAGTTTGGCTTCTAAAGAATGTCAAATAAATACGAAGGGTCGAATTAGGCCTAACTCTGCCTGGATAGGAAGGGGAGAGGGTCAGGGAGCTGCTTCCTCCACCTCCCTCCCGCCCCCAGCAAACTGACACTGGAGGCAGACAAGGTTTGGCTGCAAGCAGTGGGGGATGCAAGGGAACTGCTGACTTGTGCAGGCTGCTGCATGTGTAATCCTGGGGGAGGGAGAGGAGCGGAGAAGGGAGCAAGGGCCCCCTCTCCTCTTTACCCCAGCAAGTCTATGGGATTTAAGCACAATACAAAGCTGAAGTGCTTTGCTGACCTGGGACCTAATGTAGCAGCAAGGTCGGCTGCTCACCACACTTCTGCTGCCCCCCAGAAGACGACATGCCTGTGCACTGTCTTGGCAGAAACACAGTTGAGCCCATGTCCACATTGTTTTTGGCTGCACTGTGTTTCATCTCAGCGGCTCACTCTCTTCTTCCCCAGCCCAATCCTAGGGACTCCCATTCTGACGTTTCTCATCCATGACCACTCCTGTCTTTGTTGCCCCTCCTCCTACCTCGTAAGAATCCCCATGGAGAGAAGCAAGCAGTACATTGGAAGGCACCCCTGGTCTTGGGAATCCCCAGTGCACCCGGAGAACCAGCTATCTGCAGATCTCAGTGCCATGGGACTACTCTCTCTTTGATAATGGGAATGCATCACACCCATTTATGTTAGTGATAGGTGCACCCTGAGAGCAAAATATCTTATGTTTTTCTATACATCCACTATTTATATTACATCTTTCAATATAAAGGATGTGTAAAGAGGACTGAAAAATTGTTTTATTTTCCACAAAAAGACCTTTTTCGGCATGTTTTTTCTATTAGAAATTCTAACATCCTGTCTAGGCTGGAAGATGCTGTAATTACTCGAGGGGCTTGTATGTTGATGACATTGCATGGGCCAAGAAAGTGAACACTGAGCCACTGAGAGGGGAAGGGAACTGGGTTTTGTATGTTATTCTTTATGCCTATTTAACTTTAATGCTTAGCGAACATTTGGGAGAAAAGAAGCTTTTGTTAAAAAACTCTCCCAATGTTAGTGTTCTGAATGAACATCCCTGAGACTTCCCAGTGGTTCTCCAGCAAAACTTGATATACCAGACACAAGCTAAAAATATAATCCATCTCTAGCCTTCTTTTTCCATCAACAAGAAGCTAAAAAAGAAAATCCAAGACTAATTTTTAAAAAATCCCTGGCACCTTTCACTCAAATGAAATACAAACTACAAAGAAGTTACTTCATCCTCTACTGAAATATACCACTTGTGTAGCAGCACTCAGCAGCATGCACTGATGTGTGGTCATAGTTCCATCATACATTCTGCAGTGAAATTCAGGGTTATGAGGCCATCACCACTTAACTATGTCTTGAAACGTATGCAGATCCTTTTTTCAACAAGGCAGGGCAATAGCAAGGCAGATACTTTGCCTTGCAGTGAATTTCAGCACAAATAGCCACAGAGCAGCCTAGAAAAGCACCATGACAATACACGCCTTTCTGCTTCACACTCCCTCCTCTCCTTTCCCTCCCAAACGTAATCTTTCACCTTTTTCCTGTTAGCATAAATTGTGGTTAACCTCTTTGCATTAGGAGTTGCTGACTTGAACTGCTAGTGCATTTGCACCTGGTATCAGCATTGGTAGTTAACATCAGGAAACCCTAGCTTCCAGCAGACAGGGGGTTAATGTTTACACACACACACACACACACACACACACACACACACACACACACACACACACACACACACACAAACTTTTTTCTTTTTAGGTCCCTATGGAACATAAAATGCACATTAAAATTAAAACATTTTAACAGGCATCTGTCAAAAATACATGTTTGTTAAAATTGTAGGCAGTTACAAAGCTCTCCATTTGAACTGTTTGGGAAATTTGCAAAGCTAAGCCTGCAGAGTTGCTGAGTCTAGGGCTTCTAGGAATGCAGCAATACCCCCTGACTTGAAGTAATAATAGGAACCGAGTGCATGGCTTCCAGCATATATAGTTTTGTTCAATGGCTTTTGGCACCCTCACTATAAAAATTGTTCCACCGCCCCTGAGTGTCTCTGAACTATTGGGACTATTTGCAGCACTGTGAAACTCATCATCCTCTTGTATTCCATCACTCCCTAGGATTCCATTGTGCTAGGTGCAGTACAAATATATCACAAAGAGATGGTCCATGCCTGTACGCAGGCCATTCATTAGGTTTTAAGCCAGACAGTCCTGCTTTTCCAAGGTTTGTGCCCCCGTTCAGCTGTGGTTTTGTCCAATGGCTGATGGGGATGCTATTCTGAAGAGTATGCTGCCCTGCCCTTGTTAGTGTGATCTCTTATGCACTGTGTATGTGTGGTCGCACCAACAGAAGCATGGTCACTCCAGTGGGCTCAGGTCCACACAATACCTGGAAATAACGGCATGCCTACTCGGGATGCATCAGTGGCCACCCGTCATACCTCAGAGATTTTAACTTCTTGGCAGTTCCCAGGATTTTCTTGAAACACATGTAACTATCACCATTTACTTTTATGTGTAGGCAGGTTTTTTTTTGTCCCAAATTTCATCTCACACCTGGTGTCAGAGTTGCTTTAATTTAAAAAATAAAAGAACCAATTTTTTGCTCTGGCAAAAAACAAAAGACTTGCATTTCAGAGATCAAAAGCAGATTCTGCTGAAAAAATTGCCATTAATTCTTGCAGAAAATACAAATTTGTAATGAAACCCTAATTTTTATGATTGTTGTTTTCATGATCTTGGAGAAAAAAGGATTTCTGGCTAGTGCCATCGATATAAAAAGTTGGAAGTTTCTCTGGGAGTTTCAGAAGCAGCATGTCATGCATCAGCAGTTAGGAATCTAGCTACAGAATGGTTCCTAAAAAAAGTTTTAAAATAGACATGGTCGTAGGATAACAATAATGTTGCATCCACCGTTACGTTCTTTTGGTGTAGTTTTAGTTCCCTTATGCTTTGCATTGAGCGGTTCATGCCATTTATTTAGAAGGACAGAGAGAATACAACATGCCTCTCCTATTTACCTTAAGTTTGATTCTTCCTTCACCATTGTTTTGGTTCAAAATCTATAATGGCTATTGTTGTGTTTATCAGAGGGGGGCATAAATCCACTGAACTCCAAGGTCTGGCTGAGAAAGGAGGTTTTTAGGAACAGGCTGGACAAATGTCTGGCGGGGAGGCTCTAGGTTTACTCAGCACAGGGGGCTGGACTTGATGACTTCTCGAGGCCCCTTCCAGCCCGACATGCCTATGAGTCTATGAAATCAGGGACAGACATAAGAACATTTCTTAAGTGACACTTAAGACCCCAGAGAAGGTAGAGTGATGACCTCCCCCTTGTATCTTTCTTTTTGGACATTCATTCCCAGATGTTTGTACTGCTTAGAGCTGGGAGAAAAGAGTATTTTGAGTACCATGAATATTCATTCATTTTTGTAAATGAATTTGTGTGGATTTAATTTGCCTCCTTGTAGCGTTTGCTTTCTGTGTACATTTTAGTACATGAGTTAAGTGTTTCATCCAGAACTTGGAGAAAAGTAGCAGAAAGTATTCAGCATCATGAGTCTTTTCACGGAAATCGGAGCATAAGAGTTTCTGTCAGGGAACAAAAAATATATATGACCCCAATCCTGCAAACAGGATTAGAAACAAGGCATATATTTTTAACAGGGAGGGTAATTAACCACTGGAACAATTTACCAAAGGTTGTGGTGGATTCTCCATCACTGACCATTTTTAAATCAAGATTGGATGTTTTTCTAAAAGCTTTGCTCTAGGAATTATTTGGGGGCAGGTCTCTGGCCTGTGCTGTACAGGAGGACAGACTAGATGATCACAGTGGTCCCTTCTGGTCTTTGAATCTATGACAACATATGCCTGTGGCATCATTAGTAAAGTTAAAAGCATGTGTGTGTTTACAGGATCAGGGCCGTATATATAAATATTATACATCGAGAGAATATATATGTGGATAATATATATTGAATATTCATAACAATTTTGCTTGGTAATAATCTATAGGATTTGTCACAAAAACTATTTGACAAGTAACTTCAAATAACACAGACATTGAAGGAAATCGTGATTTCTCTTTGGACAATTAGTGAGCAGAAATGATTTGTTATGTTCCACTGAAATACAGACGCCCACTTCCAAATGAGTTATTGGACTGTCTCTTTGAAAGGTCTGTGATGCCATGCCTAATTTGTCCAAGTGGATATAAACAGAAATCTACTGGAATTTGTAGCATAAATTTCCAGGGTAATTTCTTGTTTTCCATTATAATTTGTTGAAGTGTCATCCAAAAGTGAAAGAACACTACCATCTCTTTTACTTTACATACTGTAATTCCGTGGGAGCATGATGATAAATGTGGTAGCTAATGCACAGTTACTTACACAGGTAGTGGCCATGATCCTGCAATGCAGGCTGCTGGTTTGGATCCCTGCGTCTTTGTGGAGTCCTATTGACATCAGAAGAACTGCATGCAAGCAGGTTGCATTGTAGAATTAGGGCCAGTGTGGGCTGCCCACAATTACTATCATTTCCAGTGTAATGATTGTTTAGTTACACTGTGCAGAATGATGTGCACAATTTCACAATAACTATGTAATTAACTCACTTCACTATTCCCTTCTCCAGGAAAACTTGTAGCTCCCATTAATGTTATAAAGAAGGTCCTTTGCATAAAACGCAGAAAGTAGTATTGTAGATGAGTTACCATGATTTGATTTGAGGATGCTTTAAACGCTTAGCAGGAAACAGCTATGGAAGCTAATTAAATCACTCTAAATTGCACAGAATTATCTGCTTTGTAAGAAACAATTTTACTGAATTATGCTGGCCCTTTAACTGAAAGGAGGGAGAAATCATATTTGTTTGGAATTAAATTTCAGATGCATCAGAACTCCCTTTTCCTGTGCTTCTAAAATTGTGTTCTTTTAGCTGCTAATATTTTTTAGGAATTTGCATTTTTCTGTTGCAAGAGCAGTGTTATTTTCAACTTTTCTGCATAAAATTCCCCTCCCCCCTTAGCTATTGATTAGGCTCTGCCTTTAACCATGGCATAGTGTCTTGAGTAAAAAATCATGTTGGTACATTCACAACCTTTCAGATACTGCATCTTATTTAGTGTACCGGAATTCCCAGTTTAAAGTAATCACAAAATTTATGGAGAAATAGATAAAAAAGGTTGTAAAATATTGATTTTGGGAAAATAATAACACAACTCATCTATAATAAGAAGAAAAATGAAGCAATAATTCAGGGGGTATTGAACGGCTTGCTGCTGCAAGTATTGATCCAGTGCTTTAGTGTGTGAGATCACACCTGAGATTGGAATGGAAGAACAGTGCTGCATTCCTCCCCTCATTATTTCGTAGATACTATTGCCTCGTTACACAGGCCCTGCATAGCAAGGATTGTTAGAGCTCCCAAAATATTCACAAATCTGTATCGTCTTAAAGTCACAGTGCCTACTATAACATTGCATACGTTTTAAGCTCCCAGGTTTCCATGAGCCTTTACTGTGTCTTATGACAACCCAGTACAATTTCGCTTTGTTTGGGTCTTTTTTTTTTTTACACTATATCACATTTATTATGTATGGTAGCTATAAAAAGTGTATTTCCATGGTGTCTGTCTTATGGCATAGAATCAGAAACAATATCATTGAAGAAACGCATGTTCCCTAAATATTGACTTTCATGATGTGCATTGAAAAATTGCTAATGGTGTCTCAGTACTCACCTCTCATTGCAATGAGCGCATTTTGAAAAAGGACAAGAGTCACAGAGATGTTTAAAAAAAGTACCCCGACATTTACATAGCATTAAACTCCACCATGCAACATAGCTTTTCTGTTTTTCTGCTGATGTCTGCAAATGTATCACACATAATAGCAATAAATAATTTAGCAGCAGAACTTTTATAATGAACAAAGTCATGATTTAACTGCGAAAGGAAAAAAATGTAAGAAATTGCATGAGATTGTACCTCCTGTAACAGTAATATTTTAGAGTTTCTAAAGATACACATGCATATATTTCTATGCAGAGTCTGCTTTATAGTTTCCTGCACACTTGGTCCGTCTCATCATGATTATTATCTAGAAATCTGAGCCTGATCAGCTGCATGAGTTCTCAATGGATCAAGCCTCCTAAACATTTTCGGTGTGATTGTACAGGATCCTTGACATTGCCATTCCCGCAATATTTGTCTTTCTTTTTTACCTCAGCTGGAAAAAATTTGTAAAACCAACATTTCGTATCGGGGCAATGTGGGGGTGGGGAGGGGGAAATAATCCTCAGCTAATTGAGTTGCAGAAGAAAATTACTTTCAGTAAACTGCAAGGGCCATGCTGTGATCCTGAATGGCACTGCAGAATCTTGAACTGTCAATACTAAAATGTACAATGTCTAGTGCAGGATTGCACTCTATACTTACTTGAGCAAAACTCCCTTTGTCCTGATGGGAAGTTTTAAGCAGGTAAGGAGGAGTTCAGGATTAGGACATAACTGCAGCACTGGGAGACACAGGACTCATTTTATCATGTCTGAGTCTACTGTGGGTTAGACGGAAGTAGAAAAGATACTCTTGTTTTAGTCACATAAAGAAAATTAGCAGTTTTATAAGCCCTGGAGAAAAATAATTATCAAGCAACAGCTGGCAGAGCATGTGTTGCATCCCCATGTACGGAATGTTTACACTGCATTTTAAACCCCGCTCTGTGGGACCCTAGCTTGTGGATTCACGTCCAAGCCCAGGTTAGAGTGTCCACAGTGCATTGCAAATCAGGGTGTCTCAGTTGTTCTAACCCATCCATACTGTACTACACAGACCTCACGGGTCTGTGGCTTGACCTGTGGCCACATTGCAAAATGACAGCGCTTGGACCCGAATCTTGGCAGGACTCAGGCTCTTAGCCACCCCCGTAGCAGGGTCTCAGGACCCAGGTGTGATTCACACTGCTTTATGTGAGGGCTTGGACTCAAATCTGAGTCAGAGCCCGGGCTTAGTGTGCAGTATAGACATAATTGTAGTGACTGGTCCACTAGAGGGTAACAATCTACTGATACCAACTAATGGAATTATTCCTGTTGCTCAAAGTGGTAGAGGTCTGTCCTTAGTATCTGAAGGTCATGGGCTTTGCCACAGACTTCATGTGTGACCTTGAGAAAGTCATTAAGTGCTTGATCATACTCTCATTGAAGTCAATAACAAAACTCCCTTTGACTTCAGTGGTACAAAATCAGGGGCTTAATCTCTCTGGGCCTCAGTTCCCAGGAGTAAAATGGTACTTCCTTTGTGCTACCCTTTGCCTCTTGTCTAATTAGGTCCCAGTTCTGCAGGTTGTCCACCTGCCTGAAGTGCTTTCCAGGATTAGGGTGTTAGATTGTAAACTCTTCAGGATAGGAGCAGTGTCTTCCTATTATAGATTCTTCAGTATTGGGAGTATATAGATGCATAAATCTTCAAAACCGCAATATAAATCTGTAAGACTTGCATGGTCATGGTTCCAAAGATACTCTGAGATGACGTTTTCCTGGGGGGTTTGTGTAGATCTGGCTGAAATTGATGACAATTTCTCCCCCAAAGATTTGTGCAAAATTTTCCAAAAATTCATTTAGCCCTCAGATTTCACAACTCCCAGACTGTCTCTTTCCACCAAATTCAGGGAGGGGATTAAACAATTATTTGTGAAGCCTCAAAAATCCTCTTTGTACCTTTTCTTGAAGCTTTCTTCAAAATCACTAGTGGTGTTTTTTTCAGGGGAAAAATCTGATTCTTGATTTTCACAAGCACATACTAAAAAATATTTTGCACTGCAGTTTATTAACAAATATACATCTAGTTTATGGTTTGTTTGCTCAAGTTTTGCAAAGTTCAAAACAGACAAATGTGCTCAAAAGAAAACTGCTCTGGTAAATACCTCATTCTGACACACATTACTACACAATTTGATGGCATTTTGATTTACAAAATCAATGCAATGATTTATGCCCACCCAGGCAAAATATTTAAGCATATGCTTAACTTTCAACCCACAAGTAATCCTACTGAAGTCCATGAGACTTGTCGCGTGCCTTGTTTTGCTGGATCAGGGCCTGGTTTCCCAATTCTGCACATCACTCCATTTGGAATAGTACTCTCATTTGCCAGGATTTTACTCTTTTTTTAACTGCAGCAAACCTCAGCACAGAGAATGATGTGCATAGTTAGAATGCTCCCATCCATGCAGTCCTGACGGGGGGAAAAAAAAAGAAGGCTGGTAATGTAACAAACATACCTGCTCTCTTTGCAATGGTACAGAAGAGCAATAGGTCCAATGCAAGGAATGAGATGGCATCAGCTTTCGCACTGTTGTTAAAAATAAAAGTCATTTGAAAAACCCTACATAAAACTAGGGACACAGTAGTGCCTCAGTGCCCCTCTGGGTAGTTTATCCATCAATGCCAATTTCAGGGTTGCTTACACTTTCCTCTGCAACATCTAGCATGGGCCACTGTTGGAGAAAGTGTACTGGCCTGGATGGCCCTTTGATGTGACATAGTGTGGTAATGCATAGATTCCTTCAGCGCACCCAGGCTGGAATGCCTGTAATTTGGCCCCACAATCTGGCTTAAAACAATTCTACCCTGAAGCACCTGTCATGCCAAGTTACTGCAGTACATACTGGTACAGCAGGTAACACAATGTACTGACCTGAGACCCTTGCACCTACTGGGCAAAATAGATACTGCCCCTTTCTCCTGCAGCCTATTGCTTTTTTGTTTTGTTAGTTTAATGTAAAATATTCATAGGAGCCTTTTAAATGCTTTGAATAGAGCTGATTTTTGTGCACTTTGACAATCACTGGTGCATTCTGAAAGAGCAAGATGGTTAGGTACACAGCATTTTCTTATTAAAAGATTTCCTGTAACACATGTATTCAGCTTGGTTTCCTTTAAACTGTAGCCTAGCAAAATGGCGGGAGAAAGACAAGAGCAATTCTATTATCTTGTTAAATTGCTTAAAGCATGTTTAGACAAAAAATTACTTGATGCTTTTCTTAGTACCTTGTACAATTCCTTTTTTCCCCCCAAAGGCATCTTTTCTGCATTTTGTACTTTGTTATTCCTACAGTGCTAAAAGGCAAAAAAAAAAAAAACCCAGATTCGGTTCTTTAATTCACTCTAAAAAGCTTACCTTTTTTTTTTAAATTTTCTTGTTCAGACCAAATTGTGTGCAATATGTAGGAAATTGAAACCACATTTTTCACTTAACTGTCCAAAATTAAAACTTATGAGGAAAAAGAAGCAATAAAGCAGTTACAATCTGGTCATCTATAATTATCTCTGTGGTTGGAGTTGTTCCACATTTAAAGAAAGTGACACCAAAAGTTTGTCAAGCTTTTGTCACCCTCAGAAATTTCACTTCTCTTTTATTATTTCAGATGATGAAAACTGCTGAAACTAGCATTATGTATTTGGAAATTATCTTGATGAAAAAGGAATTGGGGAGCTATAGAAACACACCTTTTTATTCTAACAGTGACAGAGCAATATTTATTTCCTTAGGCACTAATTTTAGAATTTCAGAGATGTTAAATTTATTGTAACAAACTGTACTCTTTACATTGATTTAACTGAATTCAGAGTTAAAAGGCTTAATTTTCCCACAAGGTCTATTTCTATTCATATGTTCCACATTATTCTTTTTCTCTGAATGTTGCATTACCAACTGTCAGCCAAGAAGAAGAAATGTCCGTCCAGTGCCAGTAATCTTGACCTCCCACCCCCAGCTCTATAATTTTGCGGGGGCTTGTTTTAGTTTTGCATCTTGCCTTTTTCTGTCTCTAAATGAAAATCAATCCAAATGATAGATGCCCCCTTACAATCAACTGTTTCAGACAAACCACCAAATGATTGTTGGTTTCATTTACACGTAATCAGTTCAGGGAAATAAGAACTTTGCTGTCAATCAGATATTTCTTCTCCCCAGCCCAACTCAGCACAAGCTATCCACAACCTTTCAGGTTTGGGGTGTATGTTGCAAAGCTGCCAGCCACAAGCTAGCTTATATGGACTCTGTTACCCTAGTATCCGAGCACAATCTTTTAATACAGGTCTTAGGCTGCTGCACAGCTCCAATGGCTCCCTTTAATTGTCAGAGTCCCGTGAGGGAGGAGAGGGCTTGCCTGTATCTTCCCTTTCTGTTTGGGGAATCGGAATATTTGGGCCACATGCCCCTTCTCTGCTCCACCATGGCTTATCTCAGAATGATGGTGCCATTCAAGATGGTCCCCTGGCATAACATTGCGCCCTTTAGTTTTTCCTCCACAGCTGTCTGGCCTTTTGTCAGAGACCGAAGAATCTACCCAGTGTTATGAGATGCTGTATCAAGCTCAGTGTACCCTCTGATGGTTAGTGACCACTGGTCATCGTCCATAAGCTGGACAGACTTGCAAACCCCTGGAAAAGGATGATCTTTGTTCCAGCAGAAGAATGGTGGTTAGGGTGCTAGACTGGTACTCAGAAGACACTGGATCCCAAAATGCCAAATCCCAGTTTTGCCACAAATTTCATGGGTGACCTAGAGCCAGATTTTTCAAGGTATTTGGGTACCTAAAGATGAAGACAGGCACCTGGTGAAAATTTCTAAAGCACCAACCTGCTAATTCCATTGGGGTATTTTCAAAAATCTTGCCTGTTTGTTGGTTGGTTCCCAATCCCAATTCCCTGTCTATAAAAGGGAGATACTACAATGTGGAACTGCCCTATTTTACAGGTGTACTGTGATGTTAACTAGATTGCGAGGAACTCAGATATTAAAGTAATGGAGGCAATGTAAGTACCTGAAATTGATAGATAGGTGTTACTTCACTCTTGCTGTTAGAAATAGCTTCTGCAGCATCATACCTGGGGAGAGTCCTTGGCACTCAGGATACGTCCACACTGCGATAAAAAATTTGTGGCACCGAGTCTCAGAGCCCAGGCTCCAGCTAGTGTAGATGGTCTGGCTCAGGCTAGAGTGCAGACTCTGAGACCGGACGTGGTGGGAGGGTCTCGGAGCCTGGGCTCCATTGAGCTGGAATGTCTACACTGTAGTTTTATAGCCTGAGTCAGCTGACCCAGGCCAGCTGCAGCTGTGCCGTGGGTCTTTTTTTATTGCAGTGTAGACATACCCTTAGAGGCCCAGTGGTAATAAAATCTTGTTTGGGCTGCATAGGCTCTGTTGTGTAAGAAGAATTCAGACCACATCACATAATGTGACTGATAATCCATTGGAGGTTCAAGACCCTTGTGGACAATGAATAATGTTCTGCAAGTCTAGTAATTATATGGACCATTCTGTAATAAAAGTCAGCCTCAGGTAGTTATTTATGGCGGGATTTATTTACTTGAGACCAAATTCTGGCACCTGATATACAACTTCTGTGGCAGTGAGTGCTGTATCCAGTAGCTGAGGGGAGAATATTGCTCTTAGAAGATATATAGTGACTTACAATGTAACAAGCATTGCAACAGATATCAGATTAATCCCCGATCTCCACCTAAACAGTTTGGTTTTGGAATATTTTGAATGCGGTGTGTTTGTTCTAGAGCGCAAGAGATGATCATTTTTGTATGCATGATATATATAATTTAGTATTATGGCAAAGTAAGGGTGCTGCAGTCTGTAAAGGGTTAACAGGTTCCTGCCTGTCACATGGCTGCTCCCAGTGGATCATAACAGCAGTGTCAAAGGAGAACTAAGGGGAAGAATGAGTCTTTGCTCCTCTGTGCTGGTTAAAGCAGGGAAATCCTATGGGAATTATCACCCGGGGTTTTTTAGTTGTAGTTTTTTACTTTGCAGGCCGTAACCAAACCCTGAGGAAAGAGCCTTAAAAGACAAATACCTGGAGCTTCATTTCCTTTTGCTGGCTGGGGAAACTGCCCACCACTTTACCAGGATATAAAAAGTTCTCTGCAAGAGACTCCAAATAATAGTTTGGAGACACATGCTCTGACACACACAAGTATATTCTTGTATGTGGCTTCAGTTAAGACACGACCATTATAGCTCATGAGTAAGAAATGATTAAACTTTCTCAGACAATTTAATATAATCAGTTTTAGTGTTTAATCTAACAAATTTATTAGAGCATAAGCTTTCGTGAGCTACAGCTCACTTCATCGGATGCATTTGGACCAAATGCATCCAATGAAGTGAGCTGTAGCTCACGAAAGTTTATGCTCTAATAAATTTGTTAGTCTCTAAGGTGCCACAAGTACTCCTTTTCTTTTTGCGAATACAGACTAACACGGCTGCTACTATGAAACCAGTGTTTAATCTGTTGCAGAATGTTTTCAGTGTCTGTTTTTTTTATCACCTAACTACAACTTGGATTCATTTTGCATAATTACCTTTGCCACTAAATGTATATCACCTGCTCAGTTAGGGAAGAGTTTTCAGGGAAATCTGGAAATCAATAGTAATAAAGTGAGCAAACACTGACAGTGGAATCTACTGTCCTGGCAAACTGCTACAAGTGATCTCTCCTCACCTTTCTGTAGCCAGGTGCTGCATCTAATGTGTTGCTGGAATTGCACTGGCAGCTCCAAAATAAGCAGGACCCTATTGTACTGGAATGACCTTTGAGCGCATAGCAAAACAATAGATGTTTTAAAATTGAAGAAATTCTCCAAAGGTCTTTTTCTGCACCCTGGCTTCAGTTTGTGCTGGTATTTGTGTTTGATTTGCACAGTCAGTTGAAACACATAGGGCCAAATGGTAGGCTGTTGCTGCTCGAGTGAGCAACACAAGGAGATGGTGCAGAGAGCGTCTTCTCCTTTCCCCCGCCAACCCATTGGGTCCTCTAGACACAGTTGGAATCATTGAGCTCAGAAAGGGCTGACTTTTCTCTCACTTATGTTTTTTCATTCCATTAGCTTCGGTAGAGGATGATGAGGCCCAGCAAATGGATGGACTTCACAGATCTAGGACCTCTGTGTGCACTGTCCTGTGCAAAGGGGGTGGGAAAGAAGTCAGGGTGTATCCCCACCTCACAGCCAGCCGTGCAATGAAACAGATCTTGAACCTTCTTCAGGAGTGTCACTGCAGCTGTGCTGTCCTCCTGGCAGGTGCTCAGACACTCAGGAGATGGGCATGGGATAAGAATTTAAAGAGCAGAAATGCAGGGCTGTGTCTTATTGCCTTAATTTAGCCCCTCTTTATATGCAAAGCTGATTTCACCTTCTGACCTCTGAAGTCGGGTAATGAAACTCATGCATCTGATCTAATCAGTATGGTACATTGGGAGCAGGATCGTAAATCAATGTATTGTTGGAAACTCAGCTGCCTGCGAAGTGCAGCATTATCTGAGCACCTCACAATGGTTAATGCATTTATTCTAATACCCCCCACAGGGAGGTAGAAAAGTGCAATTGTTCCCATTTTACAGGTGAGTAACTGAGACCCAGATCCTCAAAGGCACCTGACTCCCATTGATTTCAGTGGTAGTTAGGCAAGTTTCTCAGGCCCAAATCCTCAAAGATATTTAGGTGCCTAAGGTCAAACTGGAAGTCTGCGGCAGAGCAGGGAATTAAACCTGGCTCTCCAAGTTCCATGTAGCATCCTAACCACTGAACCATCCTTTCCCTTCCTTATGTTTATGCAAACAATTCTGTACATAATGAGCAATTTTCATTTCTAGTTCTAAACATGTAGCCCACTGGAGATAAAAATCTATGTATATAATATACTATGATTTCTGTGTATGATCTTTTGCAGTTCAGTTATCTGTATAGTTTTTTTTACTGAATGATAGAGTTCTGTTTTGCTATTCTGAGAGATGAAGATCATCTAACAATTTTTAGGCTAGAGCTATTCTGTGAATCACAGGGCAGGTTTTACATCTTTATTTAAATAGTGCCTCATCTCAGCCTAAATTTAAGAATGATATAATTGCTGTTCAAATTAAAATAATTTTTGCTAACTCATAATTTGAGACTGAATACTAATTAGTTTTGGAGTGGGTTTTTTTGTTGATGTTCAGTATTCACAGCTTTGGGCAGTATTTTGTTGATGCACAGCGGTGTGATGACATGGTAGTCATTAGAAATGGGTAAGAAACAGGAAAAAGACTTCAGAAGCCAATTAGAAGTTGCTTCCATTTTGTCAAGTTCATGACTTGTCCATTTTTCATGACATTTTTAAACCAAAATTTTTTCAAAATCATTAAATGTTTTTTGTTTACCTGAAAACAAATTTTCTTACCAAAACTGGATTTCAGTAAACAAAATTTCAATAATAAATTTCTAAAAAAATTCAATACATTTTTCAATAAATATTTGATACATTTTTATTAAAAATATAATGAAAAAATTCATATAAAATGGACAATGTTGATACCAAAATGTTCAGTGGGAAATTTGTTTTTGAAAAGAGGCAATTTTTTTACCAAAAATTCTCCCTTTTTAGTGCAAAACATTTCAACAGCTCTAGACTAAATCAGTCCATCAAGAGGATGCCTGTAGGTGGGTGAACATATGTGGATAACATTGCTAATTCCTACTCATTAGCAAAGAATGCTCAAATAAATTTGTTAGTCTCTAAAGTGCCACAAGTACTCCTTTTCTTTTTGCGAATACAGACTATCACGGCTGCTACTGTGTAACCTAGCGAAGAATGGTGTACTGTGTATCAAATAAACAACAATGCAAATTGGAGAATCAACAATGTTTATTTCACATACAACATACGTCTCTTTATCAGTGGAGCCAGAATATGCCGATTATTTTAGATGGGGCAGCTAGATAGAAAACTGTTAGATTTAAGGTACTGTAACTTCCCCTCTTATGTCCTCTGGTTCTGCCATGTATGTTCTAGATGATAAACTGTGATGGCGGGAGTGAAGTAAGACAAATGTGAACAGAGTGAAATGTGCAATTATTTTTACTGCCTCACTTATTGTTATTCCTTTTCTCTTATGTCTCTGAGGCTCCAGTTTCCAGCTTAGTGTCCTCTCTGTAGGCACATTTCAAGGCTATTTAACTAGTATTCGGGGGCAGAATTGCATTATTTGTTGATTCCTCTGCAATTGACTTGGCAAGGTGATCTTGGTGTTGACAATTTAGCAAGTGCAGCATTATTTGTCGTGTTCCATGTTAGGCCCCAGAATGCTCATTTTATCATGAACAAGAAGCCTTAATAGAGCTGCCTTGGCCTTATCAGTCCCCCACCTTCCCATTGCTGAATCTCACATTCCTTGTAAGCACAGCGCTGAGACGAGACTTACCAGCAGAGCTTCTGTGCAAATGGGTCATTAATGGTTTGTGAATCTGAAGATGGTTAACTCATCTGTGCAGTCAATTAAGATCAGTTTTTCAGTTAACCGGCACCCTGGGAAGAAATGAGTTATTTTCATTTCTTGGATTATGAGCACTTGATGAAGAAAGCATATCAGAATTCTACTCAGGCTGCACAAGATAACCCCAAAATGCAACATCGTGGGGTTTTTGAATTTGTTTGACTAAGAAGAACTTGCCAGGTGAGAAGGAGAAAGCAATGCTTATGTGAATTGTCCTGCAGGTGATGAGCAATGGAGAACTGAGCCACGGGCCACAAATTAAAATGGCTGCAAAGGCAAAGGTCACTTGTTAATTTTCTCAACCCGCCATGTCTAGCCCTCCCTCTGCTTCTATTTGTCTATTTTAAAATAATATTTCAAAGTTTCCTTTGATTAAAAAAATTGCCGTGGTTTTGCTCTTGGGATTGTTTTTTTTGTAAACTGAGGATATCAGTCGTAAAGTAGATGCACCTGGTTAAAATTCAGTGCCAACCTTTTGCCATCAGATAGGCATATCCTGAAAAATAGGCCACATCCTCAGAGGGTATTAATTGGCATAGCTCATGCAAAGTTAATAAGGCTGTTTTGATTGACACCATCTGAAGATCTGGCCCAGTGATTTTAAGTTCTGTCTGTGTTGGACGGAAATCCCTAGTTAATGAAACCCTGGATTCTCCTGAAATGTGAAATATGTTTCATCCCAGTTCTTTGTGTTTCTATCTCCATTGTTGGAGCTCATTGAAGAGATGTGTCCTGAAAGGGCCATTTATTTTTTTTAGCACAAACACATCTCTTCTGCATATTGTGTTATCTGAAAATCTACTTACCCAAAGCCCAGGAGCATACGTGATTGTCGGTTTTTAAGACTGAATAACTCACTTCCCATATCATCCTCAGATGTGTAACTGATGGAGAGCTAGCTAGCAATATGTGTTTTTACACACACACCTGATAACGTAAAGGTAGCATTGCAAACTTTAGCACTCAGGAACATTATGTGGATTTGAAACAATCCCCGGAGAATTTTGGTTCTCTTAAAAAAAGTATTTTGGCAGCTTTTAACAGATATGATCCATCTCCCATATATTTTCAAACCACTTAAAGGAAAACTGCTTCCATCTACTCTATAGGAAAATTTGATTTGCCATACTAGATCAGACCACTGGTCCATCAAATCCAGTTTCCTGCCTTTGGCAGGTATCCTGTAACTGATTACGTAAATGTTTCATGCCACTTTAGCAGTGCTGTTCATGAAAGGGAATTTCTTCTTGACCCCTACAGAGATCCATTATGCCATGATACAGGAGATTTGAGAACACATTGGTGACCTTAGCTTGTGGTACTACAAATATTAATGATCACAAAATTATCCAGGTCTTTCTCAGCTCCAATCACAGTATTTGACTTGATAATATCCTGCAGCAGTGGATTATACAGGCTGAATATACAGCTGTGTGAGGGAACATTTGTTTATTTATTCTACAGTCTCCAGCCATTAATTTAATCCAGAGTCTTTTCATTATCTTAACGAGACATTGGATAGTTTTCACCATATCCTCCTTAATTTTAGATTTCTCATGCACATGTTCTCTAATCCCTCTCCTTGCCACAATAAATTATTGTTTTTTTGTGGTCTTTCATCATTCTTCAATTTCCACCATACTCCCACCCTTCTCTTTCTGTGGACTGCTGCAATTTGCACTCTTCTTACAGTGAGGTTTACAAAACTGGACACTGTTCTAGATATACTGCTTATTGTCGTCCAATAACATTCCTTATAATGTTGGCGTGACTTCAAAGGGACTACTAAATCACGCAGATGTGTAAGTGTCTTTGCTGAATGGGGCACTCAATTTTTTACAAGCCAAAGTTCCAGACACAGTTATAGAGCAATATGACAGCTTGCTCAATTTAGAATTGAAAAACATGACTCCATTCTTTTAGCCCTTCCCCCCAAAGCACTTGCTATGCAAAAAGGTTTCTGTATTAGTTCTCCAGTTCTTGTACAGTCAGCAAAGCAATACCATAAAACTGATATTCCTTTTAAAAGTGGAACCTGCTTCACCCAGCCACTCCTACACCCAGGCTTGCTGCTGTTGTGTATGGATTCTGCTAATGGGCAATGTCAGGTGGTGGGGCTGGTGGCTGCTGTTGCTAAACATTGCACTTTGTGTTGTGAAACTCTCAAGGGTCTCACTGGAGATAACTATAATTTGATAACAGCAACAAAAGCATATTAAAGGGATGGTAGGATCCAACCAACAGAAGTGTATTGGGACTTCTGCTTCAGTTTAATGCAATAGCTACCCCTCTCATTAACAGCTGTATAGCAAGATTTTGCATACATTTCCTTTATCCATCTCCACTATTTGTTCACTCACTCAGCATGTGAGTCTATAATAAATAGTATATATACTCATGGCCATTCTCTCTTTTCACATATTTGGTACTTATCTCAGATTTTTTTTTCTTATAATTGAATCAAAAAGTCATTTTAAATCACAATAGACCTGTCTGGAAAATAGTTGCTAACCTCCAGTTATCCTTGTGCCGTAAGTAGCAGAGTATGGAGAATATGGACCCTGAAAAAGTCCAGGAGATAAGAAACTTGTGAGCAAAACAAAGTATCTACTGATAAATCTCACTTTGGTGTGTAAAAATTGGAGCCTCTAATTGTTGCGCGCGTGCACACACACACACCCCCCCCTCCCTACCTACATTTACACCTCCAATGCCTCTCATTTCCAGGCAGGGACTCATTTTGCTCCCAAAATTACCTTTTCCCCCCAGATATTTGGTGTCCCCTCACTTCTATTATTGAAAATTATTGACATAACAGATAAAAAAATTTGAACTGGAGATAACAGGGCTTTACAAAAGAGGAGAGACTCTCTCAATGTTTTAAAGTTCTTGGATGAATATTTGTTTTGGATTTCTCAGTTTGGGTCTTTGTCCCACTTTGGGGCCTTGGCAGGTTGAGAGCTATGCCAGAGTAAACTATTCAGAAATAAACAGTTTTCAAAGGGGCACCATGCCATTAAAATCATCAGGAGCCAAGCATGGCTCTAATTTCAACCGAAGAAGCTTCTGTTTCAAAATAAGGGTCAATGATTCCCTGCTTCTCCATCCCACACAAACGCTGTCTGTCAGCTGTGAATGAAGTGCAGGGCTATGCTTACGTGGCACTTGCTGGTTAGGAGACATTAGTAGTGCTGAATATGGTACGCGGCCCACTGATGTTGAGAGCATTAATTAAATGGGGGCGTGACTCTAGAATCTGGAGACTTTGAACTATGTCACTATGTTCAAAATAGGCTAGGGTGGTAATGGCAGAAAGTCATTTTTATCTGACAGCTGTTCAGTGGCATACGTTGCATAAACTGTTGGCTTTGAATCAGTTCTTAGTAGATAGGTATCTACATAAAAAAAATCACTACTGGCAGCCTTATCTCGGCAGAAATGCTATGGGTAGAGTAGGCAGAGAGAGGAAGGATGTGCTAGTGACTGGCGTGTTTAGTGGGGACTTGGGACAAGACTTTGCAGTATTGCATATAGCCCTCTGGACATTAAAGAGATAAGGCGGGTGACATGATCTCTTTTATGGGGAGAGAGAGAGAAGCTTTCAAACTGCAACGAGCTCTTCTTCAGGTCAATATAACCTAGGCTCCTAATAGTGGGTTTTCAAAAGTGCCTGTAATGAGCAGGTGAGGCACCGAAGTCACTTTTGAAAATTGTACTTAGCCATCTGTATCACTGAGGCTTTGCAATGCTGAGCACAGCAATGCCTAATACCTTTAAAAATCTGGACCTTGGTCTCTCTGGAGCTCAGGTCCCCACATGTCAAATGGGGGTAATAGGGGTCTAGGGAAGATAAGTACAGTAAAGATTGTGACACATTCAGAGATTGTCAATCTGGTATCTTTTAGGATCATTGCATTCACCTGGGAGGAGGGATTAAATTAAAATCATAGTTATGATCCCTTCATACTTTGCATATTGTTTATTAAACCAATTCAGTAGTCATTTGGAGGGTCCAGTCATGGTACCACGTACATATTCATTTGCCCACTGCCAGTTGTCTGCATTGGTTAATTAATTAATTTCAGTTAAATTGTTTTCTTTATTTAGTTGTTTGTTTTTAATTTTCTCACTGTCCACTACCCCTAGTTGATTAAATTAAGTCATCCACACAGACAGCCACCTTTTCAGTGAAAATTAATTTAAGAGCCATGGGTAGGATTTAGTATCAATTTCACAAAGTCTAGAAGAATAGCTAAAGCAGTATTTAGTTCTGCCCTGAGATAGGGCTGGTCAGTATTTAAGTTAAAAAGGAGCACACCATCTTTAAACAGGCTTTGGTAGGGTTTTCTTAGCTATTGAGCCTAACTCTGTGATCTCCCTTGCTGTGAGCCATAAGTTGCTTGTAGGCTTGTTCTGAGAGAGTAATAAGTATTGTTGTTTAGCAATTGTGTTGTTGAAATTCAGCTCCACTATGTCTGACAGTATTTATCTAAAATACTTTCCCGGTTTGTGTTCAAGTTCCAGTAAACCGTGTCTTATTGTGCGACCTTTTCATTTTCCAGTGAAAAGGGATCAGCTCGTCAGATAAAAGCTACAAGCCATAGTACAGGAAAAATGTGTGCTCAGAAAATCCGAGCATGATTGAAAACAAGATGTGTTAAATCAATGCGGTTTATCGCCTGCCTATTCCTGGCAATTGCTGTTCTAAGCTCATTCTGAGCACACACTAGATGATAAAAGTAAAGTGTCACAGTGCTCACTGGGGTGTGAGGGCAGGGAAACATGTTTATCAGACAGGCTGGTATGGTTTTGCTCCCGCTTGATAACAGTTATTGTCAAAACTCTTTGGGAAGAAATTGGAACAATTATAGAAGTAAGTAATATGCTGCTGTTAAAATCTGGAGGCTACTGAGAGGTCTAGAATTATAGATTTTCCCCAAATATTAGAAACCGCAGACAAAACTGTTTTAGTAGTAATCACTTTAATATTGTATCATCCATTATACAGTCAAAATGACCTGTCTGCTTTCTTCTGAGCACGTAACCTTTTAATTATGTTGCATGCCCAAATCAAAGATAATGTTCAAAAATAAAGATGCATGGAAGCCTGGAAGCTTTAGTTTTCTCGAGGGATTTAATCTTAATTTAGAACTTTAATATAACTTCATAGCTAAGTCTCCTGAAAGGTCAGTTGCTTCCAAGAACATCACACACAGTTCACAGGAGGCTCATTACAGTTGTGGGGCAGGGGGAAGAGGGTGCACTTTTTCATAGGGGTTGTCTGCCAGTGCCCCACTTCCCATCTCAGAGGCAAGGATGGTGGAAATGATTGCTGGCATATTTCCCCTTTCCTCCCCAAGTAGAGACTTGTCATTGGACTGACATCCACAGGCAAAGGAAGGCAGAATTTTAAGACATTGTACTGTTGCAATGATCCTTGACTTTCGGTAAGGGACATTATGTTATTTATGTAGCCTTTGGTCTTGAGTATTTCTTTTACCAAATGGCAAGTGAGGATATAAGAATTAAGTTCAGGCTAAGCTTTCACATCTTAAGGTCAGTGTGTATGTGTGGGATAGGTGCAGAGGCTTGTGCTCAGACAAAAAGAAAAGGAGTACTTGTGGCACCTTAGAGACTAACAAATTTATCTGAGCAGACAAAGTTCTCCATTACACAAGGGGTTGAATGGAGTTACTTCTGACTTACAGTTCTGTTACAGGAGCAGAATCAGGCCTCTTATAATTTGCAAAGAGAGTAGACGAGAGATGGTCGGATTTGCAAAGAAGGAAAGGTTAAAAATAAAGCATTTCCTCAAAACAACTCATTAGAAGCTTGAAAATGTATATTGATGAAGTGAAAATAGGACTTTTCTTATAGAATGATGGGTTGCCGCCTCTCTTTCTCTCTATTTCAGCCAAGACCTTAAAAAAATGGCTGCTGGGCTCTCAGAACTTTTGAAAAAGAGCCTAAATATGGACTTTGGAGCTGAACCATGGGCACCCATTTTTAAAAATTGTGGCCTCTTTGCCTAACTATATATTCACTTAAACAGAGTGGGAATCCCCTGAGATCTGCGCTTTTCCAGCAAAGTCATTTGCAGCGAAGTCATCTTGCATTCTTTCATGAATTTCCAGAATATGTTCCAGACAAATGGAAAATATTTATCTGAAAATGCTGTTTCTGCCCTGTTGGTGGAGATTGCGAAGTATCTTAATTAACCCAATATCCTCCTGACTGGAGTCAGTAACTAATGAACGTAACTTTTGTAAGCCTTTATGTTCTACGTACTGGTACCCGAGCCTGTGCTACCAAGCTTTTTTAAACTTTTGTTAAAGGATCCAGAAACTTGTCTGATGCATGAAACCACATGATTTATCAGGTTGTTTTAGAGCCAGATCTCACCCATTGAGGCAAGAAGACAATTGGAACAGTGAAAGGCAAAGGAAGTAGCTTGGAAAATGGCAAATCATTCAGTTTTTCCACGTACCCAGATTGCAGCTGGGTCAGAGGTTAGCATTCAGAGTTAATGTGTTTTGAGGATTTTATCATAAAATCACTGGCATTCAAGTGCTGCAGGAATGGGAACCAATATATGAACCTGAACAGACAGATCTTGTAATTTCAATGTTTAACTTTCAGCATTAATTTGGGGCCAAGTCTTGCATTCCTTACACACTCAAAATCACCACAGAACATCCTTGGAAGTGTAGTTGCAAAAGGAATGCTGGACCAAGCACCATAAAAAAATCACATTGCTTAATGTGCCTCTGAAGCTGGCCCATTTCACCGTTAGTTCAATAAAGAACAGTCGCTAGGGAAACCCAGAGACCCAGGTGCTAGTCTGATCATTGGATTTGGTTCCAGAATGTTATTTATTGCTTGGCAAACATATTGGATATTTGTTTGGACATTAAATTGCAATAAAATATAAATATTTCATTTCTTAATATCTCCATCTCTTTCTGTTTCCAGTTAAAAAAAATGACATCATGTCACAGTACCGTTAAGAAAAGGAAATTAAACACACAAGAATATATTAAAGCAAGAGAGCCATGCAGCCATAAAAAGCAGGGAAATTCTGAGTTAGCTTTGAAATGACCCTTCTAACACCAATTTTTCTGTCCAGGCAGTGGCTGCCCCTCCCACTTCCATTTTCCATTGCTTATGGGAATAAATACCTCTGGGAACGTTAATGGACGGGAAGCTTTACAAAAAACAAGTCATATTCACAACAACAACAACAGGAATAGCCTGAAAGTGTGTGTGTTTTCATTGAAAGAACTTTAATTAACAAAAAGAACTCTTTGCAGGGAGATTTGCAGGATACACTATTTCATTTGACAAAAAGAAAAGGTGTGCTTGTGGCACCTTAGAAACTAACAAATTTATTTATTTATTTATTTATTTGATCATAAGCTTTTGTGAGCTACAGCTCACTTCATCGGAAAGTAGAGAAGAGCGGCATAAGAACCAATCAAGTAGAAACAGGTGTTCAGAGAGGTGGGAAGATGCGTTGCTGGAGGAGAGGACAAATGCACAGGAGAAAAAGTCCACTGTGATCCATGATTTTTTTTTTCTGAAGACATTCAACAGTGTGAGACACAGCTGTATCAGAGATGGTCTCTCACCTGTACTCAGTTAGGCTCAGCTGAAATGCTCTTTGTCTCCAAACAAATGCCTGGAAGTTTTAGCCACTTGATCAAATGTCCAAGTGGAATGGGTTCTTCAGCCAAATGAAATTTGTCATTGTTTGTCCTGACTTTACTGCATATTTTTTGTATATAATTTTTAATTGTTTCAGATGACTACCGTGTGAATAGGTACATAACGTTGAGTATGGGTATCTAATCTCTGTCTAGACACTCACGTTGTCAAATTCTGTACACACCTTTGGCAAATTGTGTCATCAACTAAAGTCCGGCTGCTGCTTTGTGAACCATGCGGGCACACCCCAGCACAGCAGCCTCTTGACAATGCCGGGTCAGTGTCTGAAACTGTACTGTCCTTCTATTTCCCTTGTAGGGGTAAATCCAAAGGAAATGGGCTTTGCATAGGACATAGGGTTTGAGGTCAAAGCATCTTCTCAGCCGTGGAACTCCAGCGGTCCCACTCTGAAGCTACTGTTGCATTGTCATGCTGCAGTGGCATTCTTTCCCTCTGGCTAGCCCCAGAGTATGTGTGTGGGGGTGGAGCTGACCTGGGATGGACCCACTTGCCATGCTGTCACCACTTGCCCAGACTGCCCTGCGTCCACTCCCTTCACGCCCGCCCCCCCAGAAAGCCCTCTGTGGTGCTACAAAAAGAAGCAATACGGAACACTTACATGTGGTCTTTCTGCAGCTTCTCTTTCCCGCTCCACAAACAACCAAGGCCCTTCTGTTGGGAGTAGGACACTCTGCACCTGTGGAGCAGAGGCAAATTTTTTCCAATCGCTGGTAACCTATAGCTTGTTATGAGTATCCTTTTATTTTGTTGTTTGAGCTTTCTGTGTTCCTTGCCCTTTCATTCAGTCTTGCTGCTGGCTACATCTTCTGAAGCAGAGAATGCTCCCAGTTTATATAGCTAGGTGTCAGTTTCATATTGCTTTTGCATCAAACAGAATAAAAGAAAAATTATGGCTGAAAAATAAAAGGAATAAATGAAGCCATGAATGCATGGGAAACAAATTAACTGGTTTTTCTTTATGCTTTGAACTCTTTGCATAATGCTTCTATGTAGTGTATGTTTATTTTTCTTCAAATAATAATGTTAAAATATGTCTAATTCAATTATTCTCTGCATTAGATGAATGAGTTTTCCTTGGTGAAGAGTTCTCCTAAACTACCCCAAGCTATGAGTTCCATATGATATTTGAACAGGTTCTTTTAATTGCTGATATTAAGTGTCGATCATTCTGCCATAAGTTGGCAGCATGGCTAGAGAAACAAATTCCTCTCTCAGATACATCAGACAGTCATTCAATTAACCACCAAAGTTTTATTGACACAGTAGGAATTCATTATGTGAAATACTAAAAAAATAAATAAACAACCCCCCCAAAAAAACCTTCCACTGTCTGGTTTAAATAAAAAAGAGGGGCAGGGACTTTTTAATATGGTTGATTATCTATATGTCTGGATTATAATGATCAACTCAATGATTGAAATTATAGTGATGGTGGAAACATTTTTCTCAAAAGTTTAAGCAGCATTTTGGTTGAAAATCAAGTTGGAGGTGGAAACATGAAAATAATGCACACTCATGTCCTTATTTCCACAGACACTGTGTGTATTTTTTATTAACCCCCTTTGATTTTATGAATTATGGCTTTAGATTTTCTGCATAAAGAGCTCTGTGGCTTATTCTGTTAGAGTTTAATTTGAAAGAAAGTTCTTCCTCAAGGGTTTAAGAAGTAATTCATAAAATGGTAAGAATAATAAATATTGTGCCTTAACTCATAGATAGACAGATTTTGTACACTTGGGTGTAATTTTAGTTAATTCACACAAGAGACAGGTTGAAAGTTTATTGTTTGGAAGTGAGAAAAATGGCTTAAATCTGATATTTGCAAAAATGATTATATTAGCTTAAATGAAAATGCTATTCTGTTAACAATTTCAATACGCATTACATTTGGAAAAGTATTTTAATAAAAAGTTACCTGAAGTTCATTACAACTTAAGATATATAAGTGAGGGGAAAGTACTTACTTTGATTTATATGTCTTTTGGAGGTGTAATTATTGGCTTTTTACTCACCTATGTAAAACAATATACTTTTGTAAATGGATTTCTGGCCACTTTACTCCATTTTTTTTAAACATAAAAAGTAAGCACTGTCAATCAAATAATTTTAAGGTTTATTTCCTCTTTAGAAATGATTGATAGCCTTTTAGATTTACAAGTTGACAAGTTAAAGGGTTCTATTGGTATAATTATGTACTAAATTCATAGTCTTTCAATTTAAATGTCCTTTTAAAACCACAAGATTATCATACCTGTATTTTGAAAAGTGGGCCAGTCAGTTCGGGTTGGTATACAAATTACTTCCATTAGCCTTGGGACCTATTTGAATTTCATACAGTTTTTAAAGTTATTAGTACTTTCAATAGTACTTTTAAAAATTAGGGTAATGGGAATGCATTTTACGTACAATATATGGTAACTTGTTTTTAATGTATGGATGGATGTCAAGAATATAAATACTGACTTAATTGCTCAATCTGAAATTATGAAAAAATCTTGATCCCCTGCCCTCCTCTACTTTATATTAGGACACTGGGAAATGGAGTATATGTGTGGTGGAGTTCGGATGTAGAGGACAATCCAGCTCTCATTAAATATAATGCCAAATCCTTCCATTAGGCCAGAGTCTGATCTCGTGTGTTCACCGGTGTAAGTGATGGAGTTACTACAGATTTTCACCAATGTAAATGAGATCAGAATCTGGCCCATTTCGTTGGCATTTTGATGTAATGGAGCAGGTCTGATTCATAACTGGAGGCAAAAGTTTAAAGTTGACCAAAATTACAAGTGAACTGAGTTTACTGGTATAAATTTGGAGAAAAATGGAGGATGGCCATGGTCAAATCTATGGTGAGACGAGCAACTCAATTTTATTTTGCATTGGGTCAAAGATAATACAATTCAAATAGTTAGAGACTGAATAAGATGACAGACAATAAATGCTGCTAAGGACCTGCTCCTGTAAATGGCTAAGCGCATTCTCCATCCCCACTGAAGAAAAACTGAAATCAGTTGAAGTTAAGGGTGCTCAGCACCTCCCGGGAAGCACTTTGTACCTTGTGGGATTGGACCACAGTTACTCTTTTTTTGGTTCTCCAGTTTAGAAAATAGTCCCAGGAAATACTCTATGGATTTCTAATGTGTTGAAAGTGTGGGAAGATATGAGAAAATGACTAGTACCTCAGAGAGGAATTTCAAAACTGGCCTCCATTTATAATATCCCAGAACTTAGTAACTACTTTCAGAAAAGATGGAGAGGGGGCAAGTGGGAAAAAACTAGATTGCCATGCAGAAGAAATGTACTTGACAGAACCTAGCTAAAATCTTTTAACACAACTGCAAGAGAAATCTCTATTAGAACTGTAGGGATGTTGTTTAATGTCTCACAGTTGAGCTATTTATAATAAATAATAATTTATCAGAAGAATTAAATACAGTTTAAGCTAGACGTATCTGCAATGAAGGGCAGTATAAGGAAATTGCTAAATAATGAGATCAGTGGTTTAAAAAATAAGTACATTGTGTCTAGATTTTTCTACAAAATTACATGGCAGTGCTGACAATATGAGGCTAGACTGGGAAATGGAAACAAGGAAAATATCCAGAGGACTGGAAGGCTGTTATATTACCTGTTCTCGATCATGAAGAGAAATAGTATGCTTGGATGTTTCTGCATGTCAGTCTAACAAAACAACATAGATGCAAAGTTTATAGCAGGATATAGACTCATAGAAATGCAGAGTGGAAGGGACCTTGAGAAGTCATCAGGTCCAGCCCCCTGCACTAAAGCAGCACCAAGTAAAGCTAGACCATCCCTGACAGGTGTTTGTGTAACCTGTTCTTAAAAATCTCCAGTGATGGGGATTCCACAGTCTCCCTTGGAATCCTATTCCAGTGCTTAACTATCCTTATAGCTAGAACATTTTTCCTAATATCTAACTACATCTCCCTTGCTACTAAGCCCTTTTCCTTCTTGTCCTGCCTCCAGTGGACATGGAGAACAATTGATCACAGGCCTCTTTAACATCCCTTAATATAGCTGAAGATTGTTATCAGGTCCCCTCTTGGTCTTCTTTTCTCAAGACTAAAACATCCAATTTTTTTTAAACTTTCCTCATAAGTCAGGTTTTCTAAACCTTTTATCATTTTTGTTGTTCTCCTCTGGACTCTTTCTAGTTTGTTTACATCTTTCCTGAAGTGTGGTGCCCGGAACAGGACACAGTACTCCAGCTGAGGCCTCACTGGTAACACGTAGACCCCAGAATGTTATTAGCTCCCACATCACATTGTTGTGATCCCCAGATCCCTTTCAGTAGTACTACTATCACCTAGCCAGTTACCACCCCCGCCCCCAATTTTGTCATTGTATTGTGGAGGGATGCCCTAATACTTGGGGAACATCTTGTATTGAAAGACTGCTGGTCTGATGTTAAAACATTGTTGCAAGAGTTATTTCAGGGATACACCCAAAAGATTCCTGTTATGATGCTAGAGAAACTTCCTGATTCATTTTAGGTGAGTAAGGGTATGAGAATCTGAGCCTTTGCAAAATCAAATACCCACCTTAGAAATGTGGTTGCCAAGAATAAAAGAATTAAGAGAAATTGAACACCCTAGAGTGGACTAACACCTGGCCTATTTGGCAGAAGATTGGCTGTAGGGACAGTGGGATTGGTTAAAATCAAATCAGTGATATTACTTTTATACTATATGTGTGCTTACTGTAAACTGTAACTTACTGATGATGTAAAATAAACAGATATTGAAATGGCCTTTTATTAAAAATAAAAAACTCTGGCAAGATTCTTCCACTCTTACCCAGATTGAGTAGTTGTATACCCTACCTTCATGGCAGTCCCATTTTGCTTCTCATGGAGTAAAGTACTACTCAGTGTGAGTAAGAGTTGCAGAATCTGACCCTAAATCCATTGAAATGAATTAGATGGTGTGACTCTAGTCACAAGAAGATAATAGTCCTCATAATGAAGCCACCATAGAAGTCAATGCAAGGTGCATTCACAGTTCAGGACAGGTCAGAGACTGAAAGGGCAGGTGTTGGTTAGGAGAGGCCAAGATATGCTGACAACTGTGAAAGGAGGCTTGAGAGTGCCTGACTCTGGTTCCAGCCTGGCAGATCACTTAAACACATGCTCAAACTCTAAACATGCACTTAAGTTCCATTGACCTCAATGTTTTAAATTAAGTGTGGAGATGATAGAGACCCAGTACACCACGGTCAAGGTGAATGCAAGACGTCTTTATTTCCTGTTTTCACAGGGTCTTACCTCTGTAATGTGCACCCCCTAGTGACCACACTGAAGCGTGGTTCTAAACATTCACAACTAACACCATATTAAGCACTTGCTTGAATGCTTTGTCGAATAGGGATGGGCTGAAGCACATGCTTAAAGTTAAGCAAGTGCTCAGCTGCTGTGCTGAATCAGGACCTCTATCAGTGCTATTAATGCCACATTCTCAGGAGAATTTAAATCTTCCTCTTCCTCCCCTTTTCCTTCGCCTTGATGACTGTGGATAAAACTTTAAAAAGGCGAATGGTAATGTTAAATGAAATAAACTCGGTGGGCGTCAGTTCAGGTGTTGATAATTTGAGGACTGATCCTGCACCACTGAAGTCAATGGGAATTTTGCAGTTAACTTCAGTGAATGCAGAATTGAGCCCTTGCCATGACAAAAGTGCACAAAAGCACATGATCTCTACATACAGTTGGTACTGAATACATAATAGCATGTGAGAATGCGAGTCTCCTATCTTTGTCCTTTTGTCTTCCAATGAAAAGGGACTTTCCTTCTAACTTGAAAAGAGAAACAAATGAAATGCGGGGTGCAAAGCATTTATCAAATGAATTTATCAAGGCTTTCAGAGATAGTAATTGCTCCTTACTCAGAAGCTGTTTACAAAGCCCTGAAACTTTGCAGCAACCTTGTCACAGATACTTGAGCAGGAAGGTTTTGTTTCTTTTTAAACCAAAGCCTCAAAACTAACCTCAAACAGTGCTTGAAGCAAGACTTCACAGTCATTGCTGATTTAAGTAAAAAAGAGCAATGAGAGATTTCGCTCTGATCATTTTCTGATCTGGCGATGCATTGCCAATTGTTACCCAGCATGACTGAGCCTCCTTGCTTGACGTTTGTCATCTCATGATGTTTGTTGTTGTTGTTTCAGCCCTGAACGAACCCACCATTGACTACGGTTTCCAAAGGTTACAGAAGGTTATCCCACGGCACCCTGGCGACCCCGAACGCTTGCCAAAGGTCAGCACCAAGTTTTGTTGTTTTTTTAAAATATGGCAAAGGTGGGCCTTCCTAGTGTTTGTTTGAAAATAAGCACTTTGATCTTTACCAAAGGAACCCACCAGTCTTCCTGTTAATGTAATGTCCTGGTTTGGCATCAGTGGCAGCTCACATAAACACTCAGCCCAGAAGGTTCAACTAACAAACCTTCGTTGAAGCCTTCTGGGATATTTCACATGGCCTGCAACACAACTGGAACTAGTCTGTCCACTGCAGGTAATAATGTTCAGGAACGCTCTACACCAGCATGGGGTATTGTGGGTATTTGGGAACACAGGCCTTCTGTACATTTCAGCAAAGTTAGACCTGGATAGCTAGATGGCGTCTGTCTTAGCAGTGTCTAGTACTGCAGTCATATCTTGCAAAATTACCCTGAGAACTCTACCATTGTATAAATCAGAGGAGCACAAGCCACTGTGAGTATGTGTCATTTTCTGTTCAGCCATGTGTCTCCATTTAATATAATAATAGTACATGCAATTGTTTCAGTAACCCTGAAGTAATCAGATCATATCTACACTACAGAATTACGTCAACCTAAGTTACATTGGCATACAGCCGCCGCAGTTATTACCTCACTTGTGCACGTGCACACTTGGCTCCTTGCGTTGGCAGGGAGTGTCCTCACTGGGAGCGCTTGTATCGATGCAGAGTGCAGTGCAGTGTGGGTTGGTATCCCACTGTGCAACTTGCCACTATCCAGCACAGGGTGTTTGGGGAAGTTTTTGCAATGCCTGATGAGAGATGTGGTCAAGTGGCTTAACGATCAGGTGTGCGCCCTTCACAGTCATTGGAAAAAACATGCCATTGACTTCAGTCCTTGAACAGTAAGTGGTTGGGCAGAAGGGAATTGGGAAATTCCAAGTTTTATCCTGACACTGACTCCCTCTGTACCCATGTGTAAAATCCCTTGACTTTTCTGCATTAGTCTCCTGAGCTCTAATATTGGGATATCTCATAGCTCCGTTGTGAGCATTGATAGTGCTGGTGAAATGCTTTGAAATGGAAAAGAGTTAATAAGCATCATCATGTTATTATGTACTTACTATCTGTTGACACAGAAATGAAATTAGATGAGTTATTTTAAATGTCTTGTTAGCTCTCCATTCTCTTCGATTGGAAAGGCTTCAGGCATTGGTGCCTGGATTTTTTGTTTTGTTTTTTTTGCCCTTCCTTCCTGCCTCCTGAGAAATTAGAAGAAAACACGCTGTCCTGGAGCATCATTTTTCATTGGTTTCATTTGCCCTCAAAACACTTTTCTCCTACCTCTCTCTCCCCCCATCCGCATGATTTTTAGACAGGTTTGCAGCATGCTTTTGTACCTTGGACTGCTTCCTCAGAGGTGCAATCCTCCCTAGGGATAAACAGCATCCTACTTCTGCACGAGGCTTTTGTGACTGCAGCATAGCTCTGCAGCCAAGGATGCCCACTGAGAGAAGCTGTTTTCCAGAGAATAACAACATGGTTATGATGCACTCCGGATTTGCAAGCCTAAAGGGTGCAGAAGTTATAAGATTGCTATGGATTCAACTTTCCAATGAAATAGCAGGGCCTTGTTTTCTGTTTTTAAATAACAGATCAAATGTAAATTAGGGCCAAACATTTTCAGCTTGGGTTAGCAGATTTGATATTGCAATGGGCTATCAATCTCCTCTCTGGCACGAATGCTTATGGATGGGCTACTGCAGCATGTGCCCTCCTGGGCCAGTGGTATGATATGGCTGTGCAATTTGAGTTTGGGTCAAGTTTGGGTTCACTGCAGCTCTGCCCATGCCAGAATCTGAGCCCTAGCGATTTGCACGCTCCTAGTATGAAACAATGGCTCTTACTGCATCGGAAGAACCTAACCTTTTTGTATGGGAAAATCTAATTTTACTTATTCATCTACCTCTTCTGACACTCATCTCAGTTACATTATGGCCTTTCTCATTGTGACAGCAAGGAATCCACTAGAATAACTGGCAGCAGAAGTTTTTTGAGGTTCAGGTGTGAGAAATACTACAGAGAATGTCTGAATTTCTACCTTGTTAAAAGCAGCCCATGCATAAGAGCTGAGTCCACTAACCGCAAATTGCTTGAATTAGGGCTTTTCCACCACATGCTAGCCCAGCAGGCAAGAGGGCAGATTGAAAGGGGGAGCATTTCCTTCTCAACCCACAGGTTTGGCCCTCGCTGCAGTTCTTGGCCATGGAGTCCATAGTGGTGGTGTTTTTGCAGAGGTTCAGGATGAAATCTGGACTCGTCAGGTTTGTCCCACTTCTCGTGAGCTGCTAACTATTGGCACCCAGGTGCAAATTTATTGGCTGTGCTGCCTGCATTATTTTTTTAACACACTCTTCCATCCGTCATCTTCTAAGAGGGCATAGTTTGCATTTCCTCCTCTGGGACATGAGAAAGAGTTGTTTTATGGTTAGTGCGTGGGGCAGAGGATCGGGATTCCTGAGCTCTTTTCCCAGCTCCACCCCCAGGCACTCTGAGCAAGCCACTTCACTGCACCACTGTTCCCTAGTGTTCCAGTCTGTATAATAAGGATGTTAATATTTCACAAAGCGTGCCTTGAGGTTTAAATAATTAATGCTCGCTGGGTGCTTTTAGATCCTTGAGTGAAAGGTTCCGGGGATTACCAAAATGTGGTCCAGGTAATCCAGCATTTTTCTGCCATCTTATGTGTGTTTCCTCCTACTTGACTGGTCTTCCATGAAGTCGCTAAATCAAGGGAAATCATCTTTTCTATGTTTCGGGTGTGATCTCAGCTTGTGTAAATCAGACAGTGAAGAAGTTACCAATTTCCTATTTCAAGGAATAATTGAACCCCTGGATGGAACCAACGTTCCTGTAAGACCCTAAAGGGAGGCAAGGGGCTTTGGCAGCTGCATTAGAGACAGCTTGAAGGTTCGGCCTCAAGTTCAGGACTCATTAATATGCCATGCACAGGGGCTGGCACGAGTCAGCTTCTGCATTTGAGGCACTGATGGTTCATTCCCAACACCATTTGCTGGCTCCAGAATCCTAATCAAGGAATCAGTGAGTTTGTGTGCAGGCTGAATGCTGCACGATGCTCTTTTGTAGTCATTAAAACGAGGCAAGGTTTGGCAGGATTCCATGGCAGGCAGTTGTCAGTGACTACTTAAATGAGAGTTGTGGGCCATCTGGCTTTGGATCTTAAGATGGACAGAAGCACCAAGAGGGAAGAAGGAGAATGGGAGGGGGGCAGAGAAGGGAATGGAGAATAGTGCTCAGAGCTTTAGATATTGCTTTTCCTATTTTTTAACCATTGCCATCCCAATGTATCAGCACTTCCTGTATATTAAGAGCCTTGTATGCTGTGCTTTTCCATAAGCCCCCCTCCCCCATACACACACGTTTCCATAACTGCCCTTAGGGATTGAAGGCCATTGTTCCATTAAAGCGTTATTGATGAAATAGACATCTTTTAAGAAATGGAAGCAGCTGTGGTCCTAGTGAGAGCGTGATGCTGACTCTTAGTGCACGCTCTCTGCTCTGCAGGGCTCCAAAGGAGGAATGTAGCAGCAACATCTGTGGCCCCAGGGATTGTGATATCCTACTGTAGAGCTTTGGTCTCCTCTTGCTTTAAAACTGCTGGACCAGCTTTTCAAAAGTGCTTGGCGCCCACCCAGCAACTGCCATTGAGAACGACAGTGAGTTCAGACTCTCTTTCCCCACCGTTGGTTACAGGAGGTGCTGCTGGGTGCTGAGATTCATGGAAAATCTGGCCTGATTTTTTTTTTAAATGTAGAGTTTCTGGAGAAGCAGGAATGGAAGCTGGTGTGGGGGGATGGAGAGGTAGAGCAACCGGCTGTGTGGAGGAGGCTTCTCCCCTCATGTAGAGGGGCAGATCAGGGGAAAGAAGCCAGCTGACAAGAGGGGTCACTAACAGATGTGCCCGGACACACATTCCACGAGCAGACCCAGTACTGGGGTGGTGGAGGACACCCTCTAGCCCTGGAGGCAGCTCAGGCACCTGGGGTAAGTTGGGTAGAAATCTTTCCTGGTCAACATGCCCGGGAGGCAGATTGCGGGGAGCAAGAGCTCTCCATAGAGAAATAAAGAGAACTAGTGGGATGCTAGACCTGAGGGATTGTATCACAGTCCCTAAGGTGGAGACTGGAGAAGGCCCACTCCCTGGGTCTGGGAAATATGTGTGTTTGTATGTTCGATCACTTTCTCTGTCACACTCACACACTCACATCTTGGTTCTTGCACACATGTTTGGTGGAAATCTGTAAAGAGGTTTAAATCACATGCACATTTATTTATTAAGGTTTCTTCATGCTTTGTACCACGAATCTTGAAGATAAATCTAGGGCAGGCACTGAGAGATTCTGGAGCTATGCTAGCAACTTCACAGATAGTTGTAAAGCAGGTTCCATTATGAGGTAGATTTTAAACACCTCCTTCCTCACAGCTCTCACACAGCAACTTCCCACGCATAGTCTCCTGCCTGGGGCAGGGAGCTGGGGATGATGGGGTTCAGCTGAATTGGCCTCTGGTTGCTTTTGACTTGCAAGACTTTAGGAACAAAGAGTTTTGGCCATACTGACAGGGCGTGGGACTCTATTCTGGGAAGCAGTGACTGAAAAAGATTTGGAGGTTGCGTTAGATAATCAGCAGAAGCTGAGAGCTCCCAATGTGGTGATGTGACTAAAAGAGCTAATGCGATCCTGGGATACATAAACAGGAGACTCTCGAGTAGCAGTAGAGAAGTTATTTTACCTCCGTATTTGGCACTGCTGTGACATTACTGGAATATTATGTCCAGTTTGGGTACCCCCTATTCAAGAAGGATGTTGGTAAATTGGAGAGGGTTCAGAGAAGAACCACGAGAATGGTTAAAGGATTAGAAAGCCTACTGTGTAGTGGTAGACTCAAAGAGCTCAATCTATTTAGCCTAAAAAAGAAAGGGCTAAGGGGTGATTAATTACAATACCTACATGGGGAACCAATATTCAATAATGGGCTCTTCAGCTTAACAGAGAAAGATATAACAATGGCTGGATTTTGAAGCTAGACAAATTCAGATTGGAAATAAGGCATACATTTTTAACAGAGAGTAAGTAACCATTGGAATAATTTAGCAAGATGTGTGATGGATTCTCCATCATTGACAACTTTTAAATCAAGATTGGATGTTTTTCTAAAAGCTCTGCTCTAGGAATTATTTTGGGGTTCTTTTCTGGCCTGTGTTCTACAGGAGGTCTGATGAGATGGTCACAATAGTCCCTTCTGGACTAGGAATCTATGAATGGAAAAAAGATTGTCTGTAAAAACTTGATGCTTATTTTATACATCACTCCTCTGTGCAAACTAACACAAAGTATGTTTTTTTTGTCATTGTTGGCAACTGCAGGCTACCACTATACTTAAGATTGTGATTGCTCACTAGGTATGTGAGAAGCAAGTGTATCTACGTGGCTTATCTTCCCACTAGGGGTCAGAGATCCTACCCTCCTGATACAATCCAGCAATCCATCTTTAGCCTGCTTGTCCTCCGCTGCACACCGTATCCTCGGAACAGGGGCTTTATTTCTGCTTATGTCCCTGTGGAGGAGAAAGTGGAGCTCACAGCAGTCTCTTTGCCTGTCAGGCAGTATACCACTGCCAGGTTCCACCTTCCTTCATGGACCCTCTCCCATGCCAGTCCCTGAGCCATAAAACATAATCTAAGGGGCATTTCTTCTTCCTCTGCCAATTCAGCCTGTGTCCTGTACAAGGCACCATTAGCAATCAGTTGGGCACCATCTACAGGGAGCCCTTCCCAGCAGGAAACTCCACAGTACAATGATTTACCCTGAATCCATCCTGACCTAGATCCAGATCAGAGAAACCTTTGTACTGAACAGACGCTGGAGGGGAGGATGTGGATCATGGGACCACAACCTACTGTTGGACTCCCTATGCTGACAGTGAATGTGTAAGATGTGATGACTGTCTCTAACCACTAGGCTGGTACAGGGCCGTGGGAGCAGAGCGAAAGCTGGTCCTGGCACCTTTGCACGGATTTTCTGGAGTTCTACACTGCTATTTATACCAGTACTCGGGGGGTTGGGCAGTGTACATCGTCTACATGCTGCCATAAGGTGTGTGCAGGGTAGACATACCCTTGTGGGAGATGTTCAAAACCACCAAGATTTGAGTAGTCCAATGCCTTAGGCAGCAGCTTTGAAAACTTTCAGCCTTAAAGGGCACTATCCTGATCAAAGTGTTGCGGTGGGGTGTGGAGTTTTCTTTTTCTGGGACTATGTAGGGTCTGAAACACAGGAGAGCTCAGAAACAGTGAAGGGCAGAGTCATATACACATTTCTGGCAAGGAGCCCTTACTTTTCCGAAGGTCAGCAGCATGTGTACACATTTCAATGAGTTTTCTTTATAATTGGGTCAGCATTTACTCAGCAAATGATTAGAGCAGATGGTGTCATTTAGAATCTGTGACAAAACTTGAATAAGTGCGGACTCGCAGAATGACATGGATCTATGCATCATTTCTTCACTCTGCCTGCCCGAGGGCAGGTTTCTAGATTGGGTCTGGACCCTCTAGATTAAATCAACCCATTCCAGATGAGTGACTTGAGCCACTTGTTAGAACAACCAATAAGGATTATCACTGTGATCTTAGATTCCCCTATTTTTTTTAAAGAAAACCTCAACAATGAAATGATGGAGGCAGGAGGACACTAACCAGGTAAACATGTTTCCTTCAAGCAGTAGCGCTTTTAGAGAAAATAAACCCCAGTTTGAGGAAAGTAACAAAAGCTGCATTTGTGTATTTTGCTCCATGGAGCTGAAAATATCTTGTAAATTGATCCTGTGGGAGTAATAAATACACATTACTTTATCTTGTACTTCATGTCCTATACCCCTGAGTCTTGATAGAACAACACCACTTAATAGACTTTAAAAAAAGAGTAATTACAGTCATTGGTTGTGTGATTTTTCAGCCCTTCCAGCCCTGCCTGACCTTCTAATTTAGCTCACCGTGTCTAACTAATGCATTTATATTCATCTTTTATGAAGCATGTGTAGTACAAAATTGACTTTGCAGTCTTTAGCAAGCTGTCTTACCAGGTTTAGGATCTGGTTAGTACTGTGAATAGTGTATGTGCATGTGTGAACGTGTGTGTAAATCTTGCAATACTTATGCTTCCAATTAATTATTTTTGATCCTTTTGAAAATATAATACAAAGTATTTATTCCATTTCCCCCTCTCTCCCCTTTAAAGCTTTTATACATTCCAGCATTATATATAGCTAAACATGCAGGCAAAAAAATGCAACTGTTTTTAAAATGATTACCACTAATGTTTCTGCTTGTCAGAAGTGCTTAAATTTCCCTGCGCTTTATCTAAAAACTTAGCACTGTTACCTTTTAAGAATTACAAATTTATAAGATCTTACCAAGCTGATTTACAAACACAGCTGACAGTTTATGATGAATGATGTTGCAAAATGTGCAGTTTGTTTCTTTGTCATTTCTAGATATGTATCTATTAGGAAGTGGATTAAGAAAAGAAAGAGCCCCCTCTGAAAGAGCCCTGGAGCTACAGAGCACACACACAAATATCTCTCCCATGTTTCCTCATAACTTCCTACTCAGTGCACTCATCCCATAGAGCACAATTGTTCTCTGTGCATTTTCTTCCACCATATGGTATCCTCATTACCATACACTAAGGGTCCATATGGAGAACTTGTGAAGTGAACTGTATTCATTTTAACTGCCAGATGAGCAGCCTTTTGCTTTGCAAGCTTAGCTTAAGTCATCTGCTGTCTTCATGTTGTTATGGCAACACAGTACCAATAAAAAATTCTAATCTACTGTAAGTGTCTTGGATCACAGTATTTTAAGTGCCTGCTGTAACTGCCCTCTAAGTGAGGATGCTTGTTCTTTTAGTATGACAAAGGGTTATTGTCAACTCCAGCAGGTGGCAGTAAAGAAATAGTTTCTTCCCCCCCCCCCGCCCCCGGAAAAGTCATATAATTACAAAACAGTATATCACAAACATATTTGTAGGCTGATCCTCCAAATTTCATTGTAAGGTTAGGATCACAGCTAAAGCTCCTTCCATGCTGCAAATCACACACTGAACTGTGAAATGATGGTGGCAGCAAATACGTTCCTAAGGTTTTGCTGAGAGAGAGAGAGAGAATTAGACTGAAGCACCACTTCATTGGAATTTTGAAGCCTCCATAACCATGAAGCTGTTTTTGCTACACCCCTGAATTACTCATTCAAACACCATGCTAATTAAGAGTATCTTAAAGTAATGGAAGTAGGCAGCAACATCCTTAAAAATAAATCATTTTCACCTCTGCAGGCCACATGATATGTTGCATCTCTCTCTCTCTCTCTCTGTATTGAAAGTGAATGTTTGCTGTCTCAGTTCATCAGTTCACATTAGCCTCATGCTGAATATTTAAACACAGAACAATTTGAACGCACCATGAAGAGAGACAGTGACTGCGCTTTCACCGGGAACAGCAAGGGCTCATCTAATAATAATTTAGTAAATCAGCCATTTAGTGGCTCAGTTGTACACTGCATTGTGCCAAATAATATTCACTTCAACTGTACGCTGATAAAATTGAAATTCAGACCCAAGTTACACAGCTGTCTTTTGCTCAATGGGGAGATGAAATGGAAAATCGCCCTCCCAATAGAGTAATTGTGTTTAGTGATTTATCATAAATATAGTGGCATAGCAATGGAAACAGGAATTGGTTGTATATGGTACAATGTAGTCTAATTATGTTTTTATTGTTTTAGTTTCTAATGCATGGACTATTCAGCAATTCAGAGCTTGCCATCACATCTTCAACTCAATACGTATGTGGATGAGGAACAGTGACATAGCAGCACTGTGCCCCTTTAGGGGGCAGTGTAGATCGGTACTGCCCTCGCGGAAGCCCATGGGGCCATTGTATCATAGACCAGCATGATGTCCTGGAGGAGCTCTGGGAGTGCAGCTGCTATGGTACTCTTTCACAGGATGCACTTTGCCCCACGCCACAGAAGCACTGAAAGACTCGTTTAGTTCCTCCGCTCCCTGAATGCAGGGGGTACAGTTGTATGCTTTCAGCGCATTTTTTCCCTCCATGAACACCAGGGCCAAATCCTTACTCTCATAAATAATCCTTTCTTACTTGAGAAAAACAGCAGGATTTGTTCTCAACTGTGTTATTTTCAAACACTTCTGCAGAGAAGTCAGTACACAATTAGGCCGACAGAATTATATAGGAAATGGAACAAGCAGTGGTATACTCTCCTAGCACACATTCATATGAGGTTCAAAATATGTGTGCAGATTTGCAGTAACTGCCTATGCAATTCATGCACTAAAAACTGTCTCTTCATGTTAGCTGTACCTGTAGGGACCATGTTATAACCTTAGATGTAAGTGGCATCATCTGTTACTTTTGAGTAAGAAGCAGAATGGTTTGGGGGATTAATAATTTAGTTCTATATCTAGCTGTTCCACAAACTTTTTGTTTGACCTTGGACAAGCCTTGCCTTAGTTTCTCCATCTGTAAAATGGGGCAAATATTTTATGTAATATTTGTTTGTTTCAGTTACTTGAGCTCCTATACAGGCTCTGGGCCCTATACATATTTTATAAAAGCACCTTTCCTCGTCAGCCACCAAAGTTTTCCCATTCTCCACAAATAAGGTCCTTACCTCTCCACCTACTCGGTCAGCCTGGCCTGTCAGAAACAGCCTAGGAAAATAACTAGGCTATGCTGAGTGCAGAGATCAAGGCTCTGTGTGATGCAGGGTGTTGGGGAAATAATACCTACCTTGTGGGGGTGTTGTGAAATTTCATTCTTTCTTGTAATAAGGAACTTTGAGATCTTCAGATGAAAGGCATTCTAGAAGTGTGAAGCATTGTCAATGAGCCAGCCTACAGTTACCATTTCTAAACTTAGTTACAGGTGATATACAGTGGTTCACTCTCTGATATAAAATATGATCACTGCATATTTCTCAATTCTCACAACACACTCCAGTTGAGCAGCCAGAGAGCATCCTTCTTACCATCATGATGCCATTTAGCAGTGTGTGCTAGAAGCATACGGTGCCATTGTCATAATTCTTCTAAGAAATACAGGGCTTCACAATCTATACTTAACTGCTGACACTTGAAAACTCAGACATTTTGGTAAAATGAATCAGGCCTTAATGTTTCTTTTATGAGATCTCTTCTCATAGGAAGGAGGTTTGGCACCATTTGGAGATCAAGTATAGTGATCCATCATAGTAAAGTCAGCTGTCCCAGCCAGCTTCTCAGAGGTCACTCGATCGAACCAACAGCTCTTACAACTATATTATTGCTTATGGAACAGTAATTGAGGCACTATAGATAAAAATTACCTGGTCTAATAGGCAGTGAACAATTTGCTCTCAATACAATTATAAGCCAAATCATTCATTTCATAACACTTGGACTAATTTATTTGTTGACCTTTTAATATCCATAGCTCTTCAGCTGTATTAACGGCAACTCAGAAAAATCTCTTGTTCATTTTACTTTCATTGATTTTTTTTCCATTGAGGCAATAACAGTTGTTTGAGTACAGTCTTTTCTTTCTGTTGTAAAAGTCAATCATGTAACCTATGGTGATATACCTCCTCTGGACTGAAACATCTTCTAAGTACAATAGTGTACAATCTCATGCTATCTCTGTAAACAAGGGTATGCATTTTGGCTTTGTTTTCATGATAGATCTGTGTTCACATTAATATATTGGACAGTGGAAGATGGAGAAGGTACACTGGAATGTTATATAAAGCTGTGCCACCCTATGTAATGTAATTTTGTTTCATATACACAGTACTGAAGATACAGGAATTTCAGAAGTCGTCTTTATTTTAATCCCCACAGTAGGATGAGCTATAGGTCTGCTCATTAATGGTGATATCCTCATCATTTTATCTTGATATAGTATCTTAAGAACATAAGAATGGCCATACTGGGTCAGACCAATGGTACATCTAGCCCAATATCCTGTCTCCCAACAGTGGCCAATGCCAGGTATTTCAGAGGGAATGAACAGGTAGTCATCAAGTGATCCATCCCCTGTCGCTCATTCCCAGCTTCTGGCAAACAGAGGCTAGGGATACCATCCCTGCCCATCCTGGCTAATAGCCACTGATGGACCTATCCTCCATGAACTTATCTAGTTCTTTTTTGAACCTGTTATAGTCTTGGTCTTCACAACATCCTCTGCCAAAGAGTTTGACAGGTTGACAGTGTGTTGTATGAAGAAATACCTCCTTTTGTTTCTTTTAAACCTGCTGCCTATTAATTTTGTGTGGTGACCTCTAGGTCTTGTATTATGAGAAGGAGTCAATAACACTCCCTTATTTACGTTCTCCACACCAGTCATGATTTTATAGACCTCAAACATATCCCCCCTTAGTCATCTCTTTTCCAAGCTGAAAAGTCCCAGTCTTATTTCTCTCTCCTCATACAGAAGCTGTTCCATACCCCTCATCATTTTTGTTGCCCTTTCCTGAACCTTTTCCAATTCCAATAGATCTTTTTTGAGATGGAGCATCTATATCTGCACGCAGTATTCGAGATGTGGGCGTACCATGGATTTATATAGAGGCAACATGATTTTGTCTTACTATGTATCTCTTTCGTAATGATTCCCAACATTCTGTTAGCTTTTTTTTGACTTGCAGCCCAAAGGACTGCCAAGCACTTTGCAGACTGGAACTGGTCAAACTTTTCTAAATTTCAAGTTTTTGACATTTCAACTGGAAAAATATCTTGGCTCTATTTGATCATTTTCATTACATTTTTGGGGTTTCATCTTGCCTGATAGCTGTCTGAAATATTTTGACATTTGAAAACAATTATTGAATTTCTGAGATATTTTGGAAAAGCAGTAAAAATTTTGAAACATTCCTGTGAAATTTGTTGCTGGTATTTTTCCAATCAACTCTGAGAGCAACTATAAAACAGTGATTGTTTCATTCACCACTGAAAATGGAGCCTTGTCTGGTATGAAATGTGATACCTATTTTCATATCACAGAGCCGTCAAGGGAACTATACTTTATCCAACTGAAATCAGCTGGCAGGAAAAATTTAATCAGAAAAATGTGAATGGTAATTGTGAATCATTTAAGAACACCTTATTAGATGCCCCAAAAGCAATAATTGAGGAAGAAGGCCACGCTTGTTAAAAAAACCAACCCGGTTTAGAAAGTAAGTGAACGCAGCTATAAAAAAACAAGTGTGTGTGTATATGTGTGTGTATATATAACAAATGGGGGAGGGGAAGGGAAGTTGACAGTAATGAATATAAATCAGAAGTTAGGAATTGTAAAAAAAAATGATAAGGGAAGCCAAGAGACACAAGGAGAAAGTTAAGGACAATAAGAAGGAGTTTTTAAAGTATATTAGAAACAAAAATAATCTGGACAATGGTATTGGCCAATGACTAGATGGAAATGGTAGAACTATCAATAATGCAGAAAAGGTAGAAGTCTTCAATAAATATTTCTATTCTGTATTTGGGCAAAAACAGCTCATACAGTCTCATTGAATGGTGAGCATAGAATCAGAATATCAGGGTTGGAAGGGACCTCAGGAGATCATCTAGTCCAACCCCCTGCTTAAAGCAGGACCAATCCCCAACTAAATCATCCCAGCCAGGGCTTTGTCAAGCCTGACCTTAAAAACCGCAAAGGAAGGAGATTCCACCACCTCTCTACGTAACGCATTCCAGAGCTTCACCACCCTCCTAGTGAAAAAGTTTTTCCTAACATCCAACCTTAACCTCCCCCACTGCAACTTGAGACCATTACTCCTTGTTTTGATAACACCCGTTCCATTCTACAAGTATCTGGAGGATATTAAACAGATGCTACTAAAGTTAGACATTTTTAAAGCATCAGGTCCAGATAACTTGCATCCAAAAGGTTTTAAAAAGCTGGCTGAGGATCTCATTGGACTCTTAATGTTAATTTTCAATAAGTCTTGGGGCACTGGGGAAGTTGCAGAAGACTGGATGAAAGCTACTGTTGTGCCAATATTTAAAAAGGCTAAATGGTATGACCTGGGTAATTACAAGACTGTCAGGCTAATGTCAATCCTGGGCAAGATAATGGAGCAGCTGATACGGGGACTTGACTGATAAAGAATTTAAGGAGGGTGATGTAATTAATGCAAATCAACAAGGCTTTATGGAAAATAGATCTTGTCAAACTAACTATGAGATTACAAGTTTGGCTGATAAAGGTAATAGTGTTGATGTAATAGACGCAGACTTCTGTAAAGCATTTGACTGGGTATTGCACGAGGTGTTTAAGGGCCTATATTTGGGGGTGGGGGGAGTCTTTTGTTTCCAGTAAGCAAGAAAGTTGAAAAAGTCTTTTAACAAGATAAGCTAGGAAGCACTTCACTGAAGTAGTTCTGCTAGAGCTAAAGCCTCTTTATGCCATAAAGTACTATTAAGTCCTTTGAACACATAGTTGTAAAATATAATTGTTACACATTTGGCATTTTATGCTTTCCTAGAAATTACCACTTGGTATCTACACCTAATCTACGTTCTTTCTTTTCATTTCAATTGGGTCTGAAGTGGTCCTTCATTGTAATGAGAATGCCCCTTTCAAGAGACTTTTTTCAATTATACTGATGATAAAATGTAAGTGAACATACTCATTTGTAGGGGTTATGACTGAGCAGTGTTTTAACTGTAATGCTAAAACCGATCAACATTATTCCAGTCTCTATTTCAACATTTTTATGCACTCGCTCTGGGCAGAACATAGTGGAATATCATTGTAGGTCAAAATCTCAGTGCTGCTTATTTTTCACTTTTCATTCCACCATTAAAAGCTAACATGTACTCCAGTGCCTAACCAGAAACTCTTCTTATGGTAGATTTACAACCCAAAAACTCTTCACCGTTGGACCAAAAAAGTGAAAATTCCTCTCATCTCAGTACTTCATACTTACGTTATTTTTATTTTAATTAAAATTGTTTTACGGGGATTTTAAATGAATTCCATATATATGAGTTTATATCTTGTTTCTGGAAAATATCTAGTCAATCATACAGGTTTTTTATATCAACAGCAAATATTCATAAAGATAAATACACCAATAAAAACAAAATTCAGAAGATGAAATAATTAAGTAAAAACCAATTCATATATAATTAACACTTTGAATGCCAGATAGCTATACTGATAGACATTAGCTGAGGATCTTGCCTTGTAATACTAATTATAATTAGATTCTTTTATAGACTTAAATCCAGTGAAGTGGACCATGTCACCCACTACACTTCTGATTTGACCTGGAGGGCCAGCATTTTAAAGGGGATTTGAACCTGGCCTCTCGGTGCAAACAATTGTGCATGCAAGTGATAAAATAGAGATTTCAACCTACTTGATTTGCAAGTGCAAATATGTTTCACACACACAAAGAAGTTAATCATTTCTCTATATTCTACAATGTACACCTGCAAAATTACAAGTCTTATCTGAAACTTTGGCCCCAAGTATTTTTCATAATTCTTTCTAATAGGATATACAAATTGCTTCCAAGTAAGGATTATGAAAGAGCTAGCCCTGTATTTTTAATCAAATGTCTCACAATACAATGTCTAGGCACTCACAATGCCATTCCTATCAAATTCTCTTTATGTTTACATAAGTCCATGCCCTCCAAATAATTCAAAACATTCTTATTCTTCCATAAAGGAACTTTGACAACTTTACAAAAATACATAGGGTATAGAATGATCAAGATAAGAGCAAGATTAACACTTTTCCTTTTTGGCCACTCTCATCTGCAGCTGTTTTTAAGGAATTACCATTGAGAGTACCTGATTTAAGAGCTATCAGGAAATCTTACAGATGTAAAAAGGAAAAGCAAACCTTAAAGTCTCAATAAACTCAGTGAGCAACATCTGCTTCAAAATATATTAGATGCCAATACAAATAGTTTGGGGTAAATTTTCAAAGCAATGAGGTTCAGAGCTGATTTTGCATTGTTTTGAAAATGTACATCTGCATGCATCACCCAGTAAATGCAAGTGCAATGCATTGTGTGAAATGAATTTAAAATATAGCTATTCAAATCCTTTAAATTTCAGGCAGAAAAAAGATTCTAAACTTTAGCAATACTTGGTCCAATTATGCTTTCAGCGACACTTATGTAAATGAGGAATAACCCCATTGCAGGCAATATAAGTTAGAATCGAATCAGGTCCACTGTATTCTAATGGGAGCTGGGCATTCTCTTCAAGGAAGATGGTTGTGTTCTGTGAGCCACTGAGTTGAACACTCCTGGAGTTACCCATTTTTGATTTGGACACCATTTACCTTGTGTTCCAGTGACCCACTAGGGGCACCCAAGGTTTCCTTCCTGGCAAATTAATCATGGTATGGAAGATTGGATTGCATAATTAAGGAGATGGAGTTGTTGATAGAGTCCCTACCTTCTAGAGATCAGTGGTAGCGCTTTCTCTATAATATGAAAAATTGTACTGTTTCCTAATCTTACCAGTGTTTCAGACTGATATTCTATGGAGGATATCCTTCTTTACTTCCTTGCAGTGTGTTCTTTTCCTGATAATCAGGAAAGAGAGACTGTAAAAGATGCCAGAGAATCACTCAGCTTCTGATGATGGCAGTTCCTTCAAGTAACAGTTAACAAGTTCCAAACAGGATGGACATCTTCCAGCTCAAGTAATATAAGATCTGGATGGATGGAAATATAGTGAATGGCAGCTACTAGCTAGATGATCTAGATGGATGAGAGGCTGACCTCATGGATTAAAATTTGACATCACTAAAGAGCTCTGGCTTTAGCTCACAGAGGTGGATGTTGCTCAGACTGTGAAGTAATCTTTGTGTGCAATAGAGAATAAGGTAGAAAGAGACGGGGGGAGAGAGAGGGTGGGAAGCTGCTCCAGTGGAAATCTTGCAATTGACTTTAATAGGAGCAGAGGTAAAACCATAAACTGAGAAGAAGGCTTTGGGGCGGGATGCAATATTCATGTGTTTGAACAGGAGAGGCAAAGCCCTGCAGAAGGGGAATATCTTGTGGAGAAAGATGAGAGTTTAAAATGTCATCTTGGCAAAGATCTCCAAAGAGAGGAATTCGTACTAGCAGAGTGATATTTGGTACTAAGTTTTCCCCTCTAGACACCTTCTTCTTTTTGACTTAGAGACCTACCACCAACAAAGACTACCTCTGCTCTTAGTGATGGAGCTATCCTAATTACTTGCCAGATACTTCAGTTGATGATAATATACTGCAAGCAGCCATGCTCTCAAACATAAGTATATTCCAAGGGTCCCACATTACTATCTACCCAGACTACATACCCCAAAGTTCAACATCTTTACCAGCAGCTGGGTGTGTGGCCCATTATTATAGCTCAGCCAAACCCCACCTGGAATGTAAACACGTGTTTTTGATTAATAAGGCAGGCCAATACTCTTCTGGTATCTAGGGGTGCTGAATTAACAGGAGGCATAGATAAGAAGATAAACTCACAAGAATGGGCTTACGGACTGTCATTGTTATTTTGTTTCCTCTTTTTGACTGTAGTAGTTGCAGCTAAGAACTTTTTGAAGAGGGTGTTTTTTCTCTATTACTATGGATTTGTCACTCTTGTGGTGTCTTCATCATTGAGTCTCATCTTTTATGGCTAGACGTCTGCATGCTTTTGGATTTCAGTGTTCATTCTTTTTGATGCCACATATAGGCTTTCTATATTTTATTTATAGGCTTGATTAATTGTGGAGCAGGTGGGTAAGGTCATGTATCCGTGTTTTTAGTGCCCTAGAGTTAGGCTGTGATCCTCTGTTTGGGTGGAAGCTGTTGAGACTGTTAAAGCTTGGAAAAGCCAGAGTTCTAGTCCCAGGGTGGGCCTTATGTGCTAGAACGTGCCATTGGAATTTAGCAGCAAAAGCATGGTAAAATTCCATCCTCTAGTTGATATTAAGCTGTGCCTTTTTGTCTCAGACATTTTTTCTACCCGTTGGCTTTCTTCTTCATTTGCCCTCTGGTCCTTATAGCAGCTATTCTGTGTTCATGTCTTCAGCGGAAAGACTCAGTTATGGAACATGGAAGTATTTTTCCCTGATTTTGTTTGTTCTTCAGTCAAGTTTTAGTTTCTGTGTGACTGTAACATCTACTCGAGGATATGTCCTGCCATTTTACACTGTTGTGTTTTTGATAGTTACAGTCCCATTAAATTGGCACATTCCTCTCATTTTTAAGTGGATTAAATCTCTTTGCATTTTGAATTGCTTGTACAAATGATTTTTCTTTTCACATGCAAATGTTGAAAACACTAAGATAAAGAAATGGGCATTGTATAGATCTGGAGAGATGCACTGAGTTCATGGACATCCATAGAGATGGCAGCTGTAGTATGGCTTTGAGTCTCCTGTATGTTTAGCTAAAGGACTGGCAGTTCAGAATTGTGATGTCCTAACTGGCAGTCCTACTGGCTGTCTACCCAAACATCAGTTTTCTTTGGTGCACCTTACACAGAAAGGAGTTCTCATGCTTTATAACTATGTGTCTCTCACACACACATATTCTCTCTCTCTCTCTCTCTCTCACACACACACACACACACACACACACACACACACACACACACACACACACACCCTATGAACCAGAATACATATGTAAATTGTGAGGAAATAATACATCTATGTACATATTTTTTTAAATGTACAAACTGGTCTTAGCTCTAGCCCATTGTAAGAGTATCCATAGTAAGCATCACCTGCCACTTCATCCATCGCAAAATAGTAACAAGTAGTTAAGAATTTAATATTCATCATTTTAATCTGAAATTTCAGAATGTGACTTTTCAAGGGAAGAAGCTAATTGGAAACTTATACTCGGCATTTTAGCTCTGCATGTGGGTTTGTGCTGTCATTCCCATGAAATCAGGAAGTTAGGAGACAGAGCCAATAGGTCAGAGATGAGTCGAGGAAGTATGAATGACATCATTATCCATGAGTAACCTCTCCGAAGATGAATGAGCTCTCTCTGGTATTACAATGCTAATAGAGCATTAGAAGGTGATATGATATCTAGACAACACATAAGATAAATGCCTCATGATTTGCTAGAACAGCTTTTTTTTTGGCAAGTACATAAATCCTTTGGTAGACTAAATAATACGGTATGTGGCTGATGAACATCATGTACAGTGGACAGCTCCTGCCGGACAAAATTCATGTGGCTTTAACAAGTTCCTCAAACATTCTGTAATTGATTTATTTAGATTAAATATTCTTTTTAAAATGCTAAAAATACTCAAGATTGCTCTGACATCAGTTAAACCCACAGTCCACATTGGGATGGATACATAATTCTTTTTACTAATTGAAACATTGTAAGCAGAGGCCATCAAGAATGGTAACACATCTTCCTTAACCCTGGCACATACTGGTCATTATGATGAAATTTGACCCCATTGAACCATATATGGAAAATATTATTCATTCTGAAGACAAGTGGCATAGCAGACAAAGCACTAGACTTTTTAATATGAGATTATAATTCAGTTTAAACTAAATGTCATGGTCTTGATGAATTCCTGTTCCAGAGTTACTCACATCACAAGCTGAACAAATAAAGTTGGACAAGTGCTGTAGTATTCACTTTAGGTAAGTTCAGCCAGAAGTGGATTTAGTTTGAATTTAACGTTCTGTGTTCCAAAAGCGCATCCTTCAGCTGTGATAATAAAATTCTTCCTGCAGTAATGTTGGAGCAGGTAGCTACAGGGCTTCCAGGCCTGAGACTCTGGTGCTGTTCACATATGTAAACATCTACCAGTATTTTCAAGAAGAAAGAGAGCTGAGAAGGCCTCTGGTTCTGTTAAATACAAAAACACCCCCCCCATTGCATTTTTGTTTCACAAATTAAAAAATAATTTATCTGTGTTTACTTTTCCCTAAAATAGAAACCAGATTGCAATTTGGGGGTCCAAAGGGGAAGTTGGGTCTAGTTTAGATTGCATAGCCACCTAACAACAAAATTATGCTTATTTCAAAGAAAAGGCAAGAAAATCCTTATCCTGGAACAGGCTAATTTCTGTGTACTCATTTACTCTAAACCAAAAGCAGGGAGACTTTTAGAATAATGAGAAGAGTGACTCTTTCCTTACAAATGCCTCCATAAATTAGATATTATCTTGAGTCATATTCTGTCTCTGAAGAAATATTTTCACTTGCATATTCAAATAGATGGGCCTTTAGACGATGCCCACTTACAGCATGAAAATGTAAGCTCCCAAGATGAGAGCAAAGAAGAATTTCAGTGAAGAAAAGAGTATATGGGACATCAACTCTTAATCTTATCATGAGATTTGGTTTTGTAGCGTGCCAGTCTCACTCATTTTTCAATTTATAAAAAAATATGTCTGTCGGTCTTTCATCACCACTGCAGTGGTAACATACAGTATCAAGTTGATTTTTAAAGACATAGATCTTTTATATTAGCTGTCCTTTTTTATAATACTTTTTATAAATTTAATCAATACATTTTAATATTCTATATACGTTAAGTGCAACATACAATAAATATTGAAGCTTCATCTTAAACATGCTTTAGCCTTTAAATTGTTAAAACTGCAGTGCCCTTTCAATCTACTTACATAATGTCATAAAATATACATTTCAAGGTAAATGAAGTCAGCTACTTCAATTTAGTCCCTCAAACTGGTAGTAAATGAGAGGTTAACACTATGGTGCCAAACCCATTATTGAGTAAATTTAGCACCTTGGACAGCTCTGTAAAATCTTTATTGCTTTCCTGACCTGCTCGTCATGTTCTGTCTATGTGTTCGGTGGGCTCTCACTCTGATTGAAAGGCAATATATTAGATCCTGAACACAAACATGCTCGGGGGCTGGTTCACTGTGAGCGTAATGATATGGAGGTGAGAACAATTTTCTGGTCACTGCAATCCAAGCCCCTTGCAAGGTCTGTTATTCTAACTTATGGAGGATTTGGGTGGCTCCTCTGTATTTGAAATAATCACTTTAGCACCATTGGTAATTTAAGCAGATCTGAAAAAGTTTTCAATGGCATAAAACAAAATCAAGCTAATATTTTTAAAAAAAAATATATATATATAGTAGCATTTTACTGTGCATGTTTTTAAGTCGAGTTTGTCTGTATAAGAGCTATGGTCAGCTCTGGAGTAGAAGATACCACTACCTGACAAAGGAGCTTTTGTGTAACATCCGCCTTGTGTAATCTGAAAATGTCAGATACAAGGAAAGCCTTTTATTGTCTGAAAATGTTGTTTAAAAAAGCATGAAGCTCACATTTACAGACTCTGAAAATGCTATAAAAATAACCTGGGACGAGCTGAAAATGTTCACTGCCACTTGTAAAATGTACTTCAGTAAGTCATGATGAAAATTAATTTTATTTACATGCAATATGATATGGGATCAAATAACTTCCAATTCCTTAATAGTGGGAACACGTTTGACATTACATGATGCAGCAGTAAGATCTCATGTTTTGAGCTTTGCACTGGCCTTTGTTTTTCTTCTTCTTCCAATCTCTGCTCAGACTCGGTCCAGAGGATTTTTAGCTCAGCATTACATAGATGACCAAGATGGGTTGGGGGGAGATTGACTAATTTTTAATAATTTGGCATAGTGACATATTAGGCTAAAAACATTACCCAAACAGTTTGCAGACTCTATATTGCTTCCTGATTTTGAATTAAGGCTGGAAAAGACAAAATTTGACAAGAAGATCTTTAGTGTAAATCTTTAATGCAAGGCAGATAAGGTGGTCAATTTTTTAGTGGCTCTGTTAAAACAACATGGATTGATTCTGCAGGCGTACAGTATGCACTCTCTCTGCATACTATTCAATTATTAATTCCCATGGCCAAACAATAAAACAGGACAAAGGCTTTAGCAGCCTAACTATTCAAAAACTGTTTCAAATGTCTTGATTCAAAATCCATCAATTATATAATGCACTTTGCTTCATGTGTGAAAAATAATTGAAATGTGTGCTTTGGAAAGGGGATGTATAGCAACTTAAGGCAAGCCTAAATGTTTACCAGGAGTTTACCAGGAGGAAAAAACCTACATCTTATTTTTGAATTTAGGACATTATATATGTCATAAGTAGTTACTGCAGTATGACAACTGTTTTATCTTATATTATAGAGAATTTAAAATTGAAAAAAATGCTAATATGCATCTAAAAGCTTGTCATTGAAGAGTTGTTCGAGGATTTCTGAAGAGGTTATGGTGACAGCAAAATGAATGCAATTATATCTCTATTTTCTGATCAGAGTGTACAATATATGCTACATTACTGCTCCTTTTTGGTATAAAATATAGCTATTGTGTAAAATATTTTAAGTTAAACTTTTTAACTTTACACAAAAGTATTAAAAAACCCTAAGAATTGGTGCTGCATCTATATTTGTAAACCTCCTGCAGAAATATATATTTGGATGCAGCTTCATGTTTCTATATTAGATAAACACTCAGCTATGGGGAAAAGAAGAAACATCATTTTTATTTAAGAAAGTGAGTACAGGTAGTTTTTTTTTCAGACCAATAGAGATCTGCTGGATATTTTGACATCATATAGAGGAAGATTGCTTTTGGTCTAAATTTTGCAGATGCCATTAAAAATTTTCTTTTGGGAGTTAGCCTGATGTCTTGCATGCTTAAACATATAAACAAAGGAGACATGGTATTACCCAGATGTCAGAAAATATTTCCTTTAGAAAATACTAAAGGAAGCAACAGAGTTTGAGAGAGGAGGAAAGAAGAGTTCTTCCTAATACATATGATCATAGAGAACCACAACAGCGATAAACAGAGGAGCAGATGGAGAAAGTGACAAACAAGGAAATTAAAGGTAGAGTTATACCCCAAATTCAGAACCAGATCCCGGATTGTTTTAAATTACGTTTCCATGTATGGAAATCTGCCAGCAGTCCCTTCTCAATCTGCTCTGTCTCTCCATAATATTATTGTTGTGCAACCCTTGCACATACATGATCATGACTGTGGCCCATAACACAATGATAAAAACCACAGAAGTTGAATGTTACATTATCAGTAGTACAGGACTGATTGGATATCCTTTGACTGTGGCCTGTCTGATAAGGTCACAATTCCTGTGATACACAATTAAGAACGAAATAAACACATCTAAGGGATGCATAACATGCTCTGAATGACATTGATTGCAGTAATCTAGTAAATGACCTCAGGATTGTATTCTGCAATAAACCTATGAGTGGTTTATAGTACGGATGGCAGAGACAATTGAGTGATGTATTTTATTTTGCAGCATCAATGACTCTCACCCTTTTGACTTGATTAAACATGTGTGTGAATAGGATGAGCTAGTGATTTAACACTATTTGATGTTTGCTGAGAGTTGTTGCTTGTAAAGACTACCTGGTTGGAAAAAATAACGCAACCGACACAACAATATAAAAAGATTCTAACTAGCTGTTTTTCCTACATCGTGTTTATTGAATTCAAAGGAGCACATCTGTTTTTATATTGACAGGAAGTGATACTGAAGAGGGCTGCTGATTTAGTGGAAGCGCTCTATGGTATGCCACATAATAACCAGGTAAATGTATTCTACTGGAGCAATTCTAAAACCTGAATGAGCTTTAGTCCGGGAGCGATGGATAAGGGTATAAGCATGTTATTACAGCGTGAAAGGAGGACAAATGTATGAGAAAACATAACATTTTGGCTGGTTGGGTGTTTTGGGCTGGGGAGTGAAGTGTGTGAATTTATTGCTCATGTAAGCAGCTGGCTTCTCAGCCATGAAGAGTTTTATCCTAGGTTGCCAGAAAACATATAATTTGGGCAGCAACATTGTAAGATTCTTGCCCTGCCACTGTGATCTGCAAGTGCCTTACCCCTGAGAAATGAGTGAGTAGTTTAGGCTCCATCCCCAGTCAGACTTTGGCCTCTATAACAATCAGGGTGCCATTGTTTTTGTCCACTGGGAAGTGGACCTGACTGAGAGTTCCAACTCCTTTCCCAGAGAGGTCAGTATTTATCATCAGACATTAACAATGTACTGTCATTAACTATCTGAGTGGAATCAGTCCACTGATTTAGAAACAGACCACCCAATCTGAGCCTTTGAGCAATCCATTATCTAGTACATTTAACATAACACATCTCCTTGCATTTGTTGGAAGATAATTTGACAATCCTTTTTGTTTGTTCCTTTTCCCGCTCCAGGAAATAATTCTGAAAAGAGCAGCGGATATTGCAGAAGCACTCTACAGTGTTCCCCGCAATCACAACCAGCTCCCAGCACTTGCTAACACATCCGTCCATGCAGGAATGATGGGAGTGAATTCCTTTAGTGGTCAGCTAGCAGTCAACGTCTCGGAAGCCTCGCAGGCCACCAATCAGGGTCAGAGAAAGAAAGAGCTTCTTCTTTTTCTTCTATGCTGACAAATGTCAGAGCATCAGGCACTAAGGATGTAGGTCAATCAAGAACTGGTTATTCAAAGTTTAATAACATGCAAGGAGCATGCCTAGTAAATGATCCTCTTGTATATTCCATGCCTGATTCTTGAATCATGCATGATTTTGTCAAGGGATAATAGATTGCTTAATGACTTTGCCCCCAATTCCAGAAAGCAGTTAAGCAAGTTTTCCTGACAAGGGATGGCTTTCCTGAATTGGGGCCTTAAAACGTGTTTCCGTACAATGAAAGAGTATCCTGTTAATATTTGCATTATGTAAGAAACCCACTTTGGGAACTATTTTTAAAATTTTGATCAAATTTTGAAATTAAAAAAAAACCAGGCAAGATTTTCAAAGACATTTTCTTGACATTTCTCTCCCCCCGCACCCCGCTTTCAATTGGCTATAGAGCGAACATAATAGTTTTTGAATTTAAAAACGTTCTTACATTTTGTCAAATTCAAAAAAATATTTGTGCAAATACTTTCACAATTCCCTCTCCCACTTTTTGACCAGCTGTCCCAATATGAAGTTTGGAATATATTTTGGTGGTAAAGCCAGTAAAAAGGGGTGTTCTCCTGGAAGGTTGAAAAACCAATTTACATTACATGAATATATATGTATAACTTTAGAATGTAACATGCATTCTGCCAAGGCACCATGGGACAGGGAGCAACATTTGGGTTTTATCTCTAAGAAGTGGAAATGTATTTTGTATGTTCAGTATAGTTGGGTCTGAAAACTAATCCTACATCCAGACATGATTTCCCCAACCCTGTTGCCCACAATTCTGTGGAAATTTGGAGTTGGATCTGGATTTAAATTTTGTAGCTAGTTTCCATCTCTACCATGAATTCAGATATCTTAGAACTTCGGAGAATTCATTTATCTAGGTCTTACGCCCTACATTTAAAAGTGGTTAGTGATTTTGGTTGTCTTAATTTCTGAATGCCCAACTTGAGACACTTCAAAGGGGTTTGAGTTTTTGGAGGGCAGCACCCAGAACATTCAGAAAATGAGTCCTTTTAACTTGTGTCAAATTGGGCACCCAAAATTGCTGCTCACTTTTGAAAATTGTGGCCAAATGTATACACCAAGTCCATCTCTGATCTCCGACCAACAACCGCTGAAGAATAAGCCTGATGTATTTTACTGTAGTTTGCATCATTTGTCTTAGTTTAGCAGATTTTGGGGTGGGGGGGAATGTTTAGAAATACTTCTCTTTAACTTTTTCCCCTCTCCAAAAAAAGGTTTTACTCGCAACTCAAGCAGTGTGTCACCTCATGGGTATGTGCCAAGCACCACCCCTCAGCAGACAAACTACAACTCCGTCACAACAAGCATGAACGGCTATGGGAATGCTGGAATGTCAAATTTAGGTGGTTCTCCAACCTTCCTCAATGGATCTGCTGCCAATTCTCCTTATGCCAGTGAGTATTATATGACACTTCTGCATTTTGCAGTTTTTCATTAGAATGAAATGGCCTTTTGAAGCACTTTTTAGTGTTGCTATCAGTGCACTGCTCTGCTTTATTATTATTATTTGGGAAACGTGCGGGGTTGAAAAAGAATAATCTCTCTCTTCAAAACTTTTTTTGCATCCTGTAAATAAGAACACACCTCCTTAAACGCTGCTAATTCTAGAAAATGGAGATCACGTAAATGACTTCATGTCTGCTGGATTTTGTCAAAACTTGTAGCATCAATACTGAGATTGTTATTTGTGGGGAAAGGAGTTTGAGCTCTTTGCTAATGAAACCTAATTTGTTCTAACAGTAAGGTATCAAAGTCAGAAAAGAGAGGTCCTGTAACTTTGGCAAGGGTTGGTATTTATCTGTGTAAATAATATGCTAACACCCCTCTTAGCAACTATTAATTGTCATTGGGTCACATCTTGAGGCCATAATTCACTGGTTTTGTCATTGCTCAGTATTATATTGACTTCACTTGGGACTGAGTAAAACTTGAGCAAGAGTCTCAGAATTCGGCTTATTTTTATTAAGCGTTTATAGAGTGCCACAGAGATACAAAACACAGAAAAGCATCTGTTCCATGCTCTAAAGAGCTTACAGTCTGAGATTCCAACCCTGCAAACGCTTATGCATAGGATTGACTTTATGCCCATCGACTTTAAAAGAGCTACTCAAGTGTGTAAAGTTCAGCATGTTGGCAATTGTAAGCAATTTCGTAAATGTAACTACTCATGTGCGTAAGAGTTTACAGGATCGGGGCCTACAAGCCTGATCCTGGAAAACCTTATGCACATGAGTAGTAGAAACTAATGGGAGCTTACTTGTGTAGTAGCTTACTCTGTGAGTAGCTCCGCTGGCATCATTGCAAACTCAGTAAATAAACAGGTCTGTAAGGACTAGTTGTGCAAGTGATTTTTTGCAGGATCAGACCCTAACATGTTCTGTACATGTGGGATGCTAAATATATCAACACATATAATTTTAAAATTGTCTGATATTCAGAATGACAGTTAAATGCATGCAGTGAGTCCAGATTTGAAAGGGAACTAATAACAATTCCGTTTGAAAATAATGACCTTGGCTGCTTAGCTCCCCAATATTTTGAAAAAAATGTTCACCTCCAAACCTAGCACTTTGTAACCAGGGAATCCCCAATCAGTATCATGCTTGCATTCTGACAACAATGGAATCTTTAATGTTATAAATTTTCTTTCTTATTAACCTACATTTCCTATAATAGAACCTGTACGCTCTGAATTCATAATGCAACGTGATTAAAAAGGCATCTTTTTTGGGAAACAGATGCCTGTAACCCATTACAAATACTCATGCAATTTATTATTTCATATTTATGAATGAAGCCATCTTTGGAGTAACACTTCACTTCTCAGTCCTAAATGTTTGCTTTATTCTGTTTTTATTTTTGGAGGTTTTTGTGGTAGACCTGTCTTTCTGTTAATATCTAATCCATTCAATCAGACAATGTTTCAATCATGACCTGAAAATTAAAAGGTGCCATTCTTAATTAAATCAATAAACTAATTGCTGCATAGTAGCAATTCAATTTAGGTGCTTTGATTGTTCTTCCTTAACAAGTGCTTGCAGACACCAAGTGACTTCAGACTAGATTATATCTGTCAGACTGTAAAACTTTGAACATCTAATTTCCATTAATTGATTTCCTCAGTGTCACAAATATGATATCCGATTCTCATATACAGACTCAGATGGGATGATTTTTATCTGCATAAATGCAAATAAAATAATAATCCAAAGCCCAGCTGATTTAATTTTTTTCCTATAATATTTAATTATTCATAAACCACTCATGTTCATAAATAGTTTCTAAACCAGATGAGCAATTAATAAAAACTGGTCCCTTTCTGTTTTGGTTCAAGGCTGGAGTCCAATAATACTGTATTAACTGGAATTGTTTGGATGTATTTTTATGAAAACAAACTCCCTACGTGATAAATCCATGACCCAAAGACATTAACTGCATTATACAGTAAACTAACAGGATTTCAAGTACTCAGCCATTTAAAAATCAAACCTCCTTTGTGTCAACTTTGCCATGTAAAGGGTGGGGAGGTTAAAAATCAGACACATATGAAAATGTTGCCGTCATTTAAAAATATTCTAAACCTGTTTATAAAATCTGAAGACATCTATTTACTACCATAAGTGGGGCAAGATGTTGAGCTGATATAAATCAGAGTAGCTCACTGGAAGACAATCACGCTACACTGATTTACACCAGCTGAGCATCTGACCCATGGCTCTGAATGAAAATGTAGCATTCTCGATATCCAGAGTGTGGTCACAGATCCACCAGGAGATTTTCTTGACCTGGCTGTCATAAAAACAAGTCCCTGTATTCAGTATCCTAAATATCACCCAACATATGATTTGTTAATCCAACCCTTCCCCTTAAAACCATCCCATCCTCCCGCCGTGCCACCCTAACCCATCCACCCATTGGCCAGATGAGAAATACGAATAATGTTTGTGATGCTGTGTACTCTGATGATGGCCCTCGGAGGAGTCCAATGGGGTCCTGAAAAGAAGAAGGCTTCCCAAAGCTGATTGACACTTTGAAGCTAGAGAACATTCTGATTTCGGCATTTATAAATGAGAATGCATCATCACAGTAATCACAGGTCACCTTGAGATAGGCTAGGTGAGATTCACCTATCGGGATGGCAAAGAAGATACCCTTGGAAAGCAGGATTTATAGGGGTGATGCCCACAATGAAAAAATTGCATTATGCAATTACTACCACATCTTACATAGGATAAAGTGGGACTGGGAAAGGTTCTGAGACAGACAACAAAGATGATCAAGGGTATGGAATTGCTTCCCTACAAGAGACTAAAAAGATTAGGGCCAATCAGCTCAGAAAAGAGACGCTGAAGGGGGGATATGATAGAAGTCCATAAAAATCATGAGTCTTGTGGAAAAAGTAAATAGAGAAGTGCTATTTACCCTTTCCCAGAAAACCCCAGGGTCACCCAATAGAAATTAATAGACAGCAGGTTTAATACAACGTGCTTGTTCACACAACTAACCTGGGGCAATCATTGCCTTGGGATGTTGTGGTGGCCAAAAGTATACATGGATTCAAAAAAGAACTGGAGAAGTTCATGGAGGACAGATCCATCAATGGCTGTTAGCCAAGATGGTCAGGGACGCAACCCCATGCTTGGGACAACCCTAAACCTCTGACTGTCAGAAACCAGGAGTAGAAGATGGGGTAGATCACTCCATAATTGCCCTGTTACACTACACTGAAGCTTTGGTAGAGGCTGCTGTTAGAGACAGGATACTAGGTAAGATGGACCATGGGTCTGACCCAATATGGAAGCTCTTACATTTTTATGTTCTAGTTCCAAGAATCAAAAAGAGTAAATGTAAATAGATGAAGCTACTACAGCAGCCATCTTGTGGTTTAACATGCTGCATATAGCTCGATTAACTTTTAGAATCTTCTGAAAGTCACTTCTGCCATTACCACTTCTGAACCAGAGAACAAATCACAAATCAGGAGACTCATTTAACTCTCCACCCTCTTAATAGCACTTTTTCAGCCCCAACCCATACAATGGGAATAAAAGAAAAATCCGAGCCACTGGTGCTCTTCAACTGAATCTTGTCAAATAGGTTGGTTGAGTGCCACAAGCTCTGATCTTCTGCAGGCTTCTGTGAAACACTGCAGATCTTTCCAGACCCCTTTAGCTGCAAAGATGGGCTCCCTGAAATGCTGGTATCCAATTGAAAGGCTTGGACTTTCCAAATATGACCCTAGATCCAAGTTTCCATTTAAAATACTGTACTGTCCCTTCAGTGATTGAACTGGCATGATCTGTCACATTAAGTAAGTCCTACAGGTTTGTCCAAATCACAGCTAAAGTAGCTTAAAAATAATAATAAATTAATGTGATGGATGAAAAGGGAGAGTCTATCACACCAACAAGAACAATGATTAAGAACATAAGAATGGCCACACTGGGTCAGATCAAAGGTCCATCTAGCCCAGAATCCTGTCTCCCGACCAATGCCAGGTGCCCCAGAGGGAATGAACTGAACATTCATTCATAATCATCAAGTGATCCATCCCCGTTGTCCATTCCCAGCTTCTGCCAAATAGAGGCTAGGGACACCATCCCTGCCCATCCTAGCTAATGGCCATTGATGGACCTATCCTCTATTAATTTATCTAGTTCTTTTTGAACCCTGTTATAGTCCTGGCCTTCACAACATCCTCTGGCAAGGAGTTTCACACGTTGACTGTGCGTCGTGAAGAAATGCTTCCTTTGGTTTATTTTAAACCTGCTGCCTATTAGGATTCATGATGAAGTATTAGGCAGTCAGGCCTGTGAGATTTTCAGTGGTGATGGCCATATACTGTGTGCCAGATTTTCAGAAGTGCTGAGCACGCAGGACTCTAACTGAAGTCAAGGGAAGATGTGGATGGTCTCAGGGCCTTTTGAAATCAGGACTTGTGCATCCTGGAATCAGGAATCTTTTCTTCCCAGTGTCTGCTCATGAATTCACAGTGTAAGAAATGCTTGGTTTGGGGTTTTTTTCTTCTAGTCGTGCCATCAAGTCCAACAATGGCCTCCTCCACTAGTCTCCCATCAAACTGTAGCAGTTCCTCCGGGATTTTCTCCTTCTCACCAGCCAACATGGTCTCAGCGGTGAAACAGAAGAGTGCGTTTGCCCCTGTCGTGAGACCGCAAACTTCCCCACCTCCCACCTGCACCAGCACCAATGGCAATAGCCTGCAAGGTAGGTGAGATCAGCATGGGGAGGAAGATTGCTCCTTTTGAAACCATGAGGTTGCGGCGCTACATTACGCACAGCATTTAATTAGGTGTTTAATTAGATGTTGGCAGAGGGGATGGAGCTTGATGGGGCTGTTGTGATCTCTGGCCTTTAGTTTACTCCTGTAAAGAGTAACTGGAATCTATCCCCATCCCCCTGTGCCTAGCAGGTAACTGGGAACATGCCCTTTCTTTAACTCTACTAATCCTACTGAATTTAGATGCTGTGGCTTTAAAAGCACAGATCTAATGTTTTGATAAAAACGAGAACTATTTCCGCTTACTAATACCATCCTTTTTCTTTCTTTCCTTTCTTATTCCCTGTTGTCGTCCATTATCAGACCAGTCTTTTGTGGACTCTAGCAAGTACTCCACTGCAGGGTCTCTCCAGGGGCTGGCCTTCTCCTGAAGTACGTCACTCAATCTTCCCTTCCTTTTTTTTCCTTTGTCATCGTACTCTTATGCAGAAATCCTTCCGACTCCGCAAGAGCTGTAGGGCTTCACGGCACATAGACAGCTGGAAAGCTTGGTGCATATGTTTGCCTTTAATAAATACAAGGCGCATTCCTAAGTAAAAGCAGCATTTTCCAATTTACTGCATAATGGGGCAAACAGCTCCTCATGATTAATGGACTTCATGTAAGCTAGTGAATCTCCAAAATGATGCAGTGTCCCTTTGAAAGCCTCTTAGGCCGTTGGTAATACAGGAGCTTCTTATTTTCTATGACCCTAGTTCTCTAATTCAAAAATATACTAATATCGTTACATAAGTACGTAATCATGTGTTCATGCACATTGAGGGAATGGGAGATTAAACTAAGTCAGCACTGGGGATGCTGCAGGAGACAGAACTGCCCATTTCATTGTTTGGTGCAGCGAACAATGTGGTGCCTAACCCTCCCTTATAAATACTGTACGCCACTTTAGCATGCTGAGATGTGTATGTTTTCATGCTCACTTAGATTGAGGGCTTTTCATAAGCAGATGCAGCCAACTGTCCCAGACTACGCCAGAGGTGGAAAGGTTTTGTGATGCATGCTGTACTTTAGACCTCAGGTTTGGGCATTTTCCTTTCCATGTGCCTGTGCAACTCCAGTAAAAGCGTATTGAGTAGAGAATAAACCCATTCATCACTAAACCCATTTCACGTTGGGCTTGTTTCGGAATGATCTGTTCAAAATGTGTATAATGTCCTAAAGAATCTGCGTGTCATACCACAGCTTTTGTCATTCCAATGGAGAGAGAAGCTTGCCTCGCAATCAGAGCTGAGGTGGCATCATTCACAAAATAAAATCTATATGCATGTAGAGTGGAAAGAATTCATTCATAAAAACTGGCATCTATCACGGCTAATGATAAGCATTGCATTCAGTGTACTTTAGACTGGTAAATTGGGGGTATACATCCTTATGCTGAAATAAGTAGTTATAAGTCTAGAACATATGAATTAGTAGCTTTTTTTAAGATGTCAGTCAAACCCCTCATTTAACACATTAGAAACAAAACACAACCAGGTTTTTAATTGACAGCTAAACCTTGGCTCACAGAAAATGTGCTGGTTTTAAAAATCTGTCACTGCCAGCGTGCTGCAGATTTAAACAGCATTTATTTGCAACGGCATCAACTAACTATCAACTATTTAGCCTTGTGAATAAAAATTGGAAACTGATAGTTGGCTCACATGGGCTTTTGAGAGTGTTAGAGTTTCTTCTGTCCCTCTCCCCGCCCCCTTGCTTTGGAGTGGGGAAAGAGAACGAGCAGCAGGAGGTTTTTAAAAATCATTGTTTTTCACTTCATCACACACAGAATTTCAGATTTCACCTACTGTATTATGAAAAGCAATTATGGAATGAGCTTAGAGCACTGGTCGCAGTTGGGGATTGCTGATTGCTGCCTCGTTATGTCACGTCCAGAAAACACACCGATCTAAGTATTTTGCCTAATTTGTATTTAGCAATTCAGTTTCATAATAGGAATAAGACACCAAGAGAAACAGTTCATTTCTAGGGCACCACTGAACTTCTTGGTGAGTTAAAGACACACGGCCTTTAGCCCCATGCCTTATGACACCACCCGAGGCATGCAATAATCACTCAGAAATGCACTGCCTGTTGTGTCTTATTGCTTAAATAAACAACCATGTATAAGGAGGCTGTCTTATCTCTCTTGGGCTTCTGGTTACACCAGAAAGCAATCAAGCTTTGCTTATGTAGCAGAAGTCACTAGAACAGCAGCCATGCTGATCTGCTGTTCTCTTTGCTGAGCAATTTTGTAAAACTCAAAATACATTATTTCTGTAATTTGCTAACAGCAGATACAATGAGCATGGGATGGGCAGAAATAATGCCCATGGGTAGGAGCTGTTCCTCTCTCTCCTTTTAGAAGAGGTCTGATCTCATTCCTACAGCTTTTCCCTCTGATCTCTCCTTTTTCAGAATCAATGGCATGCTGCAGTTGAAAGAATTCACATGGCCCTGTTGACGTAGCACTTAAGGAACAAAAGTAGCATGATCTAAATGAGGACCTGGCAGAATGGAAATGCCAAGGCTTTTAGGCAAAAAAGATGTCGTTTTCTCCATTTGACTTGTAATTTAATTCAGAATATCAGAGCTCCTCAATAAGAATAATAATAGTGATGCCTTGAAAACCTACTTACACGATGTACTTTTCTATCATTTCACTTCCACTGGCACCAGGTGCATCTCTTGCATTTATCTATCGGGAAATGTAATAGTCCTAGAGTGAGAAGTTGTGATTATTTGCACAAGGCTCAGTTGTGGAGTTCCCACAAGTCCCCACTAGGGGGCTGCACATAGTAGTACTGTCCCAGGAGAAGACCAGAGGGGGGAGGGAGGGACAAAAGGACGGGAGAGGGGGACAGAATCAAGACACCACCCGCTCCCTCCTTTCCCTTCAACTTCCCCCCACCTGCATAGGAAGAGGAGTAGTGGCTTCCAGTGAGGCTGCTCTCACCCTTCGCCTCTCTCTGAGATCAAACTGCAGAGCGAACTTGGTGTTATTTCTTTAGCATCGTCCCTGGTTTTATGAACTTTGGGTGAAACTACAGCAGCTTGTTTGGGAAACCCTAAAAATTAAGTTCTTTAAAGCTGCCCCAGGTATAACCCAGCCCCTTACCAGAATTCCTAGTGCAATCGTCCTTTGCAAAAACATTGCTGGGTGAGACGCTCAAAGAACAGAAATGCAGCTGGACAATTGGAACATGTCACCTTTTAGAATGTCATACAGCAACAGTGGATGTGTTTTGCATTCTCCCCTTCTCTCATTTTATTTCATTTCATCAGTGCAGTTGACTTGAACTGTTTTCCCCGCACTGATTATTCTTGTAATTCTTGCACATATCGTGGTGTTCGTGGAGCGAACATTTCCCTGCTCCTCCCACCAAATCTGTGAGTCTTTCACTTTGGCTTGGTTCTTATCAAGTGAATACAGCTGTAATTAAAGCACAATGAATTAGAACCAGTCACAGGACCGAGTTCTTCCCTAAGAAATCATTTGCCCAGGTGTCTGAGATGGCAACTCTGGTGTTTAAATCATGCACCCATGAAATGCAGCCAGCCTGATGTCTAGTATGCATTTTATATCCTCTTGCAAATAACCATTCAACTAACATTTCAAAGGTGCAATCCTGTAACAACATTCATGAAGAACCTATGTGACTACTGCTTGTAATGATGTTTACTTTTAGTAAGATCAAAAGCTTGTCTCTCTCACCAACAGAAGTTGGTCCAATAAAAGATATTACCTCACCCACCTTGACTCTCCAATATCCTGGGACCAACATGGCTGCCACACTGCATGCTTGCAGTATACCATTCAGTCACTAGATGTGCACTTGTTCTGTACAGGTTGTAGATGGAGTGTGATCCCTGGTAAACAAAGAGAGACACAGGTGGAGGTGAAACTGTGAGGAAGTCTATGTTTTCCTATAGTTGTTTTCTGTAAAATAATTTAAAAGAGACTGTGATTCTATATATAATGCAGTAAAATCATCAATCCACCTTAAACAAAGAAAAGAGTCAAAAATCTAAACTAAGACTAAAACCCTCCTCTTAATTCATCCCAGTAGTGAAGAGGCACCTAAAGATTTGGTGAGCCCATAAGATGCCATGATGCTGAGCCCCCACAAAAAAAAACACCTGGGTTAAGGATTGATTGCAGCTTTAACTTGGAACTTTCTTCTGTAGGGGGTTTAAGTTGCTCTCAGGACCACTGGCTATGCATGCACAACTCCTGGTAGTGTCAATATCCAACAAGTTTTTAAATAGGTAAAATGTTAAATGAATCCGTGTGTGCCACAGTCCGAGAGAATCAGGGAAAGGAGCATAGGTGGGCCCCATGTCCACCCTGGGTCAGCTAGTGGTTGCCAACCTATCAGTTCTGGAGAGCTGCAACAACCGAATAAAATAACCTATTGGAGGAAATCCATCTTCTCAGCTGGATCCTATTAGTTAAGTGATAGGGTCTAAAGCTTTGATTTCCCATAGGCTTAACTGCTGTTCTAATTTGCAAAGATTCCAGTCAGCCTTTGGATCAGATGTTTCAATCCTGTATCATCATTCTCAGTATTACTTGGGTCTGTATTGGCTCATACTGGCCTACTCCTAAACTCTCTCGCAAAACTGCAAAATGTATCCTCAGCCCAGCCCAGAAACACTGAGTGGTAGGTTTGACCATCCACTCTTCAGTGGTTTGAATACTGAAATGATCTTGTCTGGGAAAGCTGGCTAAGAAAAGGATCCAGTGTTAGCGTACATAAGGCAGCAGACTATGGCTTTTGTATACACTGCTGGCATGTGGGATGATAGCTGTATGCCCACACAGGGCACAAATGTCTGTTCTTCTTGAGAAATTAACAGAATTTATGAAAATTCTCACAGTTTAGGCCACCTCAGCTTTGCCAGCAGCAACCAAATTCTGCATCTAAGAGCTGAAAAGGGTTGAGTCTGAGCTCAGATACTATGCTAAATTTAGGCTAGAAAAATGTCATTGATGCCAGCAGTTAGACCTGATTTACATCAGTGTCAGTAAGATCAGAATCAGACCTTTTGTATTTAATGCATATATTGTTACTTCTATTGTTTGACACTTGTGTATGAATTCAGCTCCCAGTATAGATAGTATCTGACTAGTAAATGTAGAGAGGGTTTTGGAATTGAAGTTGTGATGCAAAGAAGTCACTTTTCTTTTTCTTTTTTTCCCTCCCTCTCCTCTCCTTTTAACAGCTATATCTGGCATGATTGTTCCTCCCATGTGAAAGGATTGCCTTGAAGAATTTTATTGAAGAGGTTGAATTCTGCTTCAGAGAGAAATCTGATACAAGTCCCAGAGTGGAACTTTTTACTCAGGCCTTTTTAAAAAAATAAAATACAATAAAATAAAGAGGAATCTTACAATAACTGCAGATTTTTAAAAAAAACAAAAATCACCATCCTTGCAAATACTGAAATTAACAAAGAATCTGCAATTGCAAGGTGTTGATTTGAGTTGTCCATCCCAAGTACTTGGGAGATATATTTATTCTGTGTTGATAAAGAAAATCCACTTTTTTTCTTGTTTTTTGTTTGTTTTATTTTTTAAAGCTTGATTTAACTCAACAGCCATTTGTCTTTTATAAATCATACAGTTCTGCAAGGGATACTAGAGATGAAACTTCATGTTTTTAATTTATGACCCTTTTCTAAAGCTGTGTAAAGGGAAATGAAGTGGTAACATTTACAAACAAGTCAGTAAGGGACAGAATAGAAGTGCCAGTTAGGGTTTTTTTAGAAGAATAATGGCCATTTAATTAAGAGTCAGCTCATATGTGTTGTTTATCCAGGGATGGTTTGCTAATCCGATACGTTTTTCATTCTCTAATTAAATAGATACCACTCACTAAGAATCTGCTCTTTCAAAACAGGGAGAGAATTTGTAACCTCTGTTTTTAATATCAGACTAAATAATTGTGTAAATAATGCAATGAGAAAAGTTGGTGAAAGTGTAACTAAGGACATGAATACCGTAAGCTGATGTCTTTAACTCTGAAACCCAGTGCCTCTGGATATAATGCTAAAACTGCATAATTAGACTAGCATGGCTCTCTGTTTAGCTTATATCAGAATCTTTCCAAATGAGTGGCCTCCCTTGAGTTTAGCATAACCTGAGCTGTGCATACAAATCTCCTTTGGATTGTGTGTCACTATCTAAAGACCCGGACTCAAGCCATTATTACATGTTGGGTGTAATCATAAATTTTCCTCCTCACTTTAATCTATTTGTTTCTATGGGGCAGAACCAGAATTGACTTGTCTGCAGTTCTACATTCTCAATGATCTAGAAGCACACACGTTTTTTGTCAGCCTCCCGCTAGGATTGTTGCTGTATCAGCCGACCCTCTCAGTTTGTAGCATAATATATTAAGCAACAGGTAACTGTTTTTGAATAGTAAGTGGAAACATGAATTTGAATTTGCAGGTGGGTGGGAGGGGGAAGGGCCGTGAGGAAGGTTTCAAATCAAAACCATAGGTTCTGTTTTACAGGAATTTTGCTATCATTATCTGGGAAGTGTTCTTAAAACTAGTAGTCAAAGAGGCAGCAAAGCTTTGAAGATGCATTATCTGATATTTTTTCTTTGCTGTTGTGTTTTGTATGTAGTTATAAATACTGTAGATTTTTTGTGATTTTTTGCCAAAGTTGTTGTTCTATTTATACATTTTAATGTCTTAAGACAGTTTTTCAATGTCACAAAAAATTACTGCATATTTTGCAAAAAGAGCTCACTACCTTTAGCTTGCACATACTTGCAAAATTAATTAAAGGGAAAAAAAGCTTTTTTGTTTTGTTTGGGGGGGGTTGTTTGTTTGTTTTAAAGGGGATTTTGTAAAATATCCATATAAATAATGTATTTATCTTTGGAATTTGTACATTGCTTTCCCCCTCCATCCCCAGTTTATTTTATTGTGTACGTTTGCTCTGTGAAAAGTGCTGATTTGTTTGGTCACTCACCGTTGTATTAGCTGTTTAAATGTGATTTTAAAACATTTCATTTATAGGGTTTTTTTAAGATTGTTTTAAACTGTGCTTCATTTTTTTATTTCCACCTAAAAGCCATTGTCTATTTTTGTATTATTTGTAAGTTAAGAAGTTTTTTCCAATATATGGCAAAAAGTAGCATATTATTCTTGTAGCATTTAGTTATGTAGATTTTAAAAAATATCCTTTGCTTTTGAGGCTTAACAAAAAATAATGCTGTTTTACTCTATTAATATGCATGGGATCTCTCCTCTTTGGAGTGACGCATTTTTGTGCATTAAATATGGGGAGAAACTTCATAGAACTCAATGAAAATACTTTCTTTCTTAAGTCTGCTTGTATATTTCTCTGTCCTTCACATAAATATAAACCAGCAGATTGGATGCCTTAACAATGCAAATCATATTCATTTCACTTATACATTGTACTGTGCACCAGAACTGTCAATCATCACTAACATTCTAAGAAAAAAAAAGGAATTGAAAAGCACAAAAGAACTGTTTTTGTTACCTTAAGACAATGTAACTTTTTTCTAGTAGAGCAAGAAATCATTTCCAACGATGCTGCAACTGTGCATGCTTCCTGTATGAATTTTGCAATGGTTTTCACTAGAAAGTCACAGTGTGATCTTTTTCGGGGGGGGGGGGGGGAGGGCAAATAAAAGAAAAAAAACTGGAAAATGTGAGAGACATCAATGTATTGCTTCTCTGTACTCAAAACGATTATTCCAATTCACATAGTAAGCAACAGCATGGCAATGTAATCAAATTTAAAGCCATATTTTGTCCAGTGACACCCTTGATTGGTCTTGTAGAATTCCATTCTAAGTTGTAGCCATTTAGACATCCATGTTAACCATGTATATTCATAGGCCTTTACTTCCAAGTCCAAAGATCCATGAACAATGTGTTTTTTGTTGCAGCTATTTATACTGCTCGGATGAAAGGACATTTATCAAAATCTCCCTGCAAAAGACCCCTGTCTCTTACAAAGTAAAAGATGCTACTCCTTACAGAATATGGCTTTAAGTGGAAATGTTCAGATTTCAGTTTCAAAAGGTGAAGCTACACAATAACTGGATTGCATAAAGTATGCCTATTTCCTCACAGTTGTACTAGGATGCAGCTAAAATGAAGTCATCTCTGAAACTACTAACCTTTCACCTTCTTATCTAAATCTTTTTGAATAGACACACACACTGTACAGTTCTATTGTTAGAGAAACTAACTACTGTAGAGATTGTTATAATTTTTTTGCAGAATTCAAGCTGTAAAAACTTTTCAACTTTCACAATATTTAATTAAAGTTACTTCCTGTCTGTGACTAGAGCCCCTGGTTGTGATTTTATTTATCTGCTTCTACTGCATAACAGACCAGGATAACTATAAGGTGGAAGCCGGAAGCTCCCAAACTGCCCTTCTCAAAACTCAGAGCAGCAAAAAGTGACTGAATAGCACATGGAAATCTCCTTCTCATGAAACTCCTCTCATGCTACATTGAAACTCCTCTTATGCTGATTTCAGTGAACTTTTGCTTAATCTTAAAAATTAAGCATTTGTTTTTCTCATTTACATCACAGTGTCACAATAAACCTCAAGGACAGATTCTAGCTGTTATTGTACAGTGACTATGCACAATCATTATGCAATAACATAGCTAGAATCAGTCCTTGCTCTGAAGAGCTGGCTGGCTCAATGCATAGGGCTGATGGAGGGTGGGAGAAAGGAAGTATCATCCCCATTTTACAGCCAAGGCTCTGAGATTAAAGGTTTGATCCTGTGATCACTGAAGACCATGGCATAACTCCCATCGACTTCAGTGGTGCAGAATCAGAGCGTAAGTAAATTGCCCAATATCCCATGGAAATCTGTGTCACAGGCAAAAACTGAACTCAAGTGTCCTGAGTTGCAGTCCACTGCCTTACTCACAAGAGCACCCTTCCTTTCCAGAGTGAAATTACGGGCTTCTGTAAGGAGATTCTACTTTGCCAGTCTTCATATTAAGCTTCTGTCTCCTACCAGATAGGCATGATGTGCTTCATTTCAAAGAGTGTCACCTCCCCTTCCTCCTCTGCTCTTCCAACGCAGAGGAAAGAGAAGTGGTTAGTAGCCCATGGGTTGAAGATGTTGCTGCAATGGCATCCAAAACTCTTCTTTTAGACACAACAAATCCCGCATCTTGGCAGGGGGTTACACTAAATGACCCTTGCAGTCCCTTCTAACCCTGTGGATCTCTGATTTAAATGGGAGTGAAGAATTATAGCCTTTTGAGGGCTCTTTTAACAGACATAAAGCTGCTGATGCCCACCCTCAGAACGAAGGTGGGAAGGGGATATTTTCCCAGGGATGTCGCTTCTTCTTTTATTTTCGTGCACAAAACAAAACAGAACCATTGTTCTCAGTGGGCTGGAATCCAACCTTCTCTAGCACCTGTTACCGTACAGCAGTACAAAAGGGATAAAGGTCGTACTGTATAACTGGATACAAAACCAACATCCCGCCCCCCCGCCCGCTAAAAGAATATTCAAGTTGCAGAGCCAAGCACTCTAGTTAGGAGAGGCCGGAATTAAAAGATCTTGTGCAACCTTAATTTGTCATCTTGTGTAGATCCGTGGTGATAGACTCTTGCTCACCATTACATAGGAAGAGTGCGGCAGAGCCAGGGACAGAATCCCTGGGTTCCAGCTACAGCAACTGAAGTTTGGCAAAGTCGTAAAGACCTGCAAGCAGAAGTGTATGGAAGAGCTGACCTGTAAAGAGAACGGCGTTCTTACATTTAACTAGCAGAACTGATGCTCTGCTATAATAGTAGAACGTGTTAGCCAATTCTCACTATACTCATTACTAGCTCTGCCTAGGCTATTTACTAGACAGTAACCATTAGCTCAAAGCCTATGTACTGTTTTGCTGGCCAAGGTGGTGTTGTTTGCCTGCTTTTTAAAGGCACTGAGCCCTGGCAGCTATCACTGCTGGATGATTGCTCAGCACCTCTGAAAAGCAAGCCCCGGATGTATGTGGCCAGTGATTTGTTACAGTGTGTACATTCTGCCAGCAGTGGTGCATAGCCTGTCTGCAGGCAGGAAAGCCAGGCCCCAATGTGTTCAGCGGACAGTTATTTTTAGCCAATTCTGAAGACAGGTAGCGTGAGCCCACATAAGCTGCAGGGACCCAAATTCTAATTAAGCCTGGCTAAGACTCCGTGCTCTCCAGACAAACTCAGCTATACACCCAGAACTCTGGCCTCAGCTTGGAGACGACATGTTGTCTGGACACCCATCCGTAATGGACAAAGCTAAAATGTGGTGTTTGTATTAAATAAAAAATATGTGTGAGGGCTCAGGTGGGCCTGAGCATTTGGACAGGATTGTGTTAACACGGGTGTGGGGGGTGCACGCCCCTGTGGTTGGGTACATGTTGGCCTGGAAAGGGAGTTTATGAATTGAGGATGGAGTGAGGGCAGTTGGGTATTTTGGTGTTCGGGAGGTCAGGTGTGTGAGATGAGGGGGGATGGGAATGCTGTGTAAACGGGTCGTTTCCTTGCTTTTCAGTGCTTGCACTTTAATGTCACAAAGCTTTTTGTATGGGAATTTCCTCTGGCTTTTTAAAAGCTCAGTAAAACGGGGTGTCGCCATCTCACACAACAGGCTTCCCACATAGTCTTGTGATCCCCTTCCCTATTTCTGTGCTTCTGCTCATCTGCTGTAGCCCCAGATTCCGGCTACATCCTTGCTCCTATGCCCGCCTCTCCTCACTCTGCTTCATGTCCCATTCCATGAAATCTCCTTACACCTCATCATTGGCCCTCAAGTCAGCTGTGCCTGCTGCTCTCTTGGCCCTTGCATTACCCCATTACACATCTTGGCCCAGTTCTCTACTTCTCTTGTGTTTCTCTCTGTGATGTGCAATGGGGTAGGGGATTTAGGGGTAGGGAGAGAGGACAGCCAGCATGGCCCATTGGTCTGGGGACACAGGCTGCAGAATGGGATTCCCTAGCCCCACTGAGCTAGGCAGTGGGATTGGGGATGGATTTGCTACAGAGAGACTAGAAACTAACCTCTAGCCCTAGTACTAACCTCTCTGCCTTTTCTAAAATGCTTCCCTTGAAAGTGCCCTGGGGTAACGTGCTTGGCAATGAACCTGAGTTTGCTCCCGCCTGTGCCAATACTAATCTAGCCAGGATGCAAATGCTCCTGGTTTACCCTATGCCGCTAGCCCAAGGGCAGGGACTGCAGTGCTACCTGGCTCTTCTGGGTTGGCCTGGGCGAGCAAAGGTGACTGGTGTCAGTTACACGAACTTCAACCTTTTCCCGAGTGGAGGCAAAGGCAGAGACCTTTTTTCTCCGATTTAGCTGGCCATGGTGCAGCCTGAGGCTGTGTTAGCTAATGGTAACCACTTGAGCTAGTCTAGAGCAACCCTGGACAGGGGGTACAAGTGGTGGAGGAATTCCTGGCACCCTCTCCCGCCATAGACACAAAGCATACCTGCATCAGGGCCTGGCGGCGTCTGGCCTTATTCGATGGCCTGATTCTGCCACCCTACTCACACTAATACCTTCGTCCTGTGAGTGTTTCCATGGACTTCAGTGGGGCTTGTAACAGCAGACACTGGAGCCAGATGACCCTGTCCCCTGCCCTGTGACAGGTATTAACTAAGCTGATGTTGCCCTTACTCATCTGATTGAGGACAGGAAATAAAGACTCCGATCATCACTCGTCTGACCGGTAGGGAGGTAGGGTTACCTCTGAATGTGGCACTGGTGATCCTGCTACTGGAATACTGTGTCCAGCTGTGGTGTTGACATGCTAAAAAGGGAAAATGACAATGTACTGGAAAGGATTCAGCTAAGAGCCACAAGAATGCTTGGGGGGGCTGGACGATCTACCTTACAGTGAGAGACCTGGACTCAATCTATTTAGCTTACGGAAGAACAAGTTAAGAAACAATTTGATAACAGTCTATAAGGACTGACACGGAGAGTTGTTTGAGACCCTTTCAGCTAGCAGACAGCAACAAAACAAGTGCCAATAGCTCAAAGTCCAAGTTAGAAAAATTCCAGTTGGAAATAAGGTGCAAATTTTTTTAACAGGGAGGGTGATTAACCATTGGGATTGCCTTATCCAGGGAAGTAGTTGTCATCGCAACTTGGAGTCCTAACAGCATAAGGGCTCTCTTTTTGAAACAGAGGCTCTAATTCAACCACAAGCTACTGGGCTCAATAGCGTTTCCCTACACAATAGGGTCGCGTAGTGCCCCCCACTGCAGGGATCACTGCATAAACGTCTATGATGCGGTCAGTGCAGCAAGGCAGATCCTTGCAGTTGCTTCTGGCCTTATAAATCTATGGCCAGTTGGAATTAACTGCTCCATTCATCTCAATGGCCTGTTGACACTGAAGTCTAATGTGGACATGTCACCATTGTTGAATTTTTCCCATCTGCTGTGCGTCTCCCCTGGCAGCAGTGAGGCGCAATGGGAAGGTTCAGACTGCTGTAAGGGATAGAGTTCTGTGGTGCCCTCTGGGCCAGCCAGAGGAGTTCCATGCCCTACCCTACCTAGGAAAGAATTGGAGCATGGGGGAAGAAACATCCAATGTGGAGGGGAGGAATACAGGAGCCACTTCTGGGCTTCCCCACATGCTTCCCTGGACAAGGAGGGGAGCAAAAGACATTGTCACCTGTCATTTTCGCTTTCTGGCTACTCATGACCATTCCCGTAGCCAGAATCTGCCACGTGTCTTCATCTCCTAGCTGGCGGCTTCCCTGCTTCGTGCAACACAAGCAGGCAGCCAGGAGGGGACAGCACAAAGAGAAGCAGTGATAGTTGTGGGCTAAGCACAGGAAAACCACATAGTGGGCGACCGTCCCTGCCCCTAAAAGCTTGCAGTCTAACTAGAGAAGGCAAAGAGGTATTGTTATTCCTATTTTAGAGCCGGGGATGTCAGGCACAAAAAGTGGGAGCATGTGCCCAGCATCACACAGGGGACTGGGCAGAAGGGGGAATTAAACCCATATCTCCCGAATCCCAGTCCAGTGTTTTAACAACATGATCAGCCTTCCTCTTTTCTGCTACACCCATCAAATGAGCTCCTTAAGCCTAACTCTGTTGCCCCTTTGCAGGTCACCTGGAAGATGGCGTTTGGGGAGACATGTTTGCATGGGCTATACTGGTGCAGGGAAGTCACAGCCCAGGAGCTGAGTTGCATGAATGGGACACAAGGAGTGTTCAGCACGCCCGTAAGGGAGCATGGGTATCAACTGGCAGAAACCCACCCGACCCAAACTTGCCACGCTGGGACTATGGCTGACGCCAGCCTTCCTCTCTGCCACCACCTGAGCATGCTGGCTTGGTGGGCTGCCCTCACAGGGGAGAGGAAGCCATACTTCATACTCCATCCCCCCGTCCATCCGTATTTCACAGCGATTTGCTCCCTGTGTCAGCCAGGCTTGTTAACGCTGCACTGCTACCATTGCCTTTGCGTTCCCTTCAACCTCTGCTGCATCATCAGCTCCTCCAGAGGGTTCCATATTTATATTGGGGGGAAATGCAGTTGCCAGGATTGGAAATATTTTGTTACCTTTTTTTCCTTAAGTACAAGGCATTTTTATCTGTGCTCTCTGGAGACGTATGCTACAGTGGGACTGATTTTTATCCACTTACACAATGCACTTTAGTTCAATAATGATTACAGAACTTCTACATAATATATTAGGCAGAGCTGATTTCCCAAGGTTTGTAGCCCTCAATCTCCCCAAGCATTTAAAACGAGTCTTTTTTGATAGGTATGCTATGACTGATACGCTCTTCCACAGTCAGGATTTAACAATCATAGCAGCACTGGGCCAGGCTGGAAAGATGTGACAGGCTACCCCAACGAGTGCAACTGAGCTGACAGAAGAAAAAGGTCTGGTTCAGGTTTGTGCCAGGGGTTAGTTCGTCGCTAGCGCCACCAGGTGGGGGAGGTAATAGCTTGCGTTGGCCCAACAGCTGTTGGTGCACGAGAGACGCATTTGTGCTTACACACTGTTCGCCTACAGGTTTATTTTAGTGCAGTTCAGTTTCTGCAGCACGAGCACTGGATGGTGACACCACACATGGGACAGAATTGCCAGAAGCTCGGTGCACCGCACAAGCTGGGTTAGGTTTCTGAGAGACCAGCATCCAGCAGCACCTATTGTGGCAATAGGCTGAGCTGGCCACCTAGGATCTGTCTACACTGCAATTTGATGCCTGCAGCTGGCCTGTGCCAGCAGACTCAGGCTTGAGGGGCTCCTGCTAAGGTGTTGTTTGATTGTAGTGTGGACGCTACGGCTGCACCCTGAGTGCTGAGCCCATAGAGGCAGGAACTGAGGGTGCAGCAGCACACCCTGGGTGCCATTATATACATGGATTACAGTTTTGTTGAATGGCTTTCAGCACCTCCACTATACAAATTGTTTTGGCACCTATTACTGGACCCCTTTGCCCCTGAGCCTCTCACCATTTGGGGCAATTTGGTGCAACACTTCAGGGCCAGAGGCGGATTAAGGTTTCCTGGGGCAAAGCAAGTGAGAGAGAGGGCCCCCTCCCTGCCCCTCCCACCTGTGGGCCTGCCCCCATACTGCCCTGTCTGCCTGCGGAAGGGTCCCAGAGCCCTGGCTGCAGCCCCAGACTGAATGTTTACATCACAATTAAACAGCCGCACTGGCCCTAGGCACTGACTCCGTGGGTGCTCCGGGCTGCACAAGGCACAGTCATAGGCAGCATGTGAGGTGCTGGAAGCTCCCTAGAAGTGTGTGTGTGGGGGGAACGACACCGGTGCCTGGTCCGTGGCCCCATCCCCTGTGCCGCCCCCACAGCCCCACCCCTCCTCGGCTTCCCTCCCGCCCCCCCCCCCCCCGAGGCCCTGCATGTGCACCACCCTCACTCCTCCTGAGGCCCTGCTCCCGCTCTCCCTCTTACCACCCCTGCTCTGCCTCTTCTGCTGAGTACCCCCCCGGCCCGAGGTGCCCCCGCGACCCCCATCCGCTGCTCGCTCCTCTCTGCCCCTTCTCCCAAGGCTCATCCCCCACAAAGAGACCAATGAGAGACATATGAAAGAAGTGTATAAATTTGCTGAAGATAGCCTCCTGCAAAACTGGCAGAGCCCCCCGCCCCAACACCCCTCTCCCTGCCCCCCGCTTCAAAAGCACCTACTGGAAAAAACAAAAGTCAGTGCCTGTGGCTCTAGCCCAGGCCCTGTGAGCCCCAGTCAGCCGGCCGGGGGTGGGGGGGTTTCATCGCCGTGTAGCCATATGCTTATTTAGGTGGCTAAAAATGAGCGGATCTCTTTGGAAAAGTTTGTCCCCCCACCCCACCCCCGGTGGGTATTTCATGGCCCTGAACAGTGGCAGATTAACCAGTGGGCCCATGGGGCCCATGCCCAGGGGCACTGATCAACTGGGGGTGCCCTGGCCACTGGGTTGGGCAAGCCCCTGTGCCTCCCCTACCGGGTCCCCAGCAGAAGGTGGGGAGGGGGCAGGGAAAGCCCCCAGTGCTCCAATCCATCCCTGGCAGAAGCACAGGGGGTGGTGGGGAAGCCTGAGCACTGGGACCCCCCCCACACACACACTGCAGCCCTGGGAGGAAGCCTCATGGCTTGGGGGGCTCTCACTCCCCACTGTGGCCTTGGGCCATGTTGGGGGGGAGGAGAGAGACAGGGTTTCTCTGGTCTTGGGACCACATAAGGTAGCAAATGGGTTGAAGAGCTGCAGTGGGGTGTGTGGAATGGGGGAGACCCTGGGTGGGACCCCAGGGAAGGAGCAGAAAGGGGTGGACCCGTGGGCGAGGCCGCAGGCAGACAGGGCAGAATGGGGGCAGGCCCACAGGTGGGAGGGACAGGGAGGGGGACCTCTCTCTCACTTGCTTTGCCCCAGGAAACCTTAATCCGCCTCTGGCCCTGAAGTGTTGCACCAAATCGCCCCAAACGGTGAGAGGCTCAGGGCCAAAGCCAGCTCACCAGCTTGCCAGCCATGACTAGCCTGGCTGGCAACGGAACACCCGAGGGCTCTACACAACTAGCCACACTGCCCTGGCTGTGTGTCAGGACGCCCCACCAGCATCCGTGACTCCGATACAAACTCACCCCCCGCGTCCCCCAGCCCACTGCAGCCTTCTGATTGGCCCACGGGCTTTGACGCCAATCAGCTGGGACCCATCTCTGCCAAAGTGGCCAGTGGAGATTGGGCAAGGGCACCCGAGACTTGTCCCCCAGCAGTGGGAGAGCAGCCATTGATGGCTAGGGGACTGAGCCGAGGAACGGGAGCAGGAGGCAGCGTGTGAGAGAAACACGGAGGTGCTGGGAGGATGGGACACTAGCGTATGGGCAAGAGGGGGCTGGTGAGCGAAAGTGTGGCAGCTCTCTCACCCCCAGGGGCTAGGACGTGGGAAGTGGATTTCCCGCGCCCTCTCCCCCCACCACAAGCAGCCAGGAGAGACACGGTCATGTGGCCATTTCAATGTTGCCCACTCATGTGCTAAGTGGTAGTTTTTCTTAAAGTCCCAGCTCCTGGAGTCTCGTGAATCAAGAGACTCTCAGCTGCCATTTAAATAAATAAGTTTCTGGCCATCAGGGTTCCAAAGAAAAGCTTGAAAATAGCTCACATTCCCCCCCTCCCCAAAGTGCCCAATAAGTGTTCATTTAAAAACAACATCATATGATTTTTTTTGCCGGGGGGGGGGGCGGAGGGGGCAGGACATGACTGTTGAACACTGGGCTTGGCAAAGCTGGCATTTGAGGTTGAATTTGGAGCCTGAAATGACCATCTAGACCAGGGGTGGCCCACCTTAGCTGAGGAGGAGCCAGAATTTATCAATGAACATTGACAAAGAGTCACAGTAATACATTAGCAGCCCCCCCCCCCCCGACAGCAGCTTTTGCCCACTGGCAGCCCCACTGATCAGCACCTCCCCCTCCCTCCCTCCCTCCCTCCCTCCCCATCAGCATTTTCGTGGTGTGCAGGAGGCTCGGGGGGGGTGGGGAGAGGAGCGAGGGCATGGCAGGCTCAGGGGAGGGCATGGGAAGTGGTGGAGTGGGGGCAGGACCTGCGGCAGAGCCAGGGGTTGAGCAGGGAGCACACACCCCCCCCGGGCACATTGGAAAGCTGGCACCTGTAGCTCCAGCCCCGGAGTCGGTGCTTAGACAAGGAGCCGCAGATTAACTTCTGAAGAGTCGCATGTGGCTCCGGAGCCCCAGGCTGGCTACCCCTGGTCTAGACATTGTGGGTGGCTTCCTGAAAAGGCTTGGAGACTAATACCATTGAGGCTTATTTCTTTATTTGCTGGGGGAAGGCAGGTGGGAACTGTGGGCTCTGACTCATGAGTGGTTGGGATCAGCAGTACGGCAGATGTGACTCTAGGCCTTCAGGCCATGTGTGCTGCACGCCAGTAGCCCACCCATCGCTAACCCAGCTGCCAGGCACCAGTTAACCATCCCCCTGGGTTGCTGCTGCTGTCATATGTAACCCACCGGACAGTCAATGTGTGTTACATACCACCCCCATTGTGTTCATGTTACACAAGGTGTGAGTCCATTACCATTCACAGCTACAGAGCCTTAGCTCAAGCTGTAGAGACTCATGGATTACCTTCATCCTGGCCTCAGTGGTACCTTGTGGCAATGAGTTCCACGGGATAATTGGATTTATTTAATATCCATAAAGTGTTATGATTTAGGATAAGGAATTAAGACAGCTGTTCCCTAATCTGGGCAGCTTTTTGAGGGCACTGGAGAGGGTGTAGATAAACAGGGGATGGCACGGCCTTTTACAAAAGTCATAAGCACCTGAAAGACCTGTATGGCAAGAAGAAATGCAGCTGAGTCATCTTGCAATAACCTGATTAAAAAGGTCCTTTGGAAAAAACCTCTTATCGCCGTGAAAATCTTTACACTCTGGTGCTTGTTTGCCTGATTAACTTTATAATTACTTAATGCAGGGAAATAGCAGTGCAGTAACATTAGTTACGTGCAAAGGGCTGTTTTGACAATTTGAATGCAAATGGCAAGCTGTAAAAAACAAAGACTCATGAAACAACAAAAATCAATGGAACACCAGGAAAGGTATTCGAAAAATACCATGTAATGCTTCTGCCTGCTCTTCCCGGAGCGCAGGCGCTGAGCTCCCACAGTTCCACCGCCTGCTCCCAAAGCCTTTGGAATAATTCATCCATCATTTATAACTATTGGGGGTTTCAGGCCATTACCTTGATCCCCCACTTTCAGGTAAACGTATGCTTTCTTGACGGGTCCAGCAGGCTGGGGAATGTTGTTGTCGTCTAATCACAGCCCTGGTGCTGAGGAAGAGCTACCTTGCTATAGGTGACTTGGTAAAACTGCATGGTCTTTAGATCAAAATGCTCAGGCAAGTGGGTGTCAGCGTGTAGCGCTGTGTTCTGCTTTACCATCACTGTTATGCCCACTACGTTTTAAACACTATAGATCAGCTATAACAACACTGGATATTTATTTTATTTCAACTATCACTCTTATTTATCAGGTGTATTTTTATGCACAGCAGGTGTACCCTAATGGTGTTAAGGACTAAACAGAAAATTGATGGGGTTAGACACCCATTAGCTAATGGATTACTAAGCAAAAAGGACTCTGTTTAACCCCAGTGCACTTAGCCCACGGTTGGGAGGAATGTTAAAGACTACAAGCTAACACTCCATCTTTACTTCATGGACCCAGGGGAAGAGAGCTCAAACTTGAATGCAGCTCTTTTGATAGACACATGAGTGAACATGGCTATCATTATGTAATCACACAGCTTTGGGACTATTTATCATCTACACAGCATGAACACCTAAAGCTGCTTGACCTGCTTTGCTGTGAGGCTGTCATTGCAACTTGATAGGTGTATGGAAGGGGTTAAGCAGAATAAAGTGATAGCAAAGAGAGCAAATGCCCACATTCCACCTACATAGAGAGTATAGTGAGTCCATAGCCAGGAGGACTGATGCGTGAGTGTCTATTATCCAGAATACCGTACACCTTTGTAAATTAACAACATGCCATGTTTTACTAGGATCTTGTTCCAACACAGCCTTTAATCATTTATTTCAGATAGATGTGGCTCATTAGCATTGGAGCAATACAATCACTTTTCCCCCCTCTAAATCCCATGATTTTATTGGTCTATAAACAATTTGATTTGTTGTCAGTGGGAATAGGGAGGATTCCAAATCAGCTATCATATTATCTTACAGGTATCCAGCAGAATGAATAGCAGACAATAAAGTCCAAGCAAGATGCACAAAGGTTATGTGTTTTAAATTCTTTAGCCTTTTACATCATATTTTATGTTTCCTTTCAAATACAAATATACTGCTCTGTCCAGTCTGAGCCAGAGTTTGAAACTAGATTGTCACAAAAGAAACAGAATATAAAAGGTCATCTTTGCAATTCAGGATTTGCCTTCCTAAATGGCAACAAGTCACATTGGCTCTCACTGCCCACCTACACAATAAGGAACAACCTTACGACATTGGCTTTTGAGAATGCACCAATTCAAAAGGCGTCTCCTCTGGATACCAGTTAAGGGCCCAAGTCTGAAAACATGCATAGGCTTAATTTTAACCATGGGAGGAGTTCTACATATTTCTAAGGATGGCTCTGAGGCTTGAAGTTAAGCATGCACAGGTGTGTTTTCAGGATGGAGGCCAATGGGAGAACACCGAAGACCACTAAAATCTGGAGAGGATAAAATTTGGCACTGTGGCTCTATGGACATGTCTACACTACACCCTAAGCCCAGGTCAATGGGACCCTGGCTTGTGGATTTGGTGTGTTCAAGCCTGTACTTGAGCATCCACATTGCATTGTAAATCTGGGTTTACAAATGCTGGACCAGGGTCTCACAGCTGTGTTACCGTGTGTCCGTACTGCACTACGCAGCTCTTCTGACTTGGGTCTGTGGCTTGACATGCACCCACACTGCAAAATGCCCAGGCTTGGACCTGAATCTCAGCAGGATTTAGGCTCTCTCTCAACTCCCCCCTCCTCCCCAACCAGGGTCCTAGGACCAGGGTCCGGAGTGCTTGCTAGCTCAAGTCAGACTGATCTGTGTGTGAACAGAAGTGGGATTAGGGTGCCAAGCCCCACTTACTGTGCAGCGTAGCCATACTCTAAGGATACAGCTACAATGCAGTGAGTCTCAGAGCCTGAGTCACCTGAGTCACACTTGTGCTATAGGGCTGGAGTCTGGGCTCGGAGAGCCTTCAAGGACCACATCTCACATTTAGGATGGGATTTAGGTGCCTAACTCCCTTAGGCACTTTTTAAAATCCCAACTAACCTCTAGGGGTGAAATCTTGGCTTTGTTCCAATCAATGGCAAAACTCCCGCTGAGGTCAGTGGAGCCAGGATTGTAACCTAGGTCACCTAAGCAGCGAATGGAGCAACACAAAGAATACACTGCTAGTCAATGGAAAGAGAATTGTAGTGCTGGCAATGAAGCCAAACTAAAGTTACAGAACCCACAACTGAATCCAAGGAACATATCGAATACAACTTCAGCTACATCCTCTGGGTGTGAGAGAGTTTAAAATACTTATCTAAGCATATGTCCAACATAGCAACCAGTTTGTTTGCTCTTGGACAATAATTTTACTGAGCTTCAAGATCACCAGGGTATTTATTTAATTCAGATTCTTTATTGTTCTTCTGACATATTGCTGGAGTTAATTTACAGCAGATGCCAATTGTAATAGTAGTTGCCTACTCAGTAGTGGTTCCCATTTGGCAAACTCACTACATGGAAAGCAGCATGAGAGCGCAGAAGGGGGTTTCTCTCTCTACTATCATCTTCCCCTGCGATAGACAATCTTGTCCACTACATCAGCACATGCTTGGCTGAGCAGTGCAAAGGAGCTGACAGCAGCTTTGAAAAAAAGTCTCTCTGTTTTCACCATCACAACTCCTTCAGCGTGGTCTCTTCAGGTCTAGATAGACACACTTCACGTGGGTCGTATGAGAGATCCTCAAGTTCCTGTCCATTTCTATCACCATATTAAATGGAAACAAGATGCTGCACACATCAGACTTCTGCAGCGCAGCCAAGCTGCATTATCTAAAAGTTTCATGATGTGATGAATTTAAAGGTATGGGATTTTTTTTTTGGTAGCGTGGTCTGTTGGTGAACCCTTGAAATTCACCTTACACTCTCTCTCTCTCTCTCTCTCTCTCTCTTTTTACCTCTCAAGAGCTGTCGCCAACAGATCCATTTTCATGCTGAAAAAAAATCAGTAATTTATGCAAATTAGAAAACTGATTAGCATAAAACTTCTACTTGTAAGAGTGGGGTTACTGAAGTGGGTTGATAGGTAAAATGATCTCCTTAGTGATAATTAACTTTGATCTCTTAAATAACAGTTAACTTTAATAAAAGAGAGAACAAATGACATTTGCATCATGGCAACTGTAAGAAGGCAGAACATCAACTTTAGTTGCAGACTACTTGATAAGCCCTGTTCTCAAAATGAATATACTAATTTAAAAGCAAAAATGACAAGATTTGTAAAGGACTGTTAGGCTTGTTCTTACAGCGTGTGCAAATTCCCATGCACTGAGATGAGAAATTGCATATATTGATGGGAATGAATGTATACATACATGAGACTGATATGTATTTATCTACAACAAAATAATAAAAAATACTGTAATTGACTTTTCTATAAGCCCTAACCACATGCCTGGGATGTAGGTAAATATTATCCCTATATGAATGTAACTGGGAAATGGACACAAAGCAGTTAAGAGACTTATCCAAGGTTACAGGATGATTAGTGTCAGAGCCAGAATGGCTGGCTCCTATCCTGTGGGCTAAACTCCCAATGCTGTTCCTTCTCATTACTGAAGGTAACCAGAGCCTCCAAGCTAAATACAAGGTGGAACAGATTGTTAAGCATAAGGGGTTCACACATGTAGGAGACCACTTAAAAAGAAGCGGGAAATGAACATGAAGTGGGCAACTATCATCTTTGCAGGCATAGGACAATGGAGGGAAAGTAGACAGCTGGGTGTGTTGCAAATGGTTGTAAAAGGGCCATAAAACCAGTGTCTCTGCTAAGTCCATGGTTCAGCAGAGTGATGAATTTGAGTTCCTAGGCTCTTCGTTTGAAGGTATTGTGCAGGTTTTCTTGGAGGCTGAATAGTGAGAGGTCAGCTATGGCATGATCCCTCTGTGAAAAGTGTTTGCCCACAGCTGATAGGGTGTTTTATCTTTTATCCCTTAGAGGCAGCTTGGTGGTTTATTATAGGTGGGCTATTAGCTTATTAGTCAGGCGGCCTGACACATCCCCATTATAAGACCCTGTTTTCAGTTGCTGAGCACTCAGGTTTCAATCCAAAAAGGACATTTTGACACCATTCGCTTTTCATTAAAACATTCAAAAATGTTTCATTTTTGTTCCATTGTGGAAAGAAAAATTCTGAAACCTCAAAAGTTGCAATGAAATGGAATCATCATTCTATCGACAGCTCTAACATGAGGGGAGAATTGGGACTGGCCTGACAAAGAGCTGAGGTGGTGGTGGTGGTAGTGGTGGGGTGGGGGTAAGGAGATTGGTCAAGAAGCCCAGGAAGGGAGACTGGGAGCCAGTGGGGACAGGAGTAGGAAAAGAGACGGACTGTATGAGAAGCTGGGAGAGGAGAAACTGGGACTGGCTGGGCAAAGAGACTGGCACTCGGAGAGACAGGTTGGGATCTGGAAATAGGGGGTCTAGTTTGGGGAGGAAACTAGGCAGAAAAGCTTTCTGCTCATGAGTGCACACTCACCTCTGGAGCCTGGAACAGACCCTGGAATAGCTTGCTGCCAAAGTGTCCCATCCCCCTCTAGTGCTGGTCCACATAGAGGATGACAACCTACTACTGCTAGTAGTTACTGTATTAGCTCAAGTGAGAGAAGACTGTGTGGTGGATCTAAGGGTTCTGACTCTGCTGATGACCCATGTGGGTGTCAATATGATGCCACATGAGAAACTTTCTTTTTTTCAGTTTGTTTTTTAAAAACCTAGGAAATCACACACACAAAATTACTGTAGCCCCTCCCCCGAGGCATGGTTCAAGCCTCTTCCCTGATGCTTGCTAATCGCAATGGCTTCTCTCCCCGCTCTTCCAGTGGTTGGAGTCTGGGTTCTTTATTTCAGCGCCTGGTGCCTTCACCTGAGGTGACTCCTCTTTGTGTCTGGGATGCTGTCCCTTGGGAAAATTAACTCTCCTACTCTGTTCAGAAGGAATAGACCCCTGTCCACATACAACACAGTACATTAATATAAGCCCCAACCCATGAAATGTTACACTCAGTATATCACAGGGGACTTTACTTGGGACAGGAAACAAAGGCTCGCAGGAGGGAAAGGATTGAGATTAACTAAAATACTAAAACAACAATAATATAACAAATTCTACACATTCCCCACTGCACACAACCCTCACTCCCTCCCTAGCATCTTTATGGGCAAATGGGACACGGAGGATAAGTCCTGAGACAAGTGCTGCAGTACTGGGAACTGGCTGGCTGACACAAAAAGAAAGGGGTTCCCTTACTATATCTTCACCACTTAGTAGGGTAGGATCTTCTCCTGGCTTGGAGTCCTATGGAGGTCCTGGCTGACTCTGGATACATGATGCCGGGTTGGTCTCTGCCTCCCGGACCACTGGCCTCCGCTGGGCTGGCACTCCCCAGTCATGTACTAAATCCCACAATAGTCTAAGTCTTCTGTATTGTGGGGAGTGGGAGTTGAGCAAAAACTCGAGAAGCTATGTTACTCCTCTCTCCGCTCCAAATCCAAACAGCACAAAAAATGAAACTAACCCTAGCCCCTTTGTGTCTGCATCAGGCTGTCTCCTCCCATTGAAAGACTGAGCTGTCATGGCTCCTCAGTGACCCAGCAAACTGTTCACATAAATCACTCCATGTGACATCCCCATTGGCTTTTATAGGAGTTTCCTATTTATTCTGTCCCCCCACCCCACCCAGACTCTAAGCAGGCTGGGAAATGGTGTCCTGAGGCTCCAGAGCCATTGTTGTAGTCCAGAGGGTAGGACCCCTAGAGGCCCAGTTCAGTGTTCCAGGTTCCATTAATGCTCCAAAGTCAAGTACCCAAAAGTTAGAAAATGGCAGAATGAAGGTTGCTTGTGCACCTTTAATTTGGCCACTTAGCACGTGTGCATTATGAGACAGTCTAATTTAATGATCACATACTATTTTTAACACAGAACCCCTGTCTCACTCCATGCACTGGATGGACAGTGCTCACTTATTTAACAGTGCTTCAATATTTTTTTTCTCCTCGTTCAATGGGTGGCCTTGGGATTCATCATTTACTGCACCATTTAAACCTTGCTCTGGAGACGGAATTATGAATTTCCTCATAGGCTTTTCTATGGAGTCCCTCACTATAGTATCTAAGTGCTTCCCAAACATTACTTGACTGATTTTTCACAACATCCCTGGGAGGGTATTATCCTCATTTTTCAGACAGGGAACTAAGACACAAATTAAGGTCAAAAGTATGCATTAATTCTGGGTGCCCAATGTGAAAAACCCAAGACCTGACCTTTCTGAGTACTTAGCATTATATAGTGATTTGTATGTTCAAAGCACAACTCCCATTGACTTCAGTTGAGCTGTATGCTCAGCACTTCTAGAAATCAGACCCCAGGTCGCAAGTAGAAAATGGGGAACACACAATTGGTGACCAATTGTGAAATTTTTGTTTAAGTGACTTACCATCTAGGAATGTTGGCAGGAGTAGAATCCAGGTCTTCAGAGCAGCATTCAACTGTCTTGACCAAATTTACTCCGAATTTACAATAGTAGTCACTGAAGGAGAATTTGGTCCAATAGCAACACACGAAGATATACACAGGATGAAAATTAACCCAGTGGCAAGAAGGAGGCAACATAATAAAACAAATTCAATCTTCTATAGCTGGGAACATGGGAAGTGGCTTGAAGGTGTACATTTTTAATGGTGAGAATAATTAACTATTGGAACAATTTACCAAGGCTCATGGTGGATTCTCCATCACTGACAATGTTTAAATCAAGATTGGATGTTTTTCTAAAAGCTCTGCTCTAGGAATTATTTGGGGGCCATTCTCTGGCCTGTGCTATACAGGAGGTCAGACAAGACAATCACAATGGTCCCTTCTGGCCTTGGAATCTATGAATCTATGGAAATGGAGCGCAGATGGATATATAGAAACCATTTCTTCTACTGGGATGAACTTGGGAAGATTTGGGGGAGGAGAAAGATAGATTAGAGATGTTAAGATAAAAAGATGAATTTGCTGGAAGTTTTTAATCTCAAATCTTGCTGGAAGAGAATTTCAGGGGTTCTTTTCTCTCTACTTGCCCCCAATATTTGCACACTATATATGCAGTCCAGAAACATTTTAATGCTACAAATTAAAATGACCACTTTCCTTCTCTTCCTCCTTGTGGTTACCTGAGTTCGGGCTTCCTTAGTCCTTTCTCATGGCCTGAATGACTGACTCCCCCGGGCGTTGGATGAAGCCAGTGAGAGTATGTCGACTCTGCAATAAAACAGCCACAGCTGGCAAGTGCCAACTGACTTGGGCTTGTGGGGCTCAGACTGCAGGGTTATAAAATTGCACTGTGGATGTTTGAGCACAGGCTGGGCTCTGAGACCTTCAGGGATCCCATTGACTTCAATAGTTGCTCCAAGAGGCCATGCTTCCTGGATGGCCCGGTCTTGTCTAGACAGGAATTTTGGGTTGTTTGTAGCCTGTGTTAACTGACTGCGAATTAACATTGGTTATGTTAACTCAACTGTAAGATATTTGCAGACATTTGTTTATCGTCAGCTGAACCACGACCAGAAACAAATGTGTGTGAAATGTTTAACTAGGACAGGCTGAGAAATAAAAAATAAATAAAAATAAAAAATTTCAAAGCCGTTTTTCCCCCCACTGGGTTCTAAATGGGCCCATTTCCCCCCATTTGTGACTTTTTAGCAAGATATTTTGTCTACTTTTTTTTGGATTTTGGTAAATGAACAATTTCTATTGGATTTCAATGAAACATTGATTTAGGAAAAAATCACAAAAAAATCATTAAAAATTATTTTTTTTAATAATGTCAACAAAGTTTTGCAAAAAAATTCATTTTGGAAAAAAGGCCGCTGTTTTGATTAAAAAGCTTTTTGATCAGCATGAATGTCTACCTAATACAAACACAGGCACAAGGGTTTGCTAGTGTCTACGTTTGCAGAGTGTCCCCCAAACTGATGATATACAATGCAGCAGTGACAGCATCCCATTTATATGGATGTGGAACATGGACAGTTTGCTGCAGATGCTTGAAGCAACCTGAAAAATTTCACATATGCTGTCTCCGCTCTTTCTGAAGGTCCGCTGCTGACACAAAGTCTCCAACTTTAACATCCTTGAAAGAGCACAGACAACCAGCATTGAGACAATGATCAGTGATGCTCAGCTTAGATGGACAGGGAATGTTATCAGAATGGGCAAAGCTAGACTCCCGAAAAAAGTTTTCTAGAGTGAACTGAAACTCAGAAAGCACAGGAAGGATTGTCAATGAAAACACTTCAAAGACACCCTTAAGCAGAAGCTCGCCTCATACAGCATAAATATTGATAACTTTGAAGACAGCCACAGACAGAGCTGAATGGAGAGCAACTATCAATAAAAGCTGTAAACACTTTGAGGAAGACAGATACAAAAAACTGACTGAAAAAAGGGCCAAGTGCCATGCCAAGTCTTTGACGAGAGCCTGCACATACTGTATCATGCCTGTTCATGAGCTTCTCTCTACCAGTCAGCCCATACAGCCATGTGAGAACACATGTGATAACGTGACATAATCATTGGGCATGGCCAACAGCCATTCATTTACACTTACAATTGTGAAAAGAAAAGGAGTACCTGTGGCACCTTAGAGACTAACAAATTTATTTGAGCATAAGCTTTCATGAGCTACAGCATCCGATGAAGTGAGCTGTAGCTCACGAAAGCTTAATGCTCAAATAAATTTGTTAGTCTCTAAGGTGCCACAAGTACTCCTTTTCTTTTTGCGAATACAGACTAACACGGCTGCTACTCTGAAACTTACAATTGTGTTAGTTAACATACATTAATTTGCAGTTAATAAAGCACACTTTACACCCTGACTAAAAAGTCTAAACATAGCCCGTATGACTAGCAAGGAGTTTCTGGCCAGATGGATTTTTTCCTTGCTCATTACTAGGGACTACTGAATCAGTTCAGATAAAATATAATGCAGATAAACAGAATCTTTATCCCAAATTCAAAATGAAACTTTGTGAGGGTTTAATCGGTTTCCTTTACTACTTTTTGCTCTACATCTCTTCACTTCAGGTTTCGGACCCAACTGAGAATAGGAAAAGTGGAATAAAGAATTGCGTTCGGCCTGCTTATGCCCTACTGTAATCAGAACGAAAAAAAAATTCAGTGCTGCCTTAAAATAGCAGGCTTGATTTAAATGGAAAGCTCTAAAAGTCTTATCCTCACCTTTCCCAGAACTAAAAAAAGCAGCAAAAGTCTGTAAGCAGAGTATAATATGCCAGACCATGTTGGCAATATTTAAACTCATCAAGTAGTGTTTCAACCTTCATTCCAAATTTCTTGGCTTTTGTAGGTTTTATTCAGACCTCTTTTGTTCTAATGTCATTTTAATGAAGATTTTATAAGGTACAGTTCCAGCATATTCACTAAAATTAGAGCTGTCAAATACTGTCATCATGAACTCTGAGGAAACTTATCTGGCTTCAGGCTTTGTTTACAAAGTTTGACTCAGGTTGACAGATGTTTGCAAAGCTTTCAGGGAACTGGGGTCAAGTTTCAGGCATATTTACATCTCTTTCTGCTTTCATCAGAGAACCTGATGTTGGGACCTAGATTAGGCTGTGGGGTTTGGTTTTGTGGCCATGCCAAGGCTGAGGGCTGGATTCACAGTCAATGGTGCAGAACTCTTGTGGGCCTTTTTGCTGATATTTTGTCCCAAATTGGAAGAAATCTCATAGGATCTACTGATTTCATGAGATTTCCACCCTTGTGGACCACAGCTGAATGAATTCCAGGAACAATGTCCCCTCACCCCCCCCAATTTGGATTCAGCACTGTAGAGTTCTGTTCTTAGCCAAAGTTTCAAACCAAAACCACACTGAAATTTGGGAAGGGGGAAATATTTAGATGTATCATTTCTACTGGGGACCATCCCTAGTGGAAACCAGGAGAAAGCACACGGCCAGGTTTCTAGTTTAGACCACCTAAAATTGGATGATTTCACTGAGTTTTGCTGGGTTTGTTCATTCACAGAGAAACTCATAGGGATACTCAAGGGGTGGAAACCCACTTGAAAAAAACAACAAATAGGATTTCTCGAAGCCCAGTAAACCAAAATCTAGCTGTTCATCTCAGTGCTAATTACCATCCTGGCCCTATCCAAAGTGGATCTGGTTGATATGCAGGTCAGTGGTGAAGACAGAAGACAACAGGAAAAGAGAGGTTGTATATCACTATGGTATACACATGCGTGCGCACACAAATGTGTACACACAACTGAGAGAGAAGATTAGATTATTTTAAGTAATTCATTTAAAAAGGTATCTTAATAAAATCTATAGTTGAAGCTGTGTTGTTTCAGCACATTTCAATTCCTGGATACCATCTTAGAACCTCTGTTATAAATTTAAAGTTCCAGGTACAGTGAGTCTCTGCAAAGAAGCTGTTGCAACATCTCAGTGTATTTCCTCTCTAGCTACTGCAGATACAGACCATTCTGACCACTCCCCAAATCATCTCATCCTGTCAGCTCTCTTCGTTTGATACACATGAAGTTAAAGAGAAATGGCTGTCTTCCTAATTTCTATTTCCATCTAATGTCAGGGGAAAGGGGAAGGCAAACATTTTTTAAAAAATGTGGTGTTTTTTATTCATCTTTTAAAAAGAAGAGAATTTTTTTTACGGTACTTAATAGACCTTCCTTGCAATTTAAAACTGATTTCCAGGAGCTCAGCTATTCAAATCTCCAAAGCCTATTTGAAGGCACATCTGAAGGCGCACCCTGCAACCTGTGTGTAGCAAACTCTTTTGAATCTTGTCCTTGAAACAAAAATTAGTGCCCCATGGGAACTCGGCAGTGCAGACAACCAGTAACTGCAGAATGACTGAAAGCAGAGCCAAGAGCCCTTGCAGCCAGGAGGGAGGAGAGGGGAGAGAGAGAGAGAGTGTGAAGATGAGAAAAGCCTTCAGGAGCCATTTGGGAGACAGTCACTGGGAAGAAGAAAGAAAGACATGCACTAAAACCAACAGAAACACAGGTGGAAATGGCCTACTGGGAAATCAAGCTGTCAACAAACAAAAGCTGAAGGCCAGAAATCAGTTTCAGTAGCAGCCCCTGCTAACAGGGCTTCAGTGTTCAGTAAATAAATTAGCAGCAGCTTTGACTGTTTGTAAATTAGTAGCAACACCATGAAAGAAGCAAATGACTTGCTTTTATCTGGAGTGGAAGCATTAAACTTCCAAAGAAATCCTTGCCGGTGTAAAGAGAAACAGCTGGTTATATCAGCCCAGGTTCAAATAATACTAATAATACAAGTTTCATTTCATTTATCAGTGGCTCAGAACTTCATTTAGAGCTAATCAGACCCATCTACCTCTGGGCCATTTCTGACAGCAACTCCTCCTGGAATAGTTTGTCACTTAGGATACGTGATATAAAAACATGATAAATATATATATAGTTGAAAGTAAAATAGGGTTTGGACACTATGCAATTAATAGGATACTCTGGATCCTATTCTCAGCTGGTGCAAATCTCCATTGACTTCAGGGAAGCTGTGCTGGATTACCTCAGCTGAGGATCTGGCCCTTCATCTGTAATTAAACAGGAGATAAGTGAGGGGCTGGGCAATACAGTCACTCATTGAGGACCTGATTCAGGAAAACATTTAAGCGCCTGCTGAATGGTAAGCACATCCTTAAATCCCATTGACTTTACTGGGATTTAAGCGCATGCTCAAGTGCCCTTTCTGCCTAGGGATGCTTACTGAATCTGGGCCGGTAGTTAGATGTGTATATTTGTTGCAATAAGTAAGTATAAAAGAAGCATCAATGCCAGATCCTGGGAGCCTTTGACACCAAATAGAAAAACAATCTGATGAGAAATAAACCTGCAGTTTCCAAATGGGATGAGCCTTTTAAATATATATTTTGTTTATTTACGTGATGTTGGCCGTGCTGTGTGTGTTGGTGACTGAAGTCAGGTCAAAGAAGCATGACTTGCACTTGGAATGGAGGGAGGGGCTGTCTGAGGCGGTTCTTAGACCCGATGGGAATTCGTCCCACAGTCATGGCCCAGCCCCAGAGACAGCTCAATCTCCTGCATAGATGAGCACTCCCCCTGCCATGGACAGCTCCATTCTGCTTGAGGAGCAGAGTTGTCAGCCACCGGCCTCATCCCTGTGTGTCAGTCCTTCCTTATAGATATCCTGGGCCCAGGCCACTGACCACCTGGCAGATAAGAACAGAGATCTTGAATTTGACTTGATGCGATCTCTCATTCATACCCCAATCTCAGGCAGACAGGATTTGTGCCTGGCTCACACCTTTAGTCCTCACTTCCATGAAAAGCAAATTTTACTAACAAGTTTCCAGAGGAGAAAGAAAATCTGAGACAAACTGCTAAGATTATGTGGTACGTGGTAGCAACCGGCATGGATCTGTGAAACATGCCCAGTTATAAGGAGAATTTAATTCCATTAAGGCACATATCACGTAGTTTGGTGTTAAGTAAACTCAATATTGCACAGGAAGTTCAATAAACAAACCTGAGCTCTATTGCCTGGATAATAATACAATAAAATAGATTAAAAAAAATTTATTCAATGGATAGGAACCAATGAGTTATCATCAATGAGTTTATGTCTGAAGAGAAGGGGGTATCAATTTGTCTCCCACAGGAATTGATCCTGGGGCCAGTATTAATCAATATACATTAGCAGCCTAGAGGAGAATGTCCATTCAACGATCATCAGTTCTGTGGAAGATGCAAAGGAAGGTGGAAGAGATGGCAAAGGGAGAAAATTACCTATCAACAATAGAGTTGAAACTGGTAAACTTAGGGATTTTGCCAGACCAGTAGGAGATGAGATGTAATACTATGTACAACTAGAGATGAATACCACAGTATAAGCGAGGGGATGGTTTCTGAATGAAACCTGGGAGACCACAACTGACAAACTTAGTAGGACTTCATGGTGCAATGCCATTGAGGAAGGCCTAAATCATGGAAACACGTTCAAAAGAAACGCTTAAACTATCATTTTGCAATATGCTTGGAGTAAACTGAGCTATACTTATAGCCAAGTGTCAGGAAGGTCGTCTGAAAAAAGGATGTTAAGAGAGGATTGCTAAAATGATGCAAAGATCCAAGTTCAAGCCAAGCAGAAGCAGGAGCAGGAGCAGAAGCAAAAGTAGATCCCATTGATTTAGATTAAAGAAGGAAATGGAAGGCTAGTATACTTAAGCATGAAGCAGAAGAGAAATTGCATTAGTAATGGAAGTGGAGAATTTATTTGCTTTGCCATTAAAATATTGTTGTATGTATCACTGCACAGTTGATGCTGACTTTTTCCATGTTTCCAAATGTATTTGTGCCATCTTAATCCTAGGGGGTTGAGCTTTTGTTAAATATTTGTATCTTGATGTGTCTTATAAAAATACACCAGTGACTTGAGGGGGAAGAAATGCTGGTGAACCTGGGTCCCAGTTTGTCTTAATCTACCTTTGCATAAAGACCATGCTAGGGGTAAGGAAGAGGATGGATGAGATGATCCATGGAATTTAAGACCAGGAGGGACCATTCTGAACATCTAGTCTGACCCCCATGCCTTACATGGGCCATAGTATTTCAGCCAGGGATTCCTGCATGAAGCCCATAACTACTAGTTCAACTAAACCATCTCTTTTAGAAATCCATCTAAATCTTGACTTAAACATTTCACATGATAGAGAATCTATCACTTTCCTTTGCAAGTTTTTCTGATGAGTTGCCCTCACAGTTAAAAAATTGTGCCTTATTCCCAGCATGAATTTGGCTAGCTTCATCTTCCAGCTATTGGATCATGTTATTGCTTTATCTACCAAATTAAAAAACCTTCTACTTTCAAAAATCTCTCCCTCTAGTTTCCTAGTGGCACCATGTAGCTATATAGTTTATTAGCAATAATCAATATTATATATATTTTATGATCACTTGGGGATTTCTCCCTCTCTAATTGGATTCTTGTGGGATTCAATATGAGTAGAACCTGGTCTTTGTTCAGCAAAAGCTAGAGCTTTGTGATGGAAAATAAGAAATCTTTAAATGACAGTTCTTGGAGCATGTTTTGTGATGTTACTGTTCAATGCAGCAGGGTCACATATCCCTATTAGTTGTGAGAAAAGGATAAAATTACTCCTCTGCATTAGAAACAAATCACAGCTAAACCTTTGTTAGTTCTGTAAATTTTAAATCCCCATTTTCTCTCACTAGTACAAATAAAAAAAACCCCATAGATGGCTGGACAAACCTATCAAGAGTTCAAAGCAATCAAGTGTGAATTCCCCCTGTCAAACTGTTAACAAAATGGAAAACCTTTGACTGAGAGGTAACTTAAGAGATAAGTAGTTAGATGGGTTCTACAGACAACAAGACACAAACAAATTAAACGTATTCTACTGAAACACTGATATAATTTCCCTCCAGAGAATATCTAAGACTGACAAAATAAACAAAGAAATAACATGTTTCTTAACTTGTGAAATGTGACAGTCAATGGCATATGGCAAAACAAGAATAAGCAGTGCTGGAAGTTCTGAGTGCAAATATGCTGCTTGGAAACTATGAGGCTATATTTTTTCTTACTTCAAACTCCTATTAACTTTGCTTTTTCAAGCATCCCCCTTTTCGGTTTCCAACACACCCTATCATTCAGGTGATTTTGAGATCGGAGAACAGGACATTCTGGGAAACACACAGGTAACTGTTTTGAACTCCAATGGCATCTTTTACAGGCCCTGATTCAGCACTCCATCTCTGTGCAACAAAGCTCTTAGCCATATGCTTAACTTTGGCTTTGGTGGAATTTAAGTACTTGACTGAATATAAATGGACTTCAACATGTGCTTGAATACTTTGTAGGATCAGGGCTGGAGCGGGCAAACCTGTTAAGCTGTGCATTCTCATGGTGCCCATTTCTGTCAGCCATGATTTCAACTGATTGTGGAGATTTTAAAATCATAGAAATCTTATGACCTGTGGGGCTTTTCCCTCCTTGTGAGCAAATGTCAGTTCAGTGATTATTGTATCTAGAATTCAGTCAGCCAACATAATATAGTGACCTCACTGGCTCAATGAAAGCAGAGTCCAAAGAGAGTCCTCAGCTACCACTGTGATGGTCGTGATATATGTAAAAGCATTGACATGCCCAACTACTGTGCAGCTTACATTTTCTTGTTACTCCCAGCAATCATTTTCCCATGAGCAATCCATAGGTAACTTACAAATATTCCAATTAACCTTCACAGTTCATACACACATACTAATTCTTTCGTTGTATTTTACTTCATAGCTTGCCTTTAAAATGTCAGTTTCCCCCCCAAGTTACAACTGCTTGCACTTTAAAAGTTTATTATGGAAACCAGACTGGGTTGTTGTGACTCAAAGCTGCAGAGAAGGTGAGGAAAGGATATGGATCTTTTCACCTCTGGTCTCTTGTACGAATTCAGCCCAAGTCACTAGTCACTAAAAGTCACTGTTGTTTGATGGTCATTTAGAGATGTGTAGAAATGCCCAGTTCCTCATATACCATCCCAATTGACATTAATCTTGTTATCCTTGTTCTAAAGTATGTGTATGGCCCCCATCACAGTCCTCAATGCATTTATCCTCACACATCACTCCTGTGAGGTAGGGAAGCAATACAATCACCATGTCACAGATGGGAAACTGAGGCACAGAGTGACTAAATGACTTGTTCAAGGTGACAGGGGAAGGCTGTGTCAGAGCAAGGAATTGAAGGTGGGTCTGCTGAGTCATAGGCGGGCAGCGTATCCATTGGACCATCTTTCCTCTCTCCTTGGCAGTTCCAGCAGAGAAGCCAATAGCTGAATGGCCATAATTACTGAGCTATCCTATCATTCCTAGTTGTGTTCTTTCTGGAATAAATGTAGCACACAATGGGGAGTGGAAGCAGGAGAGGAAATCTAGCACTCTCACTGCCCATGGTGTAGCTGTTTCGCTAATGGAGAACTTCCCTTCCTATGACAGTCAGGTGGGCATCTCCCGCCAGCTGCACACTCACAAAAGTAATAATGAAAGACACACAATGCAAAATGGAACCACCACCTAATGGCCCAATCTGGGGATAGATTTTTAGAGATAACGAGGCCTGGCAGTTCCCAGTGACTTCCCTGTAAAAGTCTGGGTGCTCATTGCATCTGAAAAATCTGGCTTCTAATATATATTTTTGTTTCTTCTGCCACCAAAGAGCATTCATTGTACATTTGAGCTAGATTTTTTCAAGTACATGAAGGAGCCTGTCTATTTCCTTCCCAAGTAAAAAGCGTCAATTACACAATGCCACATTCCCTTCCACCTCTTGTCTGATAACAATAATGAGCTCTGTAACTTACAGCCCCGTACATTTATGTTGGCACTATCAGAAGCACTAATGCAAACTGAAGCTCTTCTGTGCTTTCAAACACTAACGCACCATTCATTTCCAACTGATTAGTCTCAACCTAACAAGCATTTTGTTGAGCCCAAAAGAATATTTCATTTGTTGAGATAATGCTGATTGCTCACTTATGAGCTGCATCTCATTCAACAAGGAACAGATTGTTACATCTTGGTATCTTTAAAAAAAAGAAAAAACCCCAAACAACAACTTGGAGAGGATATTTAACACTCAAGCCCGTAGCTATGAGAAGCAGATCTATTGCTGTGAATAATGGAGAGGGTTTAATCACACAATGGCACAGATATACTTAGAATAAATATTTAACAGCATGTTTTGCAAAGCTGAAGCATGTTCCAACCCGACAGTCAACAATTTGCGCCTGGTGCTATCATAGAGCATAATGTGAACTGCATTGATGCGCAGGATCACATCTCACTGACTAGTACAGAAGTGGATTTCAAAGGGATTTATATGAAATTTATCAATGCCCTCTGCTTACATGTGATCATTCTCCCATTGGGGGTTTTGCATGTGACTTTAGTGGTGGCATCCTGGGCTCCTACAGAATATGGACATTACCATGTATGGCATAATTTCTCTGGGGCCTTAAACCTCCACTATATTTAGGAAGGGATCAAACTCATTTTGCATTCAAACAAAGGGCTTGGAAGTTTGTCTCAAATGCAAACCTTAATGAGATACTCATGTCGGGTGGAAATGGGAAGGAGCAGAGGGGAAGAGTGAAGAATGGACAGTGGTCAGAATAAGAAACAAATACAGAGAGAATGAAAAACAAGCTAAAAATATCAGAAAGAGGTGAAAAAAATCCAGCGAAGTAGTCTTTATCATTTATTGGGAAGTTTAGACTTGAAATTAGATGAAGGTTTCTAACCATCAGAGGAGTGAAGTTTTGGAATAGCCTTCCAAGGGAAGCAGTGGGGGCAAAAGACCTATCTGGCTTTAAGATTAAACTCGATAAATTTATGGAGGAGATGGTATGATGGGATAACATGATTTTGGTAATTAATTGATCTTTAAATATTCATAGTAAATAGGCCCAATGGCCTGTGATGGGGTGGGATCTGAGTTACTTCAGAGAATTCTTTCCTGGGTATCTGGCTGGTGAATCTTGCCCATATGCTCAGGGTTTAGCTGATCGCCATATTTGGGGTCGGGAAGGAATTTTCTTCCAGGGGAGATTGGAAGAGGCCCTGGAGGTTTTTCGCCTGCCTCTGTAGCATGGGGCACGGGTCACTTGCTGGAGGATTCTCTGCTCCTTGATGTATTTAAACCACGATTTGAGGACTTCAATAGCTCAGACATAGCTGAGAGGTTTTTCGCAGGAGTGGGTGGGTGAGATTCTGTGGCCTGCGTTGTGCAGGAGGTCGGACTAGATGATCATAATGGTCCCTTCTGACCTTAGTACCTATAAATCTATTGGCACCTGTTTTTGTCTGTCTAACTGAGTGGGGAGAAGATCTGCTATTGCTAATACAAGACATAGGCTTCCCTTTAGCTAGAAAAAACATGCTTTTAAAAAATTAATCATCCTTGGAGTGGGGCAGGGGAAACCTCCTGGGATTTAAATGGCAGAAAAAAACAGTTTGTGAAGTCAGACTAGTTTGTGAACCTAAAAAGCAGTTCGATTGATTTGCAAAACGTCTAGCTGCACAAAGTTCTCCCATCTCTAATGAGAACTGACAGCATTTTTGTCCAGCTTCCCTGTAAAATATTGTTTTAGTGCTAAATCCATCCACAGAAATGGCTAAGCATTAGCTTTCTTAATTGGCTCTGGTTTTGTCTGCCAGCAACAGCAGATGGAGTTCGGGTGACCAGATGTCCTGATTTTATAGGGACCTTCCCGATTTTTGGGTCTTTTTCTTATATAGGCTCCTATTACCTCCCACCCCATCCCGATTTTTCACACTTGCTATCTGGTCACCCTAAATGGAGTGGACTAAGCTCTGGGTTTGAAACACAGTGGCCTATTGCATATCTCGGTTCCATTGTGATGAACTGGAAGTGGGATCAAATAGTGGTTTTTTTTGTGCATTCTGAACACAGCGTTTTTTAGAACCACAGGTTTTTTAGCTTGCATAAAACACAAGTGTGTGTAATCTTTCCATAACTTAATTAGTGTAAAAACTCTCAGATACGGGTGTGTCTACACTCCTTCTTAAGTCGAAGTAATTTACATTGCTCAGGGGTGTGAAAAGGCCACCCCCAGAGGGACGTAAGTTACATCAACTTAAAGCGGTGTCCACACCATACTATGTTGGCAGAGACGCTCTCCCACTGACATAGCTTCCACCTCTCATTGAGTTGGAGTAATTATGCTGAGAGAGAGCGCTCTCCCATCGGCATGGCACATTTTCACCAGATGTGCTACAGCAGCACAGCTGCATTGGTGTAGCGCGGTTGCGTAGACTTGTCCTTACACAAACCATTAGCCACCCTTATACACAGGAGCTCCATGACAATAGAAAGACAAACAGAAAAGAAACACTAAGGAATAAATACAAAGGAAATAGTCAAGGAAGCAGGAACAGTTAGATGATCTTGCTTGGCGCTGCCCATACACCTTATCTTATTTTTTTATTATGTACGCTCCTCTTATTTGCTCTCCCTGCTACAACCTCCACCCTCCCACCATTCAATGTGTCAGTTACAATAATTTACACTCATTTCTTCCTGCTAGGGACAGAAAAACGTCCATCCATCCATCCATCCATCCATCCATCCATCCATCCATCCATCCATCCACTTCCCTATATACCTACAGGACATTCATCATTGAGGTATTTGAGCACCAAAGGCATGGCTGGAACAAGAGTTATGATATATATCCTGTATCCATTATAGGAGCATAGAACTGCAGGGCTGGAAGGGACCTCAAGAGGTCATCAAATCCAGCCCCTTGTGCCGAGGTGGGACCAAGTAAACCCAGACCACCCCTGCCAGGGGTTTGTCCAACCTGTTCTTGAAAACCTCCAGTGATGGGAATTCCTTGGAAGCTTATTTCAGGGCTTAACTCCCCTTCTGGTTAGAATGTTTTTTCTAATATTTATACTGTATCTGTCTTTTCACTAGATTTTTCCCCTCTCTTTTTTCTGTTTCTTTTATCGCTCTGTCTCTCAAGTGGAACACAGAGCCAGTAAAGCTAAAGTGCCAGCTGAGCTTCCTGACTATCATTTAGGTTCCAAATGAATTTGTCTCTCCCTACTTTCCAGCCTGAGCAGGAACTGCAAGAAGTATGGATGTTCTCCAGTTTTCCATGGAATTTCCTGTCCCAAGAGGTTAAGATAGTTTTGATCAAGCTCAGAGAAGCAACCAAAAGAGCTAGAGGCTTTTAAAAATTTATCTGAACTTTTGGGACCTCATGAGGTCTGTGCATTATAGTCAAACAGACCTCCACCAATTTCTCTTTTAGCTGTGCAATAAATAACCTGCACTTCCTCTTTGCCCTGCGCTGCCACTCCATTTTCTGCCCAAAATATGTAACAGTTTGCCAGTGAGTCAGGAGCGACTGAAATTGGCAGAATGGGTTTAAACTGAGAATGAGAAACACAAATTCTAACTTCTGCCTCCAATTAACACAAAGATTAATAATAAGCCCTCAAGATCTCATATCTAAGCCTCATTGTGTCACCTCCATCAATAACATCAAGAATCAAGAAATCTTAATAGCGATCGCCACAGAATGCAATATCTCCTTATTACAAGAAAAAGGCGTATTGTGGAAAAATCTCTTTCCTGCACACTCTACAACTCCTGGTTCATAAAAAAAGGGAAAAGAAATAAATTTTCAAAATCAGTTACAGATGGTCTTCTGTAATAACGTTTCTTTTTAAGATGTATTCAGGTTTTGCAGTCAGTTATTAGTTGTTCTTTTCACATGCATCAAGGACTTTTACACTGACAATTTAAACACAAGAGACCAAACCCCACCTTCACAGCTGTGAAATACCAGTGACCTCAATGGACGTGTATGGGTGCAAAAGCAGAATTATGCCAAAGATAGAAATACAGCAATTTGTACTGTATCTATATCATACAAATAAAGACAGACTAAGGTTACAAGGTAGCCGTGCCTCGTAGTTTCAGTGACAAACAGCATACAGTAATGATTGACTGTGAAGCCATGAGTGACTTCAGATCATCCCAAACTAGTTCTGATGAACCTTCTTACCACACCCCAGTGTCACACATTCTGCATATGCCTCATTTGTTATGCAAAATCAATATAAGGCATATATGGCGTATTCAGTATACACCAAGCAGTGGTGTGGCGTAAAGTTTTTATTAGTACTCATTTGGGGTGACCTGCAAAACTCACCACCCATGAGTACTGTGTTCATTGTAAACTAATGCTGGTAAAACCTAACATCATGTATTCCATATTTTATATCTACATTCCAGCTCCGTAGTTAAGGGAATGGTGCAATTTTTGCCTTTGACAAGCCTTTTTTTTACCTTGTCTAGCTTACACACAATTAGGGAAAGGCAGAATATATCTGTAGATGTAGATATCCATTGTTTTCTCTACCACATCAAAATTGTAAGTATGTTTCCAATGCTCATCATATTAACATCTTTGGAAGAAAAGCAATTGAAGAGCTTGAAAGTGGGGGAAAGCACAATACTGACAATAAGGATGGAGGAACCCAAGGAACAGTTGGACTAATACTAGAGAAATATATTATACATGCATCATACTGATACATCATATTCAGCATGATGTATCTGCCCAAGTGAGAGATTTATGAAGCTATTGGCATTGACAGGGCATTGTCTAAAAACAAGTGCTATAATTTAATTGTGCACATGTCATTGACATCTAATATGCATAGATAGAATGATAGGCATAGACATTTCCAATTTCAGGTCCACATGATTTTTTTAAGTAGGTGGCATAGAAAGAATACCCATGACAGCCACAGAGTATTTCTAAGAGTTTATACCTGTAAACTTACACCTGTGCCAACCCACTCTAAATAAACTTACACTGAAAAAAATAATGCATTCTATAGAGAGACAACCATGCACTCACACACCTTTAAAATGTGACCTGTACCATGCCTTGAAATTCTAACTTGCTCATTCATTGTAGGAGGAGTTGTACTTAGGTTCTGATTGTTGAATATCGAACTTCTCAAAGGAGTGCCCAAAACATAGATAAGAAGCTGAAAACTGCTCTTTAAGTCACAGTGAATTTAGCTAAAACGTACATTGATAGACAGAGTGCTCTAGATCTTCGTAGTGGCTGAAATATATGCAGAGTGGTGGATACCTAGCAAAGGGAACATTAGAATAAATGAATATTTAATATTTAAATTGACTATGATGTGTTTGAAATACATTTTCAAAGCACTGGATGTGAGAAACCAGTGCTCAATTGGTTACAGATTCCTTGCTGGAAATTTGTGCAAGTGTCCCTTCCCCCCATTTCAACTCATTAGCAATCAGTGCCGGTTTTAAGTGCATAATGTAATTGTGGCCATCCCCTACAAAATTACTCTGGTTCACACCCTCAAAATGTTTCCAAGGCTCCCCTTCAGCTGTCCTGTGGCAACCAGTAATACATGGTGAAAAGAGGACAAAGGGAAGCAGTACTGTGGGAAACAGGATTGGGGAATTGAACAAAGTATTCCTATATCCAGAGGGCTAGGCATATAGTAGGAACATTTAAGGATAAAGACTCGTATGAATGTATTTTCTATAGAGTTCATTTAATACCTGTATTATATAAGTCCCAGTTTAACATAAATTATATATTTAATCACAGGTACACTTATAATGTGCTTAACTTTATATGTGTCAATAGCCCTGCTGATTTCAATGGGACTATTCGGGTATTGCAAAATTAAGCAAATGCCTAATGTTTGCAAGATTGAGCCCTAAGTGTGTTTGCATTAAGGACACCTAACTATATTTAACAGTTCCTAAATTATATGATTAACTAGACAAACTGCCATAAAGTCCCTTTAGGCTGTAGTAAAGTAAATTTTCAAAAGTAAGCATTAGTAAAGAGGAAAAATCAAATTTCACACTGAATATTTTTCACTGCTTATCTTACAGAATTATTATTATTTCTCTGCATAGTTACTTATATTTATCGGGACAATGTATTCACTTTGGGGGAAACACCACACACACGCACACTTCAAAAAGTGATAAGTAAGCAAAAATAGTGCTGCTGTTTAAGCCCTTCACAGTTTATGGCCACATTTACATAACATTAAATAAGTCAACAAAGGCATCATTAGCGCCCATTAAAATATGAGAGAAGACATTTAAATGAACAAGACAAGCTAATTGGTAAGTAATGTTGTGTATCAAAAATTATGACTATAAAATTCCACAGTTAATGAGAAGCACTACAATTGTGTTTACTACATATTTAAAAAATAAATTAAAGATGAATATAGATAGCTTGAAAAGTTTTCCAGCTGTCATTTGGGCAGGCCAAAAACTATGGAGGTTACACCTGCTGTTTAATAAAGTTTGAAATTTTCCATAATTGCCATCATATCAATGGATAGCAATCTATGGACCAGATCCTGACCTCAGGCTATGTGCCAGATCTTTAATCATACTGATGTTGAATAGCACCAGTCTCCAAGAGCATCCCATTGAATTCAGTGGGACTGCTCATGAAGTTAAGAGTTCAGAATTGGGCCCTTTGTGCATAAAGTCATAGGAATTGTAAGACTAAATGAGACCTCAGGTACATCTAGTCCAGAACCTTGTCTGGGAAAATAGCCAGTGCCAGATACTTCAGAAGGAGGTTCAAGAAACCCCATTACAGTAGAGCACATGTGGAGTCATCTGTGCTTTATGAAAGTCTCATCTTAAAACCTAATGTGATTACCTTGCTTTAGAGAAACAAGAAGAATGAGATGCCAGTGTCTTGCCAGGTATAAAAATGATCAACTTCTTATCAAGAGGGCTACATTTATTCTACAAATACAGAAATATAACAAACCACTCCGTGGCTCCTTTTGGTCTATTTTAACAATCATCTGCCTATAAAAGCTCATGTTTTTTTAAATGGGGTGCCATGGAATCATTTTGCCAGCTCCCTAAGGGTTAGATCTATGCACTAGATTTCCTTTACATCAGTTACTTAGGGTTGGATCCAATGCCCAGTCAGAATCTTCTCGTTGACCCAAAGTGTGACAGGGCTATTCTCAGTTTACAAACACTTTTACCACTGATGGCACTCCGTTAGAGAATTGCTGGGTCTAGAACCTGCTCAGGGTGTTTGTGTCAAATTGGATGGAGAAAAAGGCTGGATAACTCCAGCTGTCGTAAAGAAAAAGAATGAATCGCCCGGGTCTTTGAGACCGACAGTGTAGAGTTCAACAGAAACGATCAATGTCTACAGTTTGTTCCTCAGAAAGAACAATCAACAGAGCAAACTCTACAGATGGTGGATGCCAGAATAAGGGACTCAAATTCTAAACCAACCATAGACAGTTGTTGCACCTAATGGACAACCAGATGACCAAGTTTGGGTCATGTGATTAGAAAACCATGTGTTTGGGTCATGTGATTAGAAAACCAGCACGATTCAGAGACACTTAACAGGCTGATCAGTACAGAGCTTCAAAGATAGCGTGATCATGTACATGTTGTAAATGGCAGGAATGTAGAACTTAAAGGAGGAGATGTAATGGAATGCTAAACTGTATTGTCCTATACAGTCACTAGGAGGCGCTGTGTGTAACATACCTTATTTACAGGTTTCAGAGTAGCAGCTGTGTTAGTCTGTATTCGCAAAAAGAAAAGGAGTACTTGTGGCACCTTAGAGACTAACAAATGTATTAGAGCATAAGCTTTCATGAGCTACAGCTCACTTCATCGGATGCATGCAGTAGAAAATACAATGGGGAGATTTTATATACACAGAGAATATGAAACAATGGGTGTTACCATACACACTGTAATGAGAGTGATCAGGTAAGGTGAGCTATTACCAGGAGGAGAGAAAAAAACCCTTTTGTAGTGATAATCAAGGTGGGCCATTTCCAGTAGTTGACAAGAATGTGTGAGGAACAGTGTGTGTGTGTGGGGGGGGGATGAATAAACATGGGGAAATAGTTTTACTTTGTGTAATGACACATCCACTCCCAGTCTTTATTCAAGCCTAAGTTAATTGTGTCCAGTTTTCAAATTAACTCCAATTCAGCAGTCTCTCGTTGGAGTCTGTTTTTGAAGTTTTTTTGGTGAAGAATTTTTTAGGTCTGTAATCGAGTGACCGGAGAGATTGAAACCATTATCTTTGAAAACTCGTGGCGAACGGGGGAAGTCCCGGATGACTGGAAAAAGGCTAATGTAGTGCCCATCTTTAAAAAAGGGAAGAAGGAGGATCCTGGGAACTACAGGCCAGTCAGCCTCACCTCAGTCCCTGGAAAAATCATGGAGCAGGTCCTCAAAGAATCAATCCTGAAGCACTTAGAGGAGAGGAAAGTGATCAGGAACAGTCAGCATGGATTCACCAAGGGAAGGTCATGCCTGACTAATCTAATCGCCTTTTATGATGAGATTACTGGTTCTGTGGATGAAGGGAAAGCAGTGGATGTATTGTTTCTTGACTTTAGCAAAGCTTTTGACACGGTCTCCCACAGCATTCTTGTCAGCAAGTTAAGGAAGTATGGGCTGGATGAATGCACTATAAGGTGGGTAGAAAGCTGGCTAGATTGTCGGGCTCAACGGGTAGTGATCAATGGCTCCATGTCTAGTTGGCAGCCGGTGTCAAGTGGAGTGCCCCAGGGGTCGGTCCTGGGGCCCGTTTTGTTCAATATCTTCATAAATGATCTGGAGGATGGTGTGGATTGCACTCTCAGCAAATTTGCGGATGATACTAAACTGGGAGGAGTGGTAGATACGCTGGAGGGGAGGGATAGGATACAGAAGGACCTAGACAAATTGGAAGATTGGGCCAAAAGAAATCTAATGAGGTTCAATAAGGATAAGTGCAGGGTCCTGCACTTAGGATGGAAGAATCCAATGCACCGCTACAGACTAGGGACCGAATGGCTCGGCAGCAGTTCTGCGGAAAAGGACCTAGGGGTGACAGTGGACGAGAAGCTGGATATGAGTCAGCAGTGTGCCCTTGTTGCCAAGAAGGCCAATGGCATTTTGGGATGTATAAGTAGGGGCATAGCGAGCAGATCGAGGGACGTGATCGTTCCCCTCTATTCGACACTGGTGAGGCCTCATCTGGAGTACTGTGTCCAGTTTTGGGCCCCACACTACAAGAAGGATGTGGATAAATTGGAAAGAGTACAGCGAAGGGCAACAAAAATGATTAGGGGTCTAGAGCACATGACTTATGAGGAGAGGCTGAGGGAGCTGGGATTGTTTAGTCTGCAGAAGAGAAGAATGAGGGGGGATTTGATAGCTGCTTTCAACTACCTGAAAGGGGGTTTCAAAGAGGATGGCTCTAGACTGTTCTCAATGGTAGCAGATGACAGAACGAGGAGTAATGGTCTCAAGTTGCAATGGGGGAGGTTTAGATTGGATATTAGGAAAAACTTTTTCACTAAGAGGGTGGTGAAACACTGGAATGCGTTACCTAGGGAGGTGGTAGAATCTCCTTCCTTAGAGGTTTTTAAGGTCAGGCTTGACAAAGCCCTGGCTAGGATGATTTAACTGGGACTTGGTCCTGCTTTGAGCAGGGGGTTGGACTAGATGACCTTCTGGGGTCCCTTCCAACCCTGATATTCTATGATTCTATGATTCTATGATAAGTGTTCTCCGACTGGTTTTTGAATGTTATAATTCTTGACATCTGATTTGTGTCCATTTATTCTTTTACATAGAGACTGTCCAGTTTGACCAATGTACACGGCAGACGGGCATTGCTGGCACATGATGGAATACATCACATTGGTAGATGATCACTACAAAAGGTGTTTTTGTGTGTCCTGCTGGTAATAGCTCACCTTACCTGATCACTTTCGTTACAATGTGTATGGTGACACCCATTGTTTCATGTTCTCTGTGTATATAAAATCTTCCCACTGTATTTTCTACTGCGTGCATCCGATGAAGTAAGCTGTAGCTCACGAAAGCTTATGCTCAAATACATTTATTAGTCTCTAAGGTGCCACAAATACTCCTGTTCTTTATAGCTTATTTAAGCTAACCTCAGCCACACCTGGCAGAACTTTAAAGGATCTTAGGTGAGCACATCTGGTGTGTATCTCACTAAGGAGAAAACTCCTTGGCCAGGCCATATCTGATACAGAAGCCTGACCTGCTAGTAGTAGCTCGGTAACCTACCCTGTCTGAGACATGCATATAGCCATGGGATACATATCTCTCTGCACCCCAACACTAGCAGTGTACGTTCTGCTGCAGTCTGCTCTCCTCCAAGGAATAGAAGCCATTGAGTGGAAATGTAATGCTGCAACATGCATTAGCAAACTTGGGCAGCATGCCCTGGAGAGCTGCCTCTCTTGCTAATTGCATTTTCACCTGGCCATGCCCATGAATGCACACACACTGTTGCCACAGACGGGGAACCAGGTGGTACTTAGCTGAACATGCCACCTAACTGCCTTTCCCTTCCATTTGTGTTTCCCAGCTCCATTTTATGATTAGTACATGTTTAGAGGAGAGCACAGGGTTCTATAGTTTTATCTCATATGCCTTGGATATGAAATTGTAATGTGATTTGGTAACATCACACAATTAGATCAGTGTCCTCACCTTTACAGACATGTAAAACTGGTACAAATGTACCCATTTATCTACTCCGAATTGATAGTGCCGGAGACACTGGTTTAAAGAATCTAGAAATATAATCTACTTTATTTGTACTCATTTTTTTGTATTGCTCTTTAAGTATATGTGCTCAGAGATGAGTTGTGGTAGCTGTGTCAGCCTCAGGATATTGGAGAGACAAGATGGGTGAGGAAATATCGTTCATTGGACCAACTTCTGTTGGAGAGAGAGAGACACGCTTTCAAGCTTCCACAGAGCTTTTCTTCAGGTCCTGAAGAAGAGCTCTGTGTAAGTTCAAAAGCTTGTCTCTTTCCCCAACAGAAGCAGGTCCAATGAACGATATTTCCTCACCCATTTTCTCTCTCAGAGATGAGTGCATTTCTGACAGGAGAGTCTGCTCTTATCAAAATGCAATTGTTCTACTATCCTTTAGCATAATATTGTGAGGTCTAAAAGCACAAAGCTAAATTTCACTAGGTTTAGTTGGCACCTACATAGTGTTCCAAACTTGCACTGACCAAAAGTATCTGTGAACATTTGATCAAGTGAAATCCATGAATTCACACGGACACTGAATTTTTGTTCACTGAAGGCAAAAGTCTTGTAAATATTTGTGGTAGGTTTACACCTACAATGTTTTCTGGCCCATCTTGAAATCTCTTCTGATTTTTCCTACTCCTGTTTATACAAGTGTCAGTGATCCAGTCAGGAAGCAGAGACAATATCATTTGCCTCAGGTGAGCTATCATGTACCACAAATAATGAATAGCCACAGATTTGGGCAAGGCTGTGTTTATTCACAAAATAGTTCACAAACAATATTTTATTACGACACAGGAAAGCACTTAAACATCTGATTAACAGTAAGCATATGCTTAAGTCCCTTTGACTTCAGAAGGGCTTAAGCACATGCTTAAAAGCGAGCACTTTAAGTGTTTTCCTGAGTAGCGAGGATTTCCTGAAATGGGGATTGAACAAATAGATTTGTAAATCTCAAAGTCTAGTCCAGATAATTTGCCCACAGAAAAAGGGTGAAGTTCATCTAATTTTTCACCATGAGTGAGTCACCCAGCTCTGTTACAAAAATCTGACCCTTCACGTGATCAGCAAAACACTTTCCCTATTAAGCCCTATTTTGATCCATTCAGCACTATTCTGAGTTGAATCACCACCCAACTGATTGCAGGAAAGCATGCAAAGGAGTAAAATGATAAATACATTAAAAACATAAATAAATACAGCTTTGTTTGGATGAGAATTGGATATGGGGGCTGAATAACAAAGTAAGGGAAAGTAACATTTACATTGCCCAGCTGCACTTACAATAATATACAGAAACTCTGTGAATCATTTCATGGTTTATTAAATGAAATTTTGTTTGCAACTGGTGAGTTAGGAAAATAAACGTCCATGTTTGTTTTCATTTTACGTTTCCTTGGTTCGTCCAGATCTTCACAGCCTTGTGTGCCAGCATTGTCCTCAGGGGCTCATTAAAAAGCCCAGTGTTTGCTACTTTGATTGTCCCGGGAAATCAGCAACAGATTGCCATTAACCCCATGAGGCTGAGAGGTGGAAATTCTTGATGCATTCCCCATTGCTGGCAATAGGATCTGTCACAGCCTTTGGTACCAAAGAGTTAATTTTATCTTCCTCCAATAAAACAGTATGTGACCGCGATGGGAGACTGACCACTTAATAGAGCAGTACCTGCCAAAATTGGCTTAAGACTGTTAGAGATCAAGGGGCAGAAAAATACTGCTTTTTCTAAAGTACACTGTATTACCACTGTTTACTTACAATTCTCTCTTGGAAGGAATGCTGATTCTTAGTAAAATGGTCTTGTTTCCTATATGCTCAGTTCCATAAGAGAAAGCAAGTTGTCTCTAGTATCTTGTGTGGACTAAACCTTCTCTGAGGATAATGAAGTTATAAACTACCGCAGATGGAAGTTCCAACCCGACAAGCGCCGGTTTTTCACCTTGAGATGTATTGTTGCTTTATTACTGGAGTGATTCATATGACTTAAGAAAAAAAATGGTTTGGAATACTCTGAAACAGTAAGAAATTGTCATTCAATGAGTCACAACATGGAGAGCTCAGGAAAACAGAGTCCAGATACATTCACATACAATTTTGCAGTGTAACTCAGTGTGTGTTATACATCCCCCTGCTCTGTGCCTGGCTCACAGGGGATTGAGGCTTCTGTGTGATGGACTTGACCTGTTAGCTCAAGCTGTAGTAGCTTGTGCTCTTAGTTCCAGAGGTTCAAGGTTCTGCCCATACAAATGGCCAAGATGATGGTTGTTATGATAGCATTGGCACATCAAAGAAGCAGCATGTAAGCTTGCATGTGATATTATTATCTGATGGATATAAGATTATCCCCACCAGCTGAATTCACAATTAACTTGGTCAACGGAGAGCATCCCCTAAGGTAATATGGCCCTTTAGGAACATGAATTATTCCTACTTTGCTGACAGACATCTCCCTCTGCTGAAGCCATGGGCCAAGTTCAGTGTACTCTAGCAGATCCATTGAAGACAGCACCCTGGAAGGCAGTATGATTGCACGGGCTGTAGGAAGCACCATGTTGACCACCAAGTTCATGCTGAAGACACCTAGGAAATGAAGATCTGCAGTAGGGATGCTGGCTTCTATGCTGTTTGCATCTTTGATGGCATTCAAAACATTAAAACTCACTAATGCATACTATTTTGTAGTGAAACAAAGATCTGGGATTAGGACTTTACATGACAAAAAGCTGAAGAGCAGAATTAGGCCCCGTGGCTCGAGTTTGGGGTCCCGACTCCCTAACTCCTAACTCTCCTTCATACAACTCATAGTCAACCTGTGGAACTCTTTGCCAGAGGATGTTGTGAAGGCCAAGACCATAACAGGGTTCAAAAAAGAACTAGATAAATTCATGGAGGATAGGTCCATCAATGGCTGTTAGCCAGGATGGGCAGGGATGGTATCCCTAGCTCTGTTTGCCAGAAGCTGAGAATGAGCAACAGGGGATGGATCACTTGATGATTACCTGGTCTGTTCATTCCCTCTAGGGCACCTGGTACTGGCCACTGTCGGAAGACAGGATACTGGGCTAAATGGACCCTTGGTCTGACCCAGTAGGGCCATTCTTATGGTCTTATGTCCTTATGTTAAGACTCCTTTGAGAATCCCAGCCCACTATATTGGGATAGTGACATTTCCATAAGTTTCCCAATGTGCCCAGCTCCAGAGACCAGTCAGACAAGGTCTAGCTAAACAAATACGTCGTTAACGTAGATTTAAGAGCAGTCCTTGAGACTTACTTGCCTAAATACCAGAGGTAAAAAACGGGAGCATTTTAATGTAGTAAGCAGCAGCGTATGTACTAGATGATGCCTAAGGGGAAATCCTCAGATGCAGAGCAGACCGAGCACTTAGAAGCTGTATACAGAATGAGCCATCATCTCCGAGCGAGGGATAGGGCCATTAATGGAGGAAGAGAGAGAGCTTTGCCTAAGGGTGTAAGCACAAGTCCAGGAGTCAGAAACTCTGGGTTGCATTCTGGCTTAGTGTCATCTCAGACAGGCCAGTTCTCTGTTCTTTCCTGTCCCCACCCCCACCACCATTTTATAAAGGAGATACTCATACTTACTTATAGCCAGAGGCAGATTAAGGTTTCCTGGGGCCCTGGGCCAGAGCAAGTGGGGGGGACCCCTCCCCACCTCTTCCACTTGCGGTCCTACCCCCATCCCCACCTACCTGTGCCCCACCCCTTTCTGCTCCTTCCCTGGGGTCCCGCCCCTGTTCCACCCAGGGTCCCCCACATCCCATCCCCTACCACTGTGACCCCACAACCTGTTTGCTACTTTCTGTCCCTCCCCACAACTGCAGCCCCAAGACTGGAGAAACCATGTCCCCTCGCTGCAGCCTGGGGCAGGTAGTGAGCACTCCTCCAGTCCTGGGGCTGCAGCGGGGGTTCTAGTGCTGGGGTTCCCCCCCTGCCCCGCCATGCTGGTCAGGGGGCTGGGAGCTTCCCCTGCCACCCCGCAGCTTCTGCCAGGGACACAATCGGGGGGGGTCACTGGGGGCTTCCCCAGCCCCCAGCTTCTGCCAGGGAGTGGGGTTGGGGGATACAGGGGGCAGGGGAAGCCATGCCTACCCAGGACTCCAGTTGGCCAGGGCCCCATAGGCCCAGTGGCTAATCGGCCACTATTTACAGCACAGCACAGCGATTCTGAAAGGGCTTTGAGATCCTTGCATGGTAGGTGCTGGAGGAACCCAAAATACGACTACAACTGACCTTCTAACAGAGGAAAACAATCTTAAATCCAAACCATTTGTGCGACTCACAGAGAGCTACTGTTGCATTATTCATGACACAGTTGCCTCTTCTTCACTGGGCTAATATTTTTCCCCCATACAGCATTCATAACATGAATTCTCTCTTCTTAACTAAACTCCACACTTCTTTGTAGTGGTCTGTAATAGGATTCCTACCCGTACTTAGCAGAGTCCACATCAGAGGCAGCACAATCAGCCATCCCATGAAAAGAGTTCCCAAGAGCTCCTCTTACAGAGCATTGTAAAATGTATAAATAGATAACTCTCTCTCCCTTTTTACCTTCTGGCCCCCTAGCCTATGCTAGAGTAACATATTTGTCATTAGGACACACAATATGCACTTAGATGTTTGATATGCCTGTCCAGATCATATGGACCTGATAGAATTTTTGAAATAGATGGAAACTCGGAAATGTTTTGAAAGTGATTACAAGTTTTGAAAGTGGTTAGAGAGTGTTAAGAAGAATTAGCCACGGCAGCTTACTTGGTAGTTTGTTATAGCTCCCACTTTCTAATGCATCATATTCTTTTATTCCCCTAATTACTTTCTGTGTGTGAAAGACAATTCCCAAGGAAAGAACACTTCATTGCTTTGAACCATTGCCAGCAATATGCATCACAACTGCTGAAAGCAAGAGAAAAGGTCTGGCATATCTATTAGAGCTTTGCAAAGGTACCTATTTTCCCCTTCTTTTTAACCTTGGTTTTCCCTTAATACCATTCCTGATTAGATGAATTTCATTTTTCTTTTTTTTTCCTCTCCTCTCCTTTTTTGCAACTTCTATTTCTGTTTTGTGGTTGTTGTTTTTCTTTTTGTGAACTGAGGTTTGGTTGGTAATTACATCTGATGCATTTTCAGTCTCCATCTTATTAAAATAGCATCAAATCTATTAAATGATTTAAAAAAAGGTAACTGCAGGATTCCTTACACCTGATGCTCCATCTGTAGCTTCCACTACAAATCCATCTTGCAGCCAAAACTATGCTAGTTCATCCCATAGCCACCAGACAGGAACCCCTCATTGAGGGAGAATTCACACCCAAATCTTCATCAGCATCAAGCCTTCACAACTCCTCTGGCATAGCTCCAAACCAGCACATCACATCAGAATTCCCTCAAACACTGGTAAAGTCTGGACACAGCTTTGACCTTCACCTCTGGCTCTTACGGCATGTCTGTAGTGGGAAGATAGATCCATCTCTACTCACCTGAACAAGAACGCTAAATAGTTAATACTTTTTAAAGTTTTGGAAGGGATATTAAACCGCAGGCTTCAGGGGTTTAAGCCCATCTCTAGTGACAAGGGGGTAGGATGAGAGGGTGTGGGTGGGGAGACTATCCCATGTCTTTCCAGTGGAGTGTTTTGTGTACCTTCTGTAGCAAAGCGAGACTCACCAGTGTGGCCCATCCTGCTCATCATCTCAGGAATTAGTTCTCCAGTGTATGGAGCGCCTCCTCCTGCCCAGTGTCTCTTCAGCTGCTAGCCCCCATGTCCCTCCTAGACCCTGGTGCCCCTTTACCTTGGGGTGCTGTCCCTTGGCACTGCCCCCACACTATGGGTCTCCTCTACCAGGAGAGCCCTCAACCCTCTATCCCCACCTTGCCTCAGTGGCTACTGCTACTCACTGGGGCAGATGCAGTCTGTAAACCACTCATCACTGGCAAGGGGGGTTTGGACCTGCTGTCTTTCCCTACAGCCCAGTACCTCTCTTTGGGCCCTGAACAAGGCCTGCAGCCTGAGGAGTTGCCAGGCTGGAGCTCCCCAGCTCCTCTTGCCTTTCCCCAGGACTTCTCTACCTCTAGTACCCTGCTCCCAGGCAGCTAGGTCCTTCTCTCTCCACAGCTAGAGAGAAACTGACTTAGATCCTGGCTCACAGCCCTTTTATAGGGCCTGCTGTGGCCTGATTGGGGCGTGGCCCTAACTATGGCTGCTTCTCCAATCAGCCTAGCCTTTTCTCTCAGGAGCGGGGTAACTGCCCTACTACACCTTCCTCTGAAGTATCTGATGCAGGCCCCTACTGGAGTCAGCACACTAGACTAGGTGATCCTTGGGTTTACTCGAGTCTGGCAACTGCTGTCTGTCCAAGGAGCATCCTCTTCACTCACAGAAGCAGAAGTGATGACCTCTTTTAGTGATGATAGTGACTGAGAACTGGTGATTGTGATAACATCCCATGGGGAAATATGACTTATCAGTCATTTAGCAAATATTTATTTTTCCAGGAAGAACATGAGGCCCATCCTGCAAACTTTCTGCATCTGGAAATCCCTTGGGGAGAGCTTTCAGGATCAGGTCTATAGGAAGGGAATCAAGGAATATTCAAATAGAGGAGCCTAAGACCATAGAATCATGGAATCGTAGGACTGGCAGGAACCTTGAGAAGTCATCTAGTTCAGTCCCCTGCATTCATGGCAGGCCTAAGCATGTTCAGTTAGGAGGAACCTAGCCCAGCAGAAACCTTGGGAATCCAGTGTGGACACTTTCATTGCAATCTCAAACTGACTCTTCGTCAGCTGCCAGTGAAAGACGCAAGCTTCCTTGTATCCCGCATAAGGGAGATCTTTACACCTTTCCATGGTCTTGTGCTGCAAAACCTTAGAACATGCTGGTGCATATGCTGTTTGTTTATTCTGGCTTGATGTATTAGTGGTGAGCTGAGGCCCATAGTTCAGGGATGCTTGGAAACAGAGATTTGGCTCAGGCCCATCTCTATTTCATTTATTAGCATTATAATTCAACAAACAGTAGCTCAGTTAAAAACTGGCAAAGTTAGCAAGGGTTAGTGTGGCTAAGTATTTATTCCAAGAAGGGTTCAGTATAACTATATTTCCTAAGCATCTAAATGTGCATACAGGTACATATTTATAGCCTATGTTTTATTATACTTAGAAAAGTCTCAAGGTTTCTAGATTTCTCTCCCCTCTTCCCATACATGGAACTGCCTAGACATATGAAAGCCAAATTTTCGAAGGTTGGCTCTTAATTTGCAATACAAGGTACTTAGAGGTCTAACTACCTGATTTGTGCACACAAATCCTCTTTGCACATGCACATTGTATTGTTTGAGCATGCAAATCACTCTGCACACAGATTAGGGGTTGGACTAAGGCCTTTTTGAAAATTTGGCTCTGAATCTCAACTGTTATTCACATGAACAGAAAAAAAACAAACCCAACACTTCCTGCCATTCTTGTGAATCTGAAGTGTTAGAATCATAGAATCATAGCATATTAGGGTTGAAAGAGACCTCAGAAGGTCATCTAGTCCTCTAGTGTTGGCAAAACATCTTTCCAGTTAGTGACGCACAAGAATGTGCCAGGGCTGTTTTGCTGCTGATTTGAAATAATTCAAATATTAAGCTCAAAATATTTAATGGCCCTTTTCAGACTCATTGTTTATCTGGATCTTGATGTTACCAGGAACATATTCTGAAAACTACTTATGCTCATTAATTGGCGGCTAATGAGCAGTTTCTCAATCACTTTAAAGCATATGAGCCAGATTCTGTGCTGCACCAAATGAGCGCGTGCACGGGCAGAATGTCAGAGAACAGTTGCAGTTCCCTGATTCAGTGGAATAATCTATGACATCCCCATCCCTGCATGAATTGGAGCAGCCTAGGAGTTGCTATAAATTACACCAACTGAGGATGGTCTCTAAGGAACCATATACCAGCTGAGAAATGGCACAGTGCAGCTGCTTTGCTTCACCCTCCTCCCTCTCTGAAACCTCCCCTATGCTACGTAGGAACAGTGGTGCAGGAGCCTGCTCTGCTACCTTGTGCCAGTTGAGAATTCCCCCTGTTCGTGAAATCTCCGCTGACTAGCGATGGTCAGGTTCCAACTCCTTTGGGCCACCTGAGCAGTGCAAAAGACGCAGTTCAGGGGAAATAAACTAGCCTTGTACTTTAATACACAGACACAGCGATGGCATCCCAGCCAAATGCCATGGAGATCAATATCTTAGAAGTGCCATGAGTAGATGAGGATAAGAGAAGAACCTTTCTAGTTGAGAGCAAAGAGATCATCTTGAACACCTCGGTTTTGTTAATTTGTAAATAAGTCCTAAGCATGTTTTTAATTCAACTAGTTAAATATTTTATCCATATTGTCATATGGATGAATAACACCCCCTCCCCAATCTTGGCTTCATTTTAGTTGCAAAATATTTTGGATAGACTCTGATTTAACATATGTCACTGGAAGCATTCAGACATTATGAAAAATGCTGCTAATATAGCGATATTGTCCTACTTAGCACTAATTCAGTGAATTGTTGCAGAAATAGAATTTTCATGACAATATTTTAAACAAGATGCCAAGTACGCATCTTTTATAGGAGCCAGTCTGTGCAGAAATGTATCTATATCTGAAATTGCCCAGGGCCATCCCGTGTCCATTGTTTGTGCATGCAAAATGTTTCACTGTCATTAATGTGTTTTCTCCCCTTTCCCTCTTCATGAGGGAAAAAGAAGAAGGGGGAGAAGGGAGGGGGAAAAAGATACAGAGCTCATTTCAAAATCCATGGGAGTTGGATACTCCCAAAATTCCAACAAGATTACACAGAAATCTCATCTGGTAAATATTACACTCTGTTTTTGTCTTTGCTAAAGTTTTTACACAACTTGACAGCTTGTGGTATTGTGGCACATTTCAAAGTTAAGATTTACAAACATATGGATGAGCTTCAACATGCCATTTTACATGGACCATGATGTCTCCAGGGCACATTGCTTGTTTGTTTGTACCAAGTGAGGTAGCAAAGATGAGTTTTCCTAGAGAACTATGGAGACGTTAACAGGCAACCCCACTCCCATCATTCACTGACTCTAGGGTTGGCCTTCGAAAGATTAATCCCTGTGCTGTTAGGTGGACATTAGAGCTAGGGAGGAAATGGTTTTCTTGTCCTATGAAAATCTGTGAGATTTTGAAAAAGTTTCCCATCCCAAATCAAAAGAAAAAGTCAAAATCTCAAATATTTTTGCAAACTGAAAATCCCAGAAAATTTTCAGTTTGGATCAATAGAAATGCTTCATTTCAACAGGATCAAAACTTAATTTTGATTTTGATCATTGTTAATTTTTGATTATTTTTTTTTACTGTAAATAGCTTAAATTTCCAAACAAAAAGTTGTTTGGAACCAGAAAACCATAACATTTTCTGGATGATTTCAAAACTTTGTTTCCTGTAAAAAAAAAAAATCCCAACCAACGCTAGTGAATATGCTTTTCTTTCCTGGCACATTGGGTCTCCTACATTGGGTCAGCAGATGGCTGCATCCTCCTCCATCACTGCAGGCACCTAAAATATACATATATCTATGATAGTTATATGCCCTCGCCAGTACCAGACCTAAAGACCTCACAATCTTTGGTGTATTTATCCTCATAATGCCCCGTGAGGTAGGGCAGGGCTGTCATTCCCATGTTACAGATGGGAAACTGAGGCACAGAGCAGCTCGATGACTTGCCCCATGTCTCACAAGTAGTCTGGGGTGTTGCAAGGAGTGGAACCTGGGGCTTCCAATTCCCACACTAGCATTATAACTAGAGCCAGGTGGAGAAAGATAATTTCATTTCACAGAGGAGTTTGATATTTCAAAATGTGGTTTTGGTCTGATTCAGAGCAAAACTCCAACATTTTGAAATTCTCTGTGAAAGGGAACAGAGCTTCTCTATGAAATAGCACCAGATTGGCACCTGTGGAGGGCACATCTCCAAGGGTTCAACTGTATGTGTGAGTACTGTGAGTAAGAGGCAAGGAGCATCCATTGTGCCCTAAGGTGCAATCCTCACCGGAGCTCCCCCGGGCACAGGGACAGTGCACAAGTTGCTACTCCGTTCAGTGGGTGTAACATCCTCACCCCCATGTAGGCACTGCCCCATGGTCCCCCCAGCATACCTCAAACCAGCCCAAGAAGAGCCATGTCTAGAGGGTGATTCAGCCTGCATGTTTATTCACGCCAGGATCACCATGCTCCTGTCCAGCCATTCTATTTTCTATCATTCTCAGTGAAGACTTATTTACGCAGGTTGGGATTTCTCCCTTCCTTCACCATTTCCTTAATCAACAAACCTCTTTGTACTTCATATTTAGTTATGGAATAAAATGAATTGTGCATGGTACAGAGCAATTTGGTATTGTATACTGCAATACAATAGTATGAAGTGTAGTATCGTACTGTCAAATAGGGGTGTATGGCTGAAGTATAAACACAAGCATGCTGTAAGTCACATTTACACAGGGGGAAGTGTGGTCCAGCGCAGGACTAGGCATCTGGGATCTGTTCCCATCTCCTCTACTAACATGCTGTGTGACCTCTGGCACATTACTTAACTTCTCTGTGCCTCAGTTTACCCCCATAACATAGGGCTAATACTACTTATCTGCCTTTGGAGGCTTAACTAATTCATTTCATGGGCTTTGATGAAACTTGCTATCAAAAGTGCAAACAGGTATGTTGTTCATTTAGAAACCTGTGTAGGTTGTATAATGACATAGGCATTGGGTTTGGGTACAAGTTGTGCATAGGCTACAAGCAGTAATTCTTTATTCATTTGCAAACCTCAGCATGGACTGCCAACGTAGCTCTGCTGCAGCTGTTACGGATCTTGTTATGGCATTAGGCTGACGCAGAGCGATTTCCTTCCAGAGGATTCTGGCACCGAGCACAAGCCTACTCAGACCCTGAGTGAGGAAACCATTGTTAAAGGTTGTGATGACAAGGAGGTCTCAGGGAGAGCCCAGCTAGAGTCCGATGTGGCTCAGGAGCATGCAGTGATGGGGGAGTAGGAATGGGACACTGAATTCTTTTATCACTGAACTGGCACCACTTCTAATCCACCCCAAAAAATAGACAATAGAATGGAACACCTGGTACCAATTTGGGTGCATACAAATGCTACCCATGTGCTGTGTTCTGAACTGTCTCTAGCAGAGAATTTTGTTTTCTGGTGGGAATGCTCACAACAACTGATATGCTGACAAGCCTTTGGCACAGCACAGCTTTCAGTTTGGGACATTGGTGTGTACATGGGGGAGCTTCTCTCTTCTTGATCCCTGGGTGGAACCCCCTCCCTCCCATTAGTGTCATTATTCATTCATCCAGCGAGGAGAAAACAGACTCCTGTAAGAATGTATCAGTGAATTAAAAAAACAAATCTGGGCATCCAGCATTTCAAATAAATGCAACCTCTCTAGAATGTCTTTCTGCTATATTGGTCTAGTGACATTGCCTGGTCTAACTCCCTAATGAACAGGGAAACAATATCTTCTCCAAATGAGATTCCTTTGATGCCACAGCATTCCTTAGGCCATCCCGGAGAGATCCTCCTGAATACTCAGTGTTTCAAACTGTATTCATGTGCAGATTTCCGATCTGAAACATTTCCACTGGTGTACACAGGGCCAAAGTAACTCCCTGGAAGCTGCTCAGTCTGTCACAGTACACAATGGGGATCATTTTAGGCAGGTTATTTCAATGAATTGTGCAAGCTGAATAGATGGTTAAGATACATTTTGTTGGCATCCTTTTGTCTGCGAGAGACAGTGGGAATTGCAGCCTAGTATGTAGATGATTTGCAGTGTCTCATGTGACTGAATAGTCCAATTTGAAATTTGCATGATCTTTGGCAGTTATTGCAAATGTCTGTGTCTTGGTTGGGAGCTGCTTGCTTCTTAGGGGCTCTTTTCTCTTCAAGCTTTGGGGGACCAGCTTCTGTCATGGACTTTGATACCCAGATGGAGATGATGGTGCCACTTGCTACAATCACTTGCCAAGATTTCCCATTGGTCAGGATCAATTCCAAATTCCTTCATATCTCGCTTGCATGTGTCTTTATAGCAAAGCTTGGGACGTCTTGTTGTTCTTGTTCTTGTAACAGTCACCGGGACCAGCTGGCATTCACCCAAGAGTTCTGAAAGAACTCAAATGTGAAATTGCGGAACTATTATATATGGTTTGTAACCTGTCCTTTAAATCAGCTTCTGTACCCAATGACTGGAAGATAGCTAATGTAATGCTAATATTTAAGAAGGCCTCTAGAGGTGATCCTGGCAATTACTCTAACGTCAGTACCGGGCAATTTAATTGAAACAATAGTAAAGAATATAATTGTCAGACATATAGAAGAACATAAATTGTTGTGCAAAAGTCAACATGGTTTCTGTAAAGGGAGATCATGTCTTACTGATTTATTAGAGTTCTTTGAGGGGGTCAACAAACATGTGGACAAGGGGGATGCAGTGGACATAGTGTACTTAGATTTCCAGAAAGCCTTTCACAAGGTCCCTCACCAAAGGCTCTTCCGTAAATTAAGTTGTCATGGGATAAGAGGGAAGATCCTTTCATGGATTGAGAACTGGTTAAAAGACAGGGAACAAAGGGTAGGAATAAATGGTAAATTTTCAGCATGGAGAGGGGTAAGTAGTGGTCTTCCCCAAGAGTCAGTCCTAGGGCCCAATCCTATTCAATTTATTCATAAAATGATCTGGAGAAAGGGGTAAACAGTGAGGTGGCAAAGTTTGCAGATGATACTAAACTGCTCAAGATAGTTAAGACAAAGCAGACTGTGAAGAACTTCAAAAAGATCTCACAAAACTAAGTGATTGGGCAACAAATGGCAATGAAATTTAATGTAGATAAATGTAAAGTAATGCACATGGGAAAAATAACCCCAACTATGCATACAATATGATGGGGGATAATTTAGCTACAAGTAATCAGGAGAAAGATCTTGGAGTCATCGTGGACCATTCTCTGAAGACGTCCATGCAGTGTGCAGTGGCAATCAAAAAAGCAAAAGGGCTGTTAGGAATCATTAAAAAAGGGATAGAGAATAAGATGGAGAATATCTTATTGCCCTTATATAAATCCATGGTATGCCCTCTTGAATAGTGAGTACAGATGTGGTCCCCTCATCTCAAAAAAGATATATTGGCATTAGAAAAGGTTCAGAAAAGGGCAACTAAAATGATTAGGGGTTTGGAGCAGGTTCCATATGAGGAGAGATTAAAGAGTCTAGTGGGAGGTCCCAGATGACTGGAAAAAGGCTAATGTAGTGCCTATCTTTAAAAAAGGGAAGAAGGAGGATCCGAGGAACTACAGACCAGTCAGCCTCACCTCAGTCCCTGGAAAAATCATGGAGCAGGTCCTCAAGGAATCAATTCTGAAGCACTTAGAGGAGAGGAAAGTGATCAAGAACAGTCAGCATGGATTCACCAGGGGCAAGTCATGCCTGACTAATCTAATTGCCTTCTATGACAAGATAACTGGCTCTGTGGATGAGGGGAAAGCAGTGAACATGTTATTCCTTGACTTTAGCAAAGCTTTTGATACAGTCTCCCACAGTATTCTTGCCAGCAAGTTAAAGAAGTATGGGCTGGATGAATGGACTATAAGGTGGATAGAAAGCTGGCTAGATTGTTGGGCTCAATGGGTAGTGATCAAGAGCTCCATGTCTAGTTGGCAGCCGGTATCAAGTGGAGTGCCCCAAGGATCGGTTCTGGGGCCGCTTTTGTTCAATATCTTCATTAATGATCTGGAGGATGATGTGGACTGCACCCTCAACAAGTTTGCAGATGACATTAAACTGGGAGGAGAGATAGATACACTGGAGGGTAGGGATAGGATAGAGAGGGACCTAGACAAATTAGAGGACTGGGCCAAAAGAAATCTGATGAGGTTTAATAAGGACAAGTGCAGAGTCCTGCACTTAGGACGGAAGAATCCCATGCACCACTACAGACTAGGGACCGAATGGCTAGGCAGCAGTTCTCCAGAAAAGGACCTAGGGGTTACAGTGGATGAAAAGCTGGATATGAGTCAACAGTGTGCCCTTGTTGCCAAGAAGGCTAACGGCATTTTGGCCTGTATAAGTAGGGGCATTGCCAGCAAATCGAAGAATGTGATTGTTCCACTCTATTTGACATTGGTGAGGCCTCATCTGGAGTACTGTGTCCAGTTTTGGGCCCCACACTACAAGAAGGATGTGGAAACATTGGAAAGCGTCCAGCGAAGGGCAACAAAAATGATTAGGGGACTGGAAAACATGACTTATGAGGAGAGGCTGAGGGAAACGGGATTGTTTAGTCTGCAGAAGAGAAGAATGAGGGGGGATTTGATAGCTGCTTTCAACTACCTGAAAGGGGGGTCCAAAGGGGATGGATCTAGACTGTTCTCAGGGGTACCAGATGACAGAACAAGTTGCAGTGGGGGAGGTTTAGGTTGGATATTAGGAAAAACTTTTTCACTAGGAGGGTGGTGAAGCACTGGAATGTGTTACCTAGGGAGGTGGTAGAATCTCCTTCCTTTGAGGTTTTTAAGGTCAGGCTTGACAAAGCCCTGGCTGGGATGATTTAATTGGGGATTGGTCCTGCTTTGAGCAGTGGGCTGCACTAGATGACTTCCTGAGGTCCCTGCCAACCCTGATATTCTATGATTCTATGACTTTTCAGCTTGGAAAAGAGGCGACTAAGAGGGGATATGTTAGAGGTATATAAAATCATGAGTAGTGTGGAGAAAGTGAATAAGAAAAGTTATTTACTTGTTCCCATAATATAAGAACTAGGGGCCACCAAATGAAATTAATGGGTAGCAGGTTTAAAACAAATAAAAGGAAGTTCTTTTTCACTCAGCCCACAGTCAACTGTGGAACTCCCTGCCTGAGGAGGTTGTGAAGGCTAGGACTATAACAGGGTTTAAAAGAGAGCTGGATAAATTCATGGAGGTTAAGTCCATTAATGGTTATTAGCCAGGATGGGTAAGGAATGGTGTCCCTAGCCTCTGTTTGTCAGAGGGTGGAGATGGATGGCAGGAGAGAGATCACTGATCATTACCTGTTAGGTTCACTCCCTCTGGGGCACCTGGAATTGGCCACTGTCAGTAGACAGGATACTGGGCTGGATGGACCTTTGGTCTGACCCACTATGGCCATTCTTATGTTCCCTCTGATAGCTCCCCATATAGCATGTCCTTGGGTATGCATCCATCTTCCAACCTACTCAGATGGCCCAGCCAGCGCAGCCATCTTTGCTTGAGCAGGGCTCTCACACTTGGTAAATTTACCCTTTGAAGAACCTATGCATTGGTGACTTTATCCTGCCATTTGGTGTTGAGTAAACAACATAGGTGGAAACTGTTCAACCTTTTCTCCTGATGAGCATAAGTTGTCCATGTTTCCCCACCATACATGAGAGTGCTGAGGACACAAGCTTGGTACACTAGCATTTTGGTCTTAATGGTCAACTTTGAGTAGTTCTAGGCTCTTTTAGTTAATCTGCTAAAGGTGGTGGCAATCTTTCCAATGCGAACATTTAGTTCTTCATCCAGTGAGAGGTTGGTGGTCACTATAGAACCTAAGTAGCTGAACTTTTGGATGACTATTAGCTGGTTTGCATTTAAGGTAATTGAAGGATCTTGTGGAACCCCGTCCTAATACAACCGCTTTCTTGATGCTGATGGTGAGAGCAAGTGCCTGACAGGCACTTGGAAGGCAGTCCATGAATTCTTGTAATAGATCTTCATTGTGGGCTATGAGGGCAGCATCATCAGTGAATAGAAATTCCTTGATTAGCACCTTTTTGACTTTGGTCTTTGACTTAAGTCAGGACAGGTTGAAGAGTTTCCCATCTGATGCTGTGTGGAGATACACTCCATCTTTCATGTCCTTAAATGCACAGTTCAAGAGTACCGAGAAGAAGATTACAAAGAGTGTAGGGGCAAGAACACATCCTTGCTTCACTCCACTTTTCGTCTCAGAGCTGTCCAAAATGGACCTGTCAAACTGGACAGTTGCTCTCATGTTGTTGTGGAATGAACATATAAGACTTAACAGGGTTGGTGGACAGCCTATCTTTTCTATTGTGAAACTCTGTATCATAACTAAATAACTAGAAAAGATAATTATCATACAGAGTTTCACAATATCGTAGATTTAAGGCCAGAAGGAACCATTACGATTATTTAGTTTGACTTCCTGCATAACACAGCCATAGACTTTACCCAGGATTCTTGTATCAAACCTGCCAATGACCTATGGTTGAACTACAGTATCTTTTAGAAAGACATCCAATCTCAATTGAAAGATGCCAAGTGATGAAGAGTTTACTGTATCCTTTGGTAATTGGTTCTAATGGTCAATTATTCTCACTGTTAAAAATTCACCCCTTATTTCCAGATTCAAATTCCAGCCCCTGGATCTTGTAAAAACTTTTGTCTGCAAGATTAAATATCCCTCTGGCATCACAGGAAAGGATTCATACTGCTGCATTTTAAACTCAAATAAGAAAAAAACCCAAGGTCTAATCCTACTCTCCCTGGCCTTGCAATATCACTTGCATATCAACAATCTCTACACACAAACCCCTTCATTTATTACACACTCTTGTATTATCTTGACACTGGAGCACATGGAAACATAAGAGCAAAACTACAAAGGGTGCCCATAGCAACACAAAACAGGGAACAAAGGAGGAACTAAGTGGGCCTACAGGCAATAAAATACAGTGAAATGGAAGCAAATCTTCTCATTGCACTCTTATTCAACATCTAGATAAAAAGTACAAAACACACCTACCATATATATCAAAATTAGCACGTTAAAAGGACTGGAGAGGACAAAGTCAGTCCACACACAATTTGTTTTTAGTGAAACTTTCCCCCAAAAGGACTTCAGGGTCAGGCAACATTTGTTGATCAATTCTACAGTACAATGGAAAATATACATCTGGCCATGGACAGATATGTCAGAGAAGAGAGAACTGATTCTACATCACCACTCACTGGATGTTACCTTATTTGGTCTTAAATATAAAGCAGATTCCCTTTCTACTTACTAATGTCCATTGGCAAGTGACTCACCACGTACTGGATACCGATTTAAAAAGTCACCTCACTGAAATGTCAGGGCCTAATTCCAACAGGCACTGAGCTCTGTCAGCTCCAATGGGATTTAGGAGTGCCCAGGCTCTTATAGGAAGTGTTCAGCAACTCACAGGATTGGCCCCTAGGTGTTGCAGAAGCTGTCAAAGTTGTGGTTAACCTCTGACATTATCTCTATCATGTCATTAGGACCTTGGATGAGGGTAAAAATGTGCCATTCAAGATGGGGGTGTATGGTCACATGCCATGGTTTGCACACTCCTCTAGACTCTCTGCAATTTCACAAGCAAACCCAGGAATGTCGCACTATCTTGGCCATTGCATGTTTTGTCCATTCTTGTGATGTGCGCAAATACAAAACAGACCACTTTTCAACTCTCTGATATTTGTTCCACAGACTGCATTGAATTCCATCTTTTATGTGCCTGAATGAAGCTTTCATCAATAGGAAGCAAAAAGCCAAATCACCACCCTTCTCTGGTATGTGTGCAAAGATGTTTTCTTCCCAGATCTGTGTTGGTGCTATTCTCCACTTCTGTGGCCTCCTTGAAAACCCCTAGCATGGCTATCAGACTTCTCCTAACACCCCTGATGGACACGAGCTCTCTCCCGTTAGCCTTCTGAGAACAGGCCTGCAAGCAGAAGTGATGCTATGATGATGATAAAAAGAAAAGGAGTACTTGTGGCACCTTAGAGACTAACAAATTTATTAGAGCATAAGCTTTCGTGAGCTACAGCTCACTTCATCGGATGCATTTCGATGAAGTGAGCTGTAGCTCACGAAAGCTTATGCTCTAATAAATTTGTTAGTCTCTAAGGTGCCACAAGTACTCCTTTTCTTTTTGCGAATACAGACTAACACGGTTGCTACTCTGAAACCTATGATGATGATGATGATGAATTATTTCTGCAGGCCTGGAGTGTGAAGTACAAGACAACAAGGTCCTGATCCAAAAATCTTACAATCTAAGGACTCAGTCCCACTCCCGTCTGAAGTCAGTGGGCTAGACTCACAGCTGGTGTGAAGGGGCATATGTCCACTGCAGTCACTGGAGAAACGCCAATTCACTCCAGCTAAAAATCTGGCCCAATTAGTTGAACCAGAGCAGGATCAAGCCCCAAAATTACTACATGCAAAATGATCATTTGGGGTCTGCTGGCAGGCCAAGAGGAGTCTGCGACCAAATGCCTTCTACATTCTGCCAGGCCCCTTGTCATTACTGAAAGACTTGCATGTTTGCCATGAACATTGGGAGACAGAGCTGGTCTGTTTACCAGGAATATCAAGAGGGTGACCTTCATAAAAATGAACAAATACTTTTGAACCTACAGAGACTGCAACCCACAGGAGGTTCCCCAAGGACCTAAAGATAGAAGGAGCAAGAGGCAGATTCCTTTGTGACTAATAGCAAGAATGAAAAAGAAAATGTAAAGCAACATACATGTGGTTTTTTTTAGGCAATCTTTTTAACACTGCAGCTGGGGGGGGGTGGCAGTGGGGGGATTTTTTCAGCCAAGGGGCCTTAGGTAGGTAGGTTGAGACAATGTAGAAATTAAGGGTCTGATTTTTACACCCATACACTCATACGTACTTTATTCTATAAGCAGCTCCATTCGTTTCCACAGAACTACTTGAATAGTAAAGGGCTACTCATCTGGAGTAGTACAACCAGGCCCCCAGGTGAGCTGGTGATAAAATACAGTGCCCTTGACAAAAGTACATTGTGTTGCACTCTCAGATTCTGCCTTTACAACCTGCCCCAGTTAAAGGATCGTGGCATATTGATGCTCTTCCCGCACCAGCAGCAGAGAGCAGAAATCATGGCTCCCTCTTCTCTCACTTGCTCCATCAGTGAAGCAAATTTGTTCTCCCGCTTTGTCTATACCAGCAGCAAATTGATATCCCCAGACTGCACCAGTTCAGCTGCTTGAGCTGGTGTATTGGGAGTGGGGTAGGGGGTAGGGGTGGAGCCAAAGGGCCCACCCACTTCCTGCCTGCCTACTCAAAGTGGGAGGGAGTAGCTGGTATACAGCACTTGGTTACTACAATGCAGATGGACCAGGTCTGTGAAGGCACAGCACATCTCACTGCCCATTAGGCCTCCATGCTGGTGGGTAGGACAAAATCCAACCAAACATTTAAAAGTCAAGCAAAACCCAATGAGTGGAAGGCAAAGGAAAGTTTTGTTCTGTGAGAGTCTCATGCTGGCATCTCCTAGCACCTAAGTGCCAGCTGCCAGTTAGTTTAGTTTTTATTAGGTTGACAGCTACACATGGGCAGATGCCAACTTTTGTTCATTATATTTCATATTTTATAGCTGTGGTTTAGGTTTGAAAAGCTGTTGGCATTTGGAGCAACAGCAGCCCTCATCCCTGAGGGCGGCCCAGGCTTTTTGTTTTTTAATTTCTATCTCCTCTGTGACAGCTGCAGTTTCTATCAGTGCTCGTTGGCTGGTCTGCTCTTTGCCCCTGTAGGGCTCCGGTCCTTTCTTGCAGTCCTGTATTTAAGTCACATCATGTGCAATGGGTAGTTTGGTTGAAAAAACTCCATGGCAATGCAACCAAAAACAAAGCAATCAGCATTTTGACAACACTCCACTTTAGACGTTGTAGTCCCCCTCAAGCATTCCGCTGAACTGTCCTTAAAAATGACCTGGTAATCAACAGTAAGGGAGATGGGGATCAACCTAGTCTCTGGTGGTGGGGGAGCTGCAGTTCGACAATCCTGGCGCAGCTGCGGGCTGGTTACACCTCCAGCATTGTTTAGAACAGCCGTGGGACTGCTCTAAACTACATTCCCAGAAGTAAAGGCCTCCCTGGGACCATCTGTCAGGCAAGGGTTGCCAGAGCGCAGCATGCAGTGGCCACACTCTAACACATTACCTATAGTAGGGGCTGGGAGCAGGATGTTGCACTGTTGGCTACACCAGCTTTACATTATCTGGGCCTTTCCCCTATACTGAGGGAATGCCCAGCTGGCTGTTTGAGCTAGGACAGTGCAAAAGGGCCTAGCGAGGCTCGGTATTGTGCCCGTAATTCCCATAATTTAAGAGGAGAAACGAGTGTGGAGAAGTTGATTCATTCGTGAGTAGAGCTGGTTACAAATGTTATTTGTTCTGAATGTAGACTATCTTTTTGGTTAGGAAATAATCCGTAAACTAACCCCAATTTCATTATTCATAAATATTGACCAATGACTAGTTTATTCATCAAAGCTATTCGTTATTCATTAACTGTTTGCTTTGAATATTTACTATGCATTATAGGGTCCAACTATGCAAGCCTTGCTCACAACAGCAAGCAGTTCCTTCCCCAATTAACCCCACAAGGGCTTCCTCACTTGGCCTGTTCCAGTCCCAAAGGAAGCATGCACATGAGCAAGTGTCTCTCCAAATGTTAATGGGGGTTTCACAACTGGGTAGTTTTTGAGTTGAGTGATTGGTTGTCCAAGTCACGTGTTATTATTTTGGCTAACCGATTGGATGAAAGTTTTCTAAAAAAAAAAAAAACCCAGGGGACTAACTAATGACTAGTAATGGACTCTTATAATGCGTTTTCAGATGATGAATTAACCATTCGTGCTAAAACTCATGAAGCTTTCAGGATTCACAAACATTTAGCCATCACCTAACTACTGGTGAATGACAAAAAATATCACCTTACAATTGGTAGTGAAATGAGCTTGATGGATTTAATGTACACTATATTTACCTAGCAGGGTTTTTGTTTAACTCTTCAACTAGTTCAGCACTAGATTCTCCATCTGCTGTGATTGTTTATCTTGAGGAACACTGTCTTGGAACATACTTGAGATATCTGCAACTGTTGGACCCTAGTCCACGAAGGCAGCATCTTTCAAGGTTTCTGGGTATTTTTAAACAAATGAGTGTGTGCAAGTGGGACTGTGGATATGGTGGGAGAGAGAAATCATCAACATCCATCCAATTCTCCCTTGTTTATTGGTCAGATATGCAGAATCACATTACTGTGGTTTGTGAACTGGAAATCTGACAAGAGCAATTGAACTCTTGGATTTATATTTCAAGCAATTTCATCTTGTCATTTGTGGTTTTCTTCAAATTAGAAAACAATTAAATGAAGAATCTGGCAAAGAAAGGGAGCCAGACGTAACAATTTCTCTTTACTGTTTTTTTAATGGCAGCAAAAGCAATGTAATTTAATTCTTCCAGATCCTCAGCTGCAGCACAGCTCAGGAGATATCGTCAAGGAGGTAAAAGCCTCCTTCTCCAAAGATTGTGGATGAAGGTCGAATAGTCTATTTGCCAGGCGGAAGGGGAAAGCCATGGAACTACAGAACTGAGTTCCTGCTAGGAAGCCAAAAGCCCAGTTCAGCTGTTCAGATCTGACATCCTGACCCACACTACTCTGACACTGCAGTTTGGAAAGTGAGGAGTCATAGGCTCTAATTATACTATAGCAAAGGCAGGCAAATAAAAGTCTCATTATAAAAAGAGGTCCTCTAGTACTGTAATGAAGCGGAAGGAGAATTCCTTAGTGCAAATTGAACTCTCATATCTGGGCAGCTCCAAAGTCATTACCAAGTCAATATTAATTCTTGGGCATCCTAATTTTGTAATAAAAGATGCATGCATTTTATACATAGGCCTCATACACCTGCCTTCCATATATCTAGGCACACACAAGGAGTGTAGCACGGCACGCAAAAGTGATTCAATTACCGCGGTGGCTGTACATTGATGTAACTTTGGTCGACTTAGTTTTGTTGTGTAGATGTGCTCTGAGGCTTTTGAGAAGGAGGCAGTAGCCTCAGAGATCTGTGTGCATGCATGGTATTCTATCTTCTTTTGCTGTGACGTGTTAACTGATGATTGACTGTGTACAGTGGAGTTTGTTGATGGATTTGTCCCTTTGCCAAGATACCTAGATCTTGGGAAAGGCATCATTTTAAGTTCTTATAAGCATAAAAAATGGCTAGCTATATAAAAATGCTCTAATAATTAATGTTTTATAAAGTTTGGGGCTATTGTTCCATAAATTAAGATCAAAGGGCTAAATACATACTATCCTTCGGTATAGAGGCACCGATTCCATCCTACCAAAGAATTTTCTTTGCAATAAACCAATTAATTTATGCATACTAATTTGTGTGCTGCATTATAGATTTGAACTAAATGCTTCATCTCCCCCCCACCCCTGGGAATGGAATTTGCTTGAAAGCATCATATTACTAGTATCTTTTCCTTTGTGCTGGTTAGCAATAAGAACAAAAAGAAAACCAACTTGCAATGTTTCTCCTGACTTAAATTATTGACTATGAACTCATGTGTTATTGGGATTTCCTTTCCTCTCCACAGAAGTGGTGAATGTCTTTTAGGCTTATAACATGAGGAAAGAGCACTAGCAGCTTCAGAACATTTTTAATTAGTGTATCCTTTGTGCTTGAGGAAAGAACAAGGGTTACACTGATCACTCTCTTAAAGAAGATTATAATCCTAGCAGCAAAACAAGCTGCTTCTCAAGATAAGGATCAATGAAAACGTTGTACATAGGGGCTAAGATTGGGGCCTGAGGGCTAGGAACCTGGGCTGTACAATTTGTGTTAATACTGCACGTTAATGGCAATAAAAGCTGAATCTCTGCTAAGTAAAATAACCCATTGTTCATCCTGATTTGCATCGAGCCACAATAGTTATGTTCATGCGGCCCCTGGTTCTATGATCGGCAGACCTGATGTGTTTTTCTTGGCATAGCCAACTTAAACGTTTGTCATTCACAGAGGGGACTCGCACCAGATTGGAAACATTAGGACAGGCAATTTCACTGATGTTTTGGTTTCAGCGATACAATCCTGCTAAAAAGAAAGTGTTTGACAGCGACTTTAAAAAAACCCCAACCTATAACAACTTTCTTATAGGAAACACATGTTTGTTCTCTACATTAACACACACCATTATGCTAATAAGAGCCCAAATATTGGGTTGGATTTTGCTCGTAATATTTGTGCAAATGACTATGGTATGAAATAGAGCTGACTTTTGTTTACTGCCCTGAAGAGATGCTGAGAGAGAGAGGGAGAGAGAGGGAGCAGAGTCCAGTGAATGTGCACTTGAAATGACCTTATTATAGACATCAGGAAAGTGTCTATGTAGTTTTCCATGGAACTGTATGAAATTAAGCATCAGGGAGAAAAAATCAAGGATCAACTACTGGTTTGGATTAGTTTCTTCTCACCTAGCCCTATATTGGATTATACAGTTCCTTTGTGATAAAGCTGCATGGACTAAAATGAGGTTCAGGTGATGGCTCTGGTTTACTTTTTGTATGACCAGCCATAAGAAAGTGAACACAGTGGATTTCAGGGAATCTTTGTATATAAACTAAACAAATTATCTAGGTGTTTCATCCCTGTCTCTTCCCACCTCTTTGCCTTAAAAGCCCAGCATAGTTTATCCATTAATGGATAGAAATTAGAAAAACCACTTTAATGTGATGTCTGTACTTGGAAATACTTGTGAAAATCCTTGGAAACTTGGCACTTATAAAACACGGCAATAATGGATTGAGGAAATTTTCTCCTTAAACCCCAAACCATAATTAAGTACTTTCAAGATTAGCAACAAGGTACTCCATGAAAATTACTGAATCCTTAACATTTATCTTCATCTCAGCATTACAGAACCTGAGTCAGATGTATGGGGGTGAGCAGAAGGAGTTTATCTGCCTGAAACTTTATTTTTATTTTTTTTAGAAATATTTTAGACAGACACCATCAAGGTCTTTTTGATAATATCTAATTCTTAAAAAGCCAGGTACAAACTTTATTTCCTTAGAGATTTCCCCCATTCTATTTGCATGCATGCTGGTTTGCTATTGTAAGGTTACTCACGCATGCCAGCTGGTATCCAGTTTTAAAATTTTATTCTTTAGAAAAATAAATATTGAAGTATTTATTTTGGGTGGAAAATATGCAAAGAATGGAATTGCCTTTTGCAAACCAGTACAGAGGAACCTCATTAATCCAAACTGCAAAGCCTTAAACAATAAACTGAAAGCCACGTGTATCTGAAAGGCTGGAGCTGACTAGCGCATCTATCTGTTTGGGGGTTGCAGACCCAGATCAGTGAGGTTCTACAGAGTGGGGGCCATTACAGGCAATGCCACACTTGTAACACCAGCTATGTGGAGCAACAACCCCTTGTCTGGGCTGCCAGTGGGGTTTGAATCCAGGACTGTCAGGGAGGAAACATAAGCCTCTTCTGCCTGAGTTAAAGGTGTAACTCCACCAGCTGGCAGGTATAGTAGGGCCTTATCTTCACAGGTGGATTTAAGAAAACCATAACCCACACTGTGTTGAGGTGGGTCATGCAAGTAAAAGTAAAGGTGGCTGTGGGTTCTTTGGGCTGTGGATTGGCTGAGCTTGGAGCTGGCCAGCCCCGGTAACAGTATGGACCTCCTGGTTCCCACTCGCCCCACAGCTCAACAGGACTAGCGTCTTTCTTTACTCGCAGGCACTGGGGCAGGCCCCAGAAGAAACTTTACTGACAGGGCTGCACAGAAAGGACTAAGAGAATGAGAGGCCAGAAAAAGCCCTGGCTCAAAAAAGACCAGGAGTTCTTATGGTGAAACTGAGCTGCAGGGCAGAAGCAGAGTAGCTGCTGCCAGGAGGCACATAAAGGGAAGGAGGCATCCTCACAGGAGTAGGGAGAGCAAAACAAGCTGTCTTAAAGGCACAGACGCTGCAGAGGGAAAACCCCTGTAGTGACAATAAATAAAGTGAAGGAGTTTGCAACAAGGGTTTGGAACAAGGGCTCCTGGGTTCCCAAAATTCTCACCCCGCCCCCCACGGTTTTAACTGTGTTTTAAATCAGGGTGGTCAAAATGAGTATAGCATTTTCAATCCTTGAGATTTTAATCCCCAGTCTTCTGAAAGCTGGTAGTTTTCATAAAGCTCAAGAAAAAGAGTAAGTTTCTAGTCCACAGGATTGTGGAGAAAAGCTTGAAAATGTGACTCTCCAAGGTTCAAACCTGTGAAGGCACAAAGACATTTAGGTTTTTTGTTTTGTTATTTTTAAATCTCTGGAGTTTTATGTTAATCTTCCAATTTTTTAAGGCTTGGCTTGTGACTGTTGAACTCTTGAGCTTGGTGGTTTGTGTCTTGGTCACTGTGAGCATCAGGACTCAATCAACAAAGAAGCCCCAACACCACCCTCTAGCTGGCGCCCCATGAACCCCCTCTCCTACTCACTTCTGCAGCCTCCTCTCCACTGTTCTTACCCCATGTGCACCTCCTTCTTTCCTTCTGGCTCTTTCCAGGATCCCTTCTCTCCTTTTCTCTTCCTTCCAAGTCCCCTTTGCCCTTTACAACCCCTCACCACTTTATTCCAGGTTCTCTCCTCTCATCCTCTCTGATTTCAGTATCTCCCTGCTTCTCTCCTAGATCCCCCACTTCCTCTTATCCCATCTTACAGGACTTCTGTGCCCCTTGGAGCCCTGACCCAACCTGAAGATCCTCCACCTGACCTGGGCTGAAGAGAGAAGCAAATGGCACAGATGAAAATGCTGAGCCCTTGAATTTTGGCAGCATGTCTTTGAAAATGTGAGGCTTGTCAATACAAAGAGCAGGGCTGTTCCTGGCAGCCCACTCATTCCTGTTGGTAAATGCCTATTATTTTCTTAGCGGGAGGACAGTACTGGTACCATGTCTTCTCCTTCCCATCACTGTTGCATAATAGGGCTTCATTTCATTTCTAAAAGAAGTTTGTTTACCAAGAGGAAAGGGGGAAAGAATATGTTTTGTCACCTCTGCGCTAAACCTATTGTCTCCTTTCTAAAAGCAATCATCTTTAGATATTAAAATGGCACGTACCAGGCATTGCATAACATTTCTTTTAATCTGTCTGCATTGCCAATCCAGTTCACAGATTGCATTCATTCTTCTTTGAAAAGCTTATGCTGTTGAGTCGGAATTTTTCTAAGAAATAGCATTTGCTCACACTGCCAACATGTTCAGCCAGGCTGAAGGACAAATTTAAGAACAGAGGAGTGACTGTGGCCTGTTCGGATGACTAGAAAATCAGAGGCCTAAACCAATGACTACATCTTTCAGGCTATTGCAGATTTTAAAAGAGACACTAAAGATAAAATTTCTTCTGCAAACACAGAACAAAGTAAGTAAGAAAAGTACAAAGCATAGACCTCATTTAAGTTACACGAGTCTGGTATTCCATCTTCCCTAACCATCCAGGGCATTTTGATCTGCCTGAAAGTTATATGAAAAGACAAGGGGATGATCCAAAATGAGTGGGGAGAGGATGAAGAAGAAAGCCAAGATGGGACTGAATGAGAAGAATGGTGCTGAATCTTCTTCCTCCACCTCCCCCCAGAACTTTGGGGATCTGGATCCAAATTTCCAGACCTCTATATTTTGAGTGGGAGGGATAAATTCCAGCTTGGGAAACATACCTGTGCTAGCACTGATCAAGATAGCATGCTAAAAATAGAAGTGTTGCCACACAAGCAGAAAGGGCTAGCTGCCCTGAGTCCGAGACACTAGGCATGTAGGTAGGGCAGCTAGTCTCTCCTGCCACTCACATAATCATGGCTACACTTCTATTTTTAGTGAGCTAGATCAATCAGAGCTAGTGTGGGTATGTCTACTTGAGGTGGAATTTACAGCTCCATCAGGAAGCGTAGATGTACCCTGAGAAGAGCTGAACTGGCATCCCAGTTCCAGGCCTCCAAGAACACTGATGAAATTCAGGTTCAGGTCCAATTCACTCGGGGTGAATTTTACCTTTCTAAAAAAAATCAGTGTAAAACCTATGTGAAGTGTATAGCAATAGGGTAGAATCCTTTTAAATAGTTTGTGAGCCTTCTACTGGCACTCACCATGCTCCACGTGTGAGAAGCTACAGAACCCATCCAAAAGCAATAGTGTGTATAGACTTAAAGCTCATGTCAATCCTGATGGGCTTTAGTAGTCCATACTCCTTATGCTGGGGCACTGCATAGAGGTGAAAATGTATTCTGCTTAAACTTCGTAGGTTGGGCCCATCTTTCATAGCAAAGAAATAAGTAATTAAGCGCTACCCGCTCAACTTGCCAAATGATTCGCATTATTCTATCCCAAAACAAACTGCTCCTTCACACCTGGCAACTGAAAGGGATTTAAACCCCTACTGCTGACATTATTTTATCCACGACTATTCAAGGTAATAAAAATATCCTCCCTTGTGATGCACTCTGACACCTCTGATCCAGCTCTGCATTAAGGCTTTCATAGTGAAGCGCCAGGGCAAAGGCAATTCAAATGCTCTAAAGAAGCAATTCAGAGACATCATCCTCCATCAATGCAGGTTACTAACATGGAGGTAAAAGGTGTCATGCAGCACTGATGGTACAGATCTATTCCTATGTAAGATATTAATAAGGACACATTTTTAATTTTGCATACAGTAAAGATTGCACTGGGCTTACTAAACAGGAGGAATGGACCTATAAGTCTTAAATGCATTTCAAGACAAATGACACAGGTTTATTTATGACATCAATTTATTTTTCACTTTGCAATTACGTAAAAATAGCAATAACATGGCAAGGGAGATGATGTGATGGATTCAAGTGCTGAATTATTCATTGCCCTTCAGCTGTTGACTTCACATCAGCTGTCTACCAATGTGCATTGTATAAATCACGATGGATCTTTTTAGCCACAACCACTCTAACCTCCTATCAGATGCTTTTTGTATCAATTCCCTTACACGCCACGGAATAGCCAGTTTGCTCTTGAGGAAACAACGTGCATAAACTGACTTGAAGGGGATGATGCCACTTGCGGTAGCTCTGGTTCTCTGTGATGAAGAGAAGAAACCTAATCAATAGAACTAGAGCTTTCTGATGCACAATGTTTTATATAAAGAACAGTCAACACATGTGATAGGTCTGACGCATTATAGCAGGGAAAGTATATATATATTTCATCAGTGCCTTATGCAGTATATCCCATACGATACTTTAGTCCATATTGTGCTCTCTCATAATAACAGTGATAGAAGCTCTTTTAAAGGAATGGGGAGGTTTTCCTTTAAACTTCATTGACTCCATTTTGCATATTATTTAATCATATTCACTTTCCAAGCCCCAGGCTTTCATCCCACAAGCGTAAACTGTCATTGGTTTAAGTGGGAATCAGGAATGCTCAGCACTTGGCAGGATACCACAACCCCGGTAATAACACTCTACACTTGAATCTGTGTGAAATATGGTAGCCTCATTGGACAGTCAAGGATAACCTAGAAACTCAGAACACTTAGCACATAGTTAACTGAGGTTTTCATAACTGAGAAGAGTGAAGAGCTCAGTTCTTAATTTGTGCCAGGGCTTGCCAGGGCTGAGCACAGAGGCCTCTGGGCCTGGCAGTTCAGAGCCCTGGCACCTCCAGGCTTGCTGCATCAGTTATGAATGTAAAAAATTGCTTGATCCCTGGCACCTCTTTCATTACAAATTAAGCACTGGAAGAGCTGTGTATTACATGCCTTTCCTATCTCCGGTGTCTGTCTTGTTGATTAGATTGTAAACTCTTCCGGGCAGAGACTGGCTCGTACTCTGTGTTGGTGGCCTGCTTCTCAGCTGGTCCTTAGGAGCTATTGTCGTGAACATGATTAATAATAAAAATGACATTTCCAGTTTCCAGCAGTCGAACCGACTGCTGCCTCTTATTTTAGCGTAGCGTTGGAGCTCACTTTTCACCCTGCATGCAAGGAGACATGTGGGTAGCTGTCTTCCCATTCCTGTCATTCTCCAGTCCTTGCTTTCAAAAGCCTGCTGAGATCTCCAAGAATCTGTGTTAATTCCCTAATTGCAGCCCCACAAATTGACAGCAGCCAAGATCTTCTGCCACACATATAGATGCTCCTGCTCCCCAGACTGGGCAATAGTATTCGTGACCTTCTGCCTCACCAGTTCTGTCTGTGACACACGTTTGTTTCTCTGCTGCCCTGTGGTGGAATGTATTATTATTATTATTATTAATTATTATTATTTATTTATATTATGATAGCCTCCAGAAGTTCCAGTCAGGGATCAGGGCCCCACTGTGCCAGGCACTGTACAAACACAAAACAAAGAAGAGCTTCCACATGCTCATATTTACTCTGTGCCAGAAGCAGAGGATGTAGAAGCAATAGGATGCCAAGCAGCAGCAGAAAAAGGCAGGGGAGAGTTACAGGAAATCTCCATAGGGCTTCTTCTGTTACAGAACAGCTTTGTGATTTCAGGGGAGCCTATGACCAGCACAGCTGCCGAACATGGTTTTGTAGATTAAATATCTGTCTGGTATGCTTTATGCTTTTCTATGGTACTAATCACCATAGTATATGAGCACCTCAGAAATGTTAACGGGTTTATCGAAACATCACCCCAGGAGGGACGTCAATGGTCTTATCCCCATTTTTTACAGACAGGGAAACTGAGGTTCAGAGTAATTAACTGACTTGCTCCAGGTCACCCAGGGAATCTGTAGCAGAGCTAGAAATTGAATCCAGCTCTCCTAGGTGCCAGTCCAATGTCTGGACACCAATGGGAATATTCATGTGTGGAACCGTGTGCAGGATTGGGGCCCAAGGGTGTAACCCACATTGGAGAAAATTAATATTCTCACGGAATCTCTGCAGGAATTGCTGGTTCCATAAAACTGTTCCATTACTAGCCATTTTTAAAGCTATAAATTGGATAAATGTAGACGTAAATACAGACCACAAAATATTTGGAGCAGATACACAAAGGACATCCAGTCACCAAACTACAATTATAGGAAAAATTGCTTCCCCCAGCCCTTCTTTCTGCCTTTTCTTGTGGTTTGGTAATGTGAAATACAAAAAAAGAAAGAAGATAATGTGCTTTTGTGACATGTCTGTTAAAAACACCACATAGATTCATTTAAAAACATTTTGGTACCATCAAAATTCTTCTCAATTTTCATGAATACGTGAAATCTAGTGTCTCTGATATAGCAGAAATGTGATTAACCATCATGTGAAATTGACAAAGATAATTGTGGGCTGAAGAGGGTGTTTATTGTAAATTGCTGTGAATTATTTCATGCAAAAGATTAGAAAATGATGTAGAGGGAAGAAAAAGGTGAGGCTGAAGTTTGCCTTCAGCATATGAATTCAGAGAGAGAGGGGCTTCTGGTAGCTGCTAAGCAGTTTGAATTCCCACTGAAGTCTATAGGTGAGATAGGTGGTCAACATCATGCAGAAAAAAACCCTGAGCCTAAAATTTCAAACCTGGGTGCTTGATTGCAAAGGTGCTGAGTGTCAGCAGCTCCCACTAACTTCAGTGAGATTGGTGGGTGCTCAATAAAGCTGGGGTGTGAGAAAAAAATCCCATGGAAAAGGAAAAAAATCATTTTTGTAAAAAATTTCCACAGAAAATTTCAACTTTTCATGAAAATAAATGAGACTCCAAAATGTTTGGCCAAAACCTGAAAACTTTTCATTTTTTTTCTTTTCTTTGACAAAAAATTGAATTTCCCCCCAGAAAGCTGGAAGCTTTTAATGAAACATTTCATTTAGCGCAATAACCAATTTTCTCTCAAAAAGCAGATTGGACGTACATTTTTTGTCAACTGGTCCTAGTGCTCAAAACTTCTGTAAATCAAATCACTTACATTTAGGTGCCTAAATATGAATTCGGGAGCCTAACTTTAAGCAACCAGGTTTGGAAATAATGGTTTTGTCTCTTAAAAATTAGATTGCAATTTGGAATTTCTGCATTATAATTTATAGCCTATTTAAGTGCTACAGAGACTAGTTTTGAACAGACTGAGATGCAATGATTGCTACAGACCAATGCCAAAATAAGTTTGTTAAAATTATCAGAAGATACTGATTGATGGATTTATGGATGTCATTAATATTTGGTATTGTAGTGAGCATGTGTGGAAGTATTCTTCTTTGATAATATACCCAAACCTATTTTTCTCATGTAATTAATTATTATTTTTTAAATCTGCATCCTTGCCAGGAAAAAAGAAAAAAGAAAAAGATTTTTAAAAGTCTAATGATTCCACTTACAACAAAGGGCTCAGGGTAGTACCAGATCACTCATTCAGGTTAGAGGGAATAAGAAAACACTGCAAAGACATCTGTTCATGCATTAACTGTGGAACCTAAATAGTTGTGCTATTTACAAACCAGCCTGATTGCTTTAGCCTCTTAGTATCACTAACCCATGCCTGGTATGTTGATTTTGAAGTTTCTGTTGCACCTGAGCATTTTAGACATCATAGTTCTGATGAAAACCTCTGAATTATTCCAAGCTATTTCACTTCAGGTTGCTTTCCCCCTCTGTACCTTGTTGCAATGGACTCAGACTCTTAGGCTTTAAGGCCAGAAAGGACCATCGTGATCATCTAGTCTGACCTCCTGCACATTGCAGGCTGCAGAACCTCGCCCACCCACTCCTGTCATAGACCCATCCATCAACCTCTGGATGAGTTACTGATGTCCTTGAATCATGGTTTAAGCCTTTAAGTTACAAGGAGTCCACTATTTATTCTAGTTTAAACCTACAAGTGACCTGTGCCCCATGCTGCAGAGGAAGGCAAACACCCCCAGAGTCTCCGCCAATGTGACCCAGGGGAAAATTCCTTCCTGACCCCAGATATGGTGATCAGATACACACTGAGCATGTCGGCAAGACCCACCAGCCAGATATCTGGGAAAGGATTCTCTGCAGTAACTGAGAGCTCTCCCCATCTAGTATCCATAATCAGTCATGGGAGATATTTGTTGCTAGCAGTTATAAGACAAGTGATTGTTTCTAACAAGGATGAGAAAAACGGTAAGGAAATGCCATGACCAATTTTGCGAAAAAGGGGCTAACATGGCACAAGGATCTGATTTCAATTAGATGTAAAAACATCCTGCATCATATTACACTATTCTGATTTAACTATGTATATCCAGATATCAATATCAGTGGAGAATGCATCATACTGTTTCTCCTTTAATACTTAAGAGATGGAAAAATTCTGCAGCAGGGAACTGACCCATCTCCTCTTAAGCCTTTTGGGTTTTAATTTTGAGTCCCCAGAATTTAACTTTCAAAAGTCAGACCTGTACCCACATTACAGCCAACTCAAAGGTGTATAGTTGGTCTGATTTGAGAGTAAGTTGCTTTAGGAGTTTTGCTTTCTACTATATTTCTCTTCTATGGATATTGAGCAGTATTTTAAATCTCGGAGTCCAGTTCACATGAACGATATTACAAACAGTTAATATATTTATTGGTGATTAAGAATTTCATATAACATAGCATGTATCGCTCTATCTAGCTAATATGGTTTGTAATATCATTAATGTGAAGGGAATTCTAGTAATTATATATATATATATATAACATGGCACAATGTGTGGGTTTGTTTATATATATATATATATATATATAAAACCTTTAAGAACAAAAACCAAGAAATCTTTTAAGATCAGCTTGTGGTCTTTATTGAGGAAAAACACTTCTTTTTGGCTGAACAAGGACTGGGCTCAAAGATTTCTTTGGTACAATTGTATACCACCTGCATGCATAGTTTTAGATTTCTATTGCTAATAAACACACACACACACACACACACACACACAAAATCAGTACAAGTCTATTTATATATATTTTTATAAAGACCACAATCCAATGTTGAAGGGTTTATTGTTTTGGCTTTTTAAAAATAGTTCACATTTGAAAACTTTCAAACTGTCCAGCAATTGATTATTTCGCTCTGAACTCAGAGGCTCTATGAAGGGTAAGGAAGCGACAAATAGATTTAAGAGGGCCTAGGTGTGTTGTACCATGTGGTACCAGTTTAGAAAGAAAATGTTGCCTGAAGACTAGATCTGTTTATGGAGTTTTTTGTGTTGGAAAGGTATCGCCTGTTTGTCCTCCAGGTTCAGATCTGGGACACCCAAGACCTACCATACTTAGTTCTGCTGAGAAAATGAGAAAGTGCTAATTTCATGCTGGTTATGATTGGTTTGCTCAGCCCTTTTTAAGGAAGGAATGATCATTTTGCTACATAGGGGACGTTATGCATGGGCCATTACTGCCTTAGGGCACATCTACAGTGAAACCTGAGGTGTGATCACATGTAGACATACCTGGGGCTTTGATCAAACTAGCAAGAGTACCAAGAGCAGAGAAGCTGTGGAGGCACAGACTTCAGTGTAGGCTAGCACCCAAGTGACCCCAGGATCCTGGCTGAGCTTGTATGTCCTGCGCTGAAGTCTGTGCTACCGTAGCTTCACTGCTATTGGTGCTCATGCCAGCTTGAGTATGTCTAACCTTGCTGCAATCACACCTCTGACTGTCGTGTAGACATGCCCTTAGGTTCTCATTCTGCCAAAGTACTGCCAGATGTATTGCATACTACTGCGAGCTGCCCCCATTCATTTCAGTGAGATGGCTTTGAGCTGTAAGCAACCCACTCTATAGTAAGTGTTTTGAAGGATCAGCCACTTACCAACACCTACTATCTGGTTGCATTGGAGATAAAGTGTGGAACAAGAAACATTAAAAATATACACTTCCTGGCTCTCCCCTCAACGGAATTTCCTATCACATTCCCTGCGCAGGGATGGTCACATTTTGATTGAAATGTGTTAGACAAAGACAATGTTATTAAACGAGCATGTAAATAAGCCAGTTTGCAGAAAACCAAGCTGTTAAATAAAATACATTTACATTTCCAATGTAAATGAAATCCCAGTGCATGATTTGTATGGTCCTATTGCTGCTGCTCATGCAGTCTGTACGCTGCTGCCAGATGTTTAAAAAAAGAATCTTCTTCTCAAGTGAAAAATTTGCAAAATACGGTAACTCTTTTGAAAAATGGACAGCCATTCTGAATGGGTAACAAACTGCCAATGAACTCAGATTCAGAGAACTCCCGCTCTTCATTGTGACGATCTTGCTTACTCTAACATTAAAAGGAACATGATTGTGCAAGAAGAATCCAGAGCAGATATAAAGATATTGTGATGAGTTTCCCTGTGCCCAGAGGCTGGGTTGCAGCTGGGTGTAGTTTGAGAGAGAGGACAGGGGAACGGAGATTGAAGTGAAGTATTCTTGTAGCGGGTGGTGTAGTCAGTTGCAAGCTCTAGGTGGGTAGGTGCTCCTGTGTGAGGGCTCTGGCTGTGTTAGATAACAAGGCCTTGCCTCCCTCCCTTGGATACCCTTGTTACACTATTCTGATTTAACAGTATATGTCTAGCTATAGATATCAGAGGAGAATGTATCGTACTGTTTCCCCTTTAATATCTCAGCTCACATCAAGAAAGGGCTGCTTCTAAGGTTTAACTTTGACTTTCTTATTGCAACAATTTGTTTCTGTTTCCTTCATGCCAGTCATTATTTATAAAATATCTATGGCAGAGAGACAAGGCCAGTGAGGGAATATCTTTTATCAGACCAACTTTGGTTGGTGGAAGATACAAGCTTTTGAGCTACACAGAGCTCTTCTTCAGGTCTGGTTGGTTCAATAAAAGATATCACCTCACCTACCTTGTCTGTCTCATCTTCTAGGACCACCACAGCTGCAACAACACTGCAAAATACATACAGATGTTTGTCACACAAAACACTGAGGAAAAGTTCTCACGGGTTGCACAAACCTTCAATGTACACAAGCAGCGTTCTTTGCTCCCCTTTTTAAAGGGGTGTCTCTTGCTCGCTATTTTGGGAAGCTGCCAGTCTATCAGAGATGAAAATTCAAAATGAAAATGTGCTCACCGTGTTTCATTGCTGTCACTGAAACGGTTTATGAGAACCTGAACAGCAGCAGCAGCAGATAAACCAGCCATGCATAGACCAGACCGTGATTTCTTTCAGCACATTACTCCAATTTTCTCCTTTCCCACTGATCTGCAGGGAACCGCCTCCTCAGCCCCTCGGCAAATTGATCCTAGGAGTAACATCTGTGCACACAATTAATCTCTTTCACACATTTGATGTTCCACGTGACTGGTCATAGGAGTCACAGCATGATTCAAGTGTTAATCAACTAATACCTTAAAATGAGGCTTGTGTCTACTGTATAAACAGTGAGAGACTATCCATCACCTACCTGAATGAACAAATGAATTTTGCCTTTGTATCCATGCACCCTAGTTCTCTATGGTCTGGGGTAGCTGTCGTACTTTGAAGACATTATACCATCAAGCCAATGTACAGTCACTGAAGAGCAGCCACCAGTGAGGAGTGTGGCATGTGCATGGGGGAGGAGGACGGAATATAGATTCTAGTTTACCCATGCACACCAACTAGCTTCCAATTACTATGGCCTGCTTTTCTATGTATTCTGGAGACAGGATGTGGTGGAAATCGATCAGCCAGAAAGGCTGAGCCTGCTACATACATGCCCCAGGCTACAATTCAACTCAGGTCCCAGAGGTAAAATGCTAATATTTTAACGGCAGCACACACCAGACCTGATTCTACTGCACTTTATCAGAATGCTTCATATTCTGCTGGGATACAAAGGGTCCAGATTTTCCATCATTATTATATCCTATACCGATGCTGCCTGGCAGGCGACAAGACATTGCTTAGAAGGCAAAATGCTGGCTGCAGCCATCCCAAGGCTATATACCTTTTTTAAAAATAAGCATTGAAACACATGGTTATTTCTTCCTAAGAGTTGGTAGAGCAATCTGATTGTGATGTCTGATTGTGATCATTGCTGACTGTGATGCCCTCCTGACAGGTGCCTTTCTTCTGTTATGTCAACTTCCATTTAATGAAAAAGAAAGAGGGAGAAGAGGAGAAAGAACCGCTGAAAGGTAGGGCACCAGGGTTCCGCTTTGGGCAACACAAGGGTGCGAGAATGTAACTAAAGGGATATACACTGTAGAATGGATAAATTACAGTGGACCCAATCCAGCTCCCATCAAAATCACTAGATAGACTCTCATTGACTTTAATGAGAGTGGACCAGGCCCAATGCCAACATAATTTCCAGGTATTGAAATGGCCTGGCGAACAGAGCTGGCTGAAATTTTTCATGTTCTGTAGGAGACTATTCGAAAGGCAGTGAGCAACTAGCACCTCTTTAGTCACAAGACTTCTACATGTGTGAACCCCTCCATCTTGTATTTACCTTGGACATGCTGGTTACCTTCTCCAGACCAGCGGAAGAGCTCTGTGAAGCTTGAAAGGTGTCCCTTCCATTGGTCCAAGATATTACCTCACCTACCTTGTCTCTCTCATATCTTGGAAGCAACATGGTTACAGCAACACCGCAAAGTGATGCAGAAGGTACGTAGGCCCCTAACTCCCACTGGAATCCTAAACATCTTTGAGAATCTGGGGCTTGGTCTCTGTGCCCCATCCTAATAATACTTCTCTGCTTCAAAGGGTTGCTGTGAGGATGAACACAATAAAGACAAAGCCACTGAGGCCCAGATTTTCAAAGATTCCAACCTTCATTGCTTTCAATGAAAGTTAAAAGCCTACATATCTTTGAAGATCTGGCCCTCAGCTGCTATGCTATTAGAAGCCATATAAGTATGTTAGATCAAACTTAAATAAAAAGGCAGTCTTCTTCTACTGTCACCTTGGAACAAATTGTTTCTAAATAGTAACCTACCTGCCATACAAAAATGGAGGGTTTCGGAACTATAGGGTGAAAATATTCACCGTGATTCCATAGCTGAGAACATTCAGTTCATTTTGCTTTTTTTTTTTTATTACCTTTTAACTCAAAAAGTGCTTTCAGTCAATACATTCTGATTGGATTTGAGAGCTAATACCCAGAACTGTAGTGATCTGGGAGGGCTGGGAATGACTGGAAATAAAACAAAAACATGTTTTAAAATATATTTAATTGCTTTTATGTGCTCTCCACGTTTCCTGCAGAAGAGTTCTTGGTATCAGCTGATAGGAGAGGTGAACCATGAAAAAGCTAGATTTCAGTCAAAGTAATTCCATTAGGGCCTGAAATTACTTGGTGAAACATGAGTAAGGGAAATCATCTGCAGAAACACAACAGCTGGCCTCCATGACATCACTTGCAGGAATCAAAGGAAATGAACTAATAAGATATGCATAAAAAGCCTTTTTTGTTTGCTTGCTTATAAAGTTACAGTTTGCTTTCTGGATAACAAAAAAAACAAAACAAAAATAAAAAGCCTTGGAACATTTGGCACTGATATTTTGCTCTTTTCAGTAAACTGCTTTCATTTATTGAAGCTGACACGGAAATAAAATGCCTGAAATCCTTTCTGTTTGTTGTGCATGAAGAAGAATTATTGCAGGAGCAATAGCCCCACATGTTTCCACCAATATACAGTAGTGAGGAATTCAGAAACCCAAGAGAAAAAAATATTAGGGTGCAATGCTTAACAGCTATATTATGGTCATTGTCATTTGTTTGCAGGGTTTGCCCTTGTTCGCTAGCTTATCAGGAACTAGTTCCTTCCTAGACACCATGTTTATTGTCAATGGAAGTTAAATAAATGGTAAGTAACAGCTTTTAGAGTTCATGGAGCAGACAAACAGTACAAGCCAGGAAATTCTGTGAAAAGGCGATGCACCATCTTTAGCTCATCCTGTGGCTTCACTTGTATTGTGCCTTTAAGCCACAGCCCAGCATTGGGGATCGTATGGGGCTAGTCTGACCCAGGGAAGAATTGAAGCACTACAAATCTTCCCTGGTGCTCTGTGGGGTGGGCAGATTGGTTATGACAGAGGCCAGTTTTAAGATTAAGTTATTTATTTAACCAACAACAAGAAATAATTTACTAAGTAAACTCATTACTGATGCTGCTGTAATTATTGCTGATCTATATAATTTTGCATATTTTTGCTAAGCTCCTATAGATTGTTGGGAGAAATCTGAAATGAAAAAGAAAAATTCCTCACAAGAGTTGGACTTAATAGACCACAGCTGCATCTTTAAATCCTATATATTTGTGTTTTCGTGTAAATCATGGAAATACTTATTAATAGAACTTTTAAAATACAAAAATATGGCTTAGATGTCATATCAAATGTTTTTGCCCTCTGATGCACCTGGCATTGGCCATTGTCAAAAGACAGGATACTGGGCTAGATGGACCTTTGATCTGACCCGGTCTGGCCATTATGTTCTTATGT